>NW_020664581.1:407038-417983 GCF_002925995.2 Terrapene triunguis | reverse complement strand
TGAGTTGGCACTCTCAGTTGGGTTCCGCCAGAACCGCATTGTCACACCAGGTTTTGCTGGTGGCAGGAGGGGAAAGGCTGTTTTTTGTTGGGGGCAGCGGGGGGCCAATGGCCATTTTTGTTTTTTTTGTTGGGGGGTAGCCAGTGGCTGGCTTTTGTTGGGGCGGGGAGGTGGCCAGTGGCCAGGTTTTCTGCCTCTCTGAGGTGGCCGTCCTAGTGGAGCCCGATGGGAATGGGGCTGGTCGGGGGATGGATTTGATTTTCTGTGAAAAAATGTAGGTGGAAAAGCAAGTTGTCCCCCCCCCTCCCCCCGGCAAAATGTTTAAGGGGATTTTTCATGTTTTGATTACCCCCCGACCTCACGGTCAAGGCTGATTCCCCACTCTGGCACTTTGAGTGCAGAAGTCGGGGGTCCGCAAGGATTCTAAAAATTAATACTGGCCACTCCAAGCTTGTATTAAACTCCCAAGGTTGCAGCTTCTCTCTGACCTTGGATGGGTAGATGCTGCCACCACCCAAGTGCAAAAAACCCCTTTTGAGAACCCAGAAAGGCGTACTTGGGAATTCCTTCCTGTGGGGTACCCTCAAGCCCTTTCACCCCTCCCTCCCCCCAGGAAAGAGCTGAGAAAGAAAACAAAGGAAATCAGCTGTTACCACCAGCTAATTAAACAACATATGCACAAACCTCTTAGGGACACACAAATCCAATCCTGTTCATTAAAAAGGTAAATTTTATAAAAACAAAAAGAAAGAAAATACATTTGGAATTTAGGCTTACAAGCAAAACAAAAGCACCTGGGTTTAGCACAGAGGAGTCCGCAAGCCATAAAGAAATAAGAGAGAAACCTAATCGTGTCTTCCTAGACATTTCCTGATCTACTTACATATCTGGGGTTTCAAATGAGTAGTTTCTAGGTATGATTTAATGATTTTTCATACCTGGCACAAGCTTCTTACAGCATTGCTGCTCTGTGGGCTTGTCTACACTACCGCGCGGGGTTGATCTAAGATACGCAACTTTAGCTACATGAATAGAGTAGCTGAAGTTGACGTACTTAGACCTACTTACCGCGGTGTCTTCACTGTGGTAAGTCGACAGCTGACGCTCTACCGTCGACTCCACTTGCGCTTCTCGTTCAGGTGGAGTACCGGAGTCAATGGGAGAGTGCTCAGCGGTCGATTTATCGTGTCTATACTAGATGCGATAAATCGACCCCCGCTGGATCGATTGCTGCCCACCAATCTGACAGGTAGTGTAGACAAGCCCTGTGTCTCCTCTCCAGTAGAACAACCACAGCCAGACAAAAGGGGAGTCTTGTTTCAATTTTAAAAAGTTCTAGCCTTCCCATTGGCTCTTTGGCCAGGTGCCCACTCACTTCCTTTTACCTATGCAAAGCAGTGAGACTTTTTAACCCTTTACAGGTAGAACAAGTAGAGAACAGCTACTACGAGGGATTTTATAGCTAACTGGCTGGCTGGGTGTCCATAAAAGGGAGCTCCCCCCCCCAATTTATCACACACCCCCATCCCCAAATTAAAGGACATTTGTGCAAGAAATGTTCTATTGACTCAAAGAGCCACTTTTTGTAGAAAAAAGCGAGAGAACAAAGTTGGACCAGCTGTTGCTGGGGTGGTTTGGAGAAGAGAAGAAGCACCTGGAGGGTGCTTTCTGAGAAGGGCAGGGGTTCTGGTCACGGCTCACAGGGACCTTTGTGTGGGGACTCTGAGGAACGTTCCCATAGCTAGGGCCAGCCTGGGGGTGGGGGGCGGGTGCTGGACCCCCTGGATTCTGACCAGCCCTTGGGGTGTCAGATCTGAACTCCCCCAACAGGTCCCCTTGCTCCCAGTCCAGTCTCTCTCCGTAGTCTATAAGAATTGGCCAGTATCCCTTGAAGTAGTTTGTGAGCACTCTAGTGGTGCTCTCTGTCTTCTCTATTCCAACCCCCGCAGCCCCTGCAGGGAGGCAGGGCGGGGTGTAGCTAGGCTCGCATGGTGTCCATGGTTAGGCAGACAGGGTGATTTGAGCCCACTGTGCCCGTGTGGTTTCTTCCACTTGTATTTGCTGTGTAAAGAGCAAGAGACCCAGCGTGCAGCTTGGCTAGTTTCAGATCCACTGACTCTGAGTAGCACCAGCCATGAGTAGCAGAGCAAGCTAAGCCGGCATAAGCAGCCCCCCCTGGCCGGAGGTGAGGGATCGAAACCAGCCTGACGCTTCCCCAGACCATCCAGCTAGGCGTGCCGGGGTTGTGGCTGCTCTGTCTGCAGTGCTGGAATGACAACTCTCTGCCTTGTCTCTCTCTCCTCCCCCCCCGCCCCCCCCAGCTCCCTGGCAGGTGCCCTTAGCTTGGGGGAGCAGGTGCCTCACTGGGAATGAATCCAGCCGGGAATTAGCGCAAAGCCTGTGGCACCAGGCAGAGAACATTTAACCCACATGCTCGCTCCGGAGACTTGGCTGAACATCCCTGGAGAAGCAGCTGCTTATAGTGTTACATGAAAGTGAAGTGAAACCTGCCACACGACTGGAGTTGCCCTGTATTCCCAGAGACCTGGAAGAAAACATAAAATCATCACTGATAAAGTTTGCAACTGAGCCAAAGGCTCGGCGGGTAGTGAATGATGGAGAGGACAGGTCATCGACCGCGATCTGGGTCACTTGGGCAACTGGGCGCACACAAGTGAGGGTTTTATTTTAACAATCTTTCCTGTTCCCTTTACCATTCACTGGAGAGAGTCTTTCCAGGAACCCCTTGCGTCTGACAGTCTCTGCCACGATAAGCACTGGCCGCCTGGGGAGAAGAGAAGAAGTGAGATGGGCTGGGGCTGTTGTTAAAATCCGATCTCATTTCCTGAAGACAAACAAGGCACAGACAAGGGGGAAGCAGCAAAGACTGGAAATGCGGCTTCTGCCTTTAGCTTTGACTCTCATTTGTAAGCTCACCGCTAAACACAGGCCAGCACATGGTTTTATCAGCCAGTCTGAGACCTGGCAAACTTGTACAAGCATCGGGCTGTTTGGGGCATTGCTTTTAACTGCTTTTCCGGTCACAGTGTTGCACAATAGATAGTCCTGGCTGGCTGAGCCAGACTCTGATTAGACAGAAGGAAAAAGGAGAGAGATGGGAAAGAAAAGGACACATGGGAGGGAGGACAAAGTGTCATATCCCAGGTGATGACTGGGATTTAACCAGAGCTGGTGGAGGTGTGTCATGGAGCCACAGGCCCAGTGCTCTGGAACAGTCCCTGGGAGACCCCTTCAGTACGCCAGCCCCCTTAGGTCTCGCTCTGTCGCTAGGGCAAGCCACTTGGCTTCACCGCCTCTTTGGGCCAACCCTTGGAGCCTTCAGCACCCCTGCTTCATGTTGTGAGCTCCCTGCAGCAAGTCCTCCTGAGCTGGGACCGGAGAGAGACTCGTACACCCAAAGGGAGCCATGCACCCACCTCCAGCACCTGCCGTGACTCTCAGCCAGCGTGCTAAAAGCAGTCGGGTTTATTAGACGTCTGGAACATGGCGTAGACAGTCCTTGGTTAGCTCAGAGAACAGAAAGTTACAGCCTGGTCCATCTTGGGCAGCCCAGAGGCCTCTGACCCCTCTTCTGTCCCGGTTCAGGAGCCTCCAGCTTCCAGTAGCCCAAACTTAACAACCCCCAGCGGGCCTCTCCTCAGTCCTTGTTCTTGTTCCTGGGCAAACACAGCTGGCTTCCTGCAGAGGGGGGTGGCCCTCCAGGTCATTAGTTGCTAGGTACTAAATGTCCAGGCAATTGGAGTGGCCATTGTCCTCTCGGACTGTCCATGGACATGGGCCCCAGGCCCCGGATGGCCAGGTATCAGTCACACCTGGAACTCTGCAACCTTCCCCTCCCCCACCCCCAGTGAACCATGCAGCACATAGGGGAAACTGAGGCACGCACAGTATTCATACAAAATATTACAGAGAATTCCCCCTCTGTCACAAGATGTCATTGAGATCCCTGTCTCTGACCTGGCCTGTCAGGTCACCTCTCAGGATCAGGACGAAGAAAGGACTGTGTTGTCACAGTAGAACCCAGGGTCCCAGGAGAAGGTCGGGGTTGCAGCCATGATGGTGAAGCTCCCTTCTGCTCCTTCGTTTGTCTTTCAGTCAGCCAGCATTGCAGTAGCCAGCTTTCCCCCCCGAGGCTCTTTCTGAGGACCCCAAAAGGGAGTGACAGGCCAAACAGCCCATCCCCTCATGATGTTGTCCACCAGTTAGGACCAATATCTGACACACCAATTCTGGTTCACTGATTTCTGCTCCCACACGTCTCTTGTTTACCAGGCATGATCTTAACAAAGTCCTGGAGTTATATCAGTCACCCTTTTCGTTTGGTCTACTTCCACCTTTCTGTCTCCCTGTGTCGCTCAAGGTTATTGTGACGCTGTCTGAACTTTCACTTCCTTTTCACAGTTCAGATCACACTTAGGATCACGTTACAGGCCTAGTGATTACAACAGCCCCCTCTTCCTTGCGTCCGGCCCTACCTGGGCTCTAGGAGCCAAGTGCCTGGAAGCTGCAGGGCGTTGGGCTCACAGTGCCCTGTGCAGGCCCTGTTGGCAGCTCTGGTGTGCTGGCATTGGCAGCTCTGGCAGGTACCCGGCGTGCTGGCAGGGTCTGCGCGGGGCAGCTGGAGTGCTGCACTGTTCAGCGCTTTGCAGTCACCGCAGGCTGGGGCCTGGGTGGCGAATCCAGGGCCCAGCCCCCAGGGAAATCTCGCCGCTGTGCCGCTGGCCAGTGCTGGACAGGACGCTCTGCGCAGGGGTCACGGGCCCCGGAGCCCGGATGCTGCACACGGTGGCAAACAGCCAAGCTGCAGCCGGCTGCCCGGGCGAGGCCGTGTCTGCCAGTCGCATGTTGCAATGCACACGTGTGTTTCATGAGGACAGTGATGTGTGAGCCTCCTTGGCGGGGTGATGCCCCCAGGCTCCGTGCCCCAGCCCAGGGCATGGCCCCCCCGAGCCCGGGGACCCCCGCCCCCGGGCCGGCGCTCACCCGCCCCTCGCGCGCGCGGCCCCTTTAAGGGAGCCTGGCCCTAGGGACTACAGCTCCCAGAATGCCTCGGGCACACGTGACCGGCCCAGCTGAGCGCGGCTCACGTGACTTGCGGCTGGGCGAGGAGAAGCGTGTTCGGCTGCGGAGAGTCTGCGAGGAGCCCGGTCCGGTAAGGGCGGCCCGGTCCAGCCCGGTCGGGAGCTCCGACCGGCTCCTCTGCCCGGCCCCGCCCCTCGGAGCGCGGCCCCGGCTGCCGAGCCGCAGGTGAAGCCCCTGGGGTCGGTCGGTCCCGCTCTCCGCTCCTCCCGCGGCGGGGCAGGGCGCCCCGAGTCGGAGCCCCCTGCCCGGCTGCGCCCCGTGGCTGCCCTGCCCGGCTGCCCCCTGCCCCGCGCCTGCCCGCCCCGCCCCAGACCTGCCCCCTGGCTGCCCGCTGCCCCGTGGCTGCCCTGCCTGGCTGCCCCCTGCCCGGTGCCTCCGGTGTGACTCTCACCGGTCCAGGGCTTTGTGGCCCCAGCCTCGAGCCCAGGAGCCAGGGCTCCCCACCCCCTTATTCCGCAGAGCAGGCGGCAGCAGCACCCGGCCCCTGCCCCGCAGCCTGGCTCGGAGGGGCCGTTCTGCCGGCTGCCGGGAGGGGAGGGAGGAGCAGAGCGAGATCCAGGGAAAGGCGCGGGGGGATCCGGCCTGCACACTGAAGCTCCCGTGGAAGGAGTGAGACTGATTCAAACCGCCCTCTTCCTGCAGCGAACATGGAGCTTCAGTGCACAGGCCAGATTCCCCCGCCTGCTTTGCCCTGGATCTCACACCCTGCTCCGGGAGTCTCCTTAGCCCTTCCTGTCAGCCTGTGGGGCAGGGGCCCTGGCTCTGCTGCTGCCTGCTCTGCAGAAAAGGGGCTGAGAGCCCTTGCCCCTGTGTCCCCCAGAACACCCTGGGGTTGCCGGGACTGGGATTGAAAGGCCTGCTGCTAGAAGCAGTTAGCTAACCTAAGCCAGCGCTGTAGTGCAGACTGTACTGTGTGCTAAACTGTTTTCTCTCTGGCAGGTCGTGGGTGGAGCGGCCCTGCCCGGGCAGTGGGCAGCTGGGGATATCTGGAGGGCCTGCTGAGACAGAGTCCTGTCCTTGCTCGGGGGGCCTCTGGGGACATGAGGTGGGCGTGTATCTGGCTCCTCGGTCCCCTGGGCCCGCTGGTCTTGCTCTCTGCATCCACAAACCCTCCCAACGTCCTGCTAATCTTTGCGGATGACCTGGGGTTTGGAGATTTGGGAAGCTATGGGCACCCCACCTCAGCCACGCCCAACCTGGACAAGATGGCGGCCAGGGGCCTGAGATTCACCGACTTCTATGCCAGCTGCCCAGTCTGCAGCCCCTCGCGGTAGGTCCAGCTTCGACCCACTTCCCAGTCTGCAGCCCCTCCCAGGACAGAGCAGTAAACTGGCTGGTGGTCTCTGAAGGCAGGGCACTGAGAAACAGCAGAGAATTGAATGGGGGCCACAGGGGGCTGTCTAATGTCCTCCCTACTGAACTGCGGGAGGGGGATAAATGGCCTGGTGGTAATGTCTGTGGGTGATGCTACTGCCAGCAGGGACAGGATCAGCGTGAGCCAACAGCTGCACATCCGTGCTGGTGGCAGCAGCTGTGCGACCGAACGGCCATGCGGCCAGCCCTGAGATCGTGAAATTGTTTAAAAGGTTAAATTGTCTGACCTCCTCCCCCAGCATGTGCGCAACAGGTAGAGTTGTAGGGTGCGGCGGCTTTGGCCCTTGCTGCAGGAGGTCTCACTCGAGGACCCGGCCGAGATCGGGGCCCCCTTGTGCCAGGCACTGTACAGAGGCATACGGTCCCTGCCTGGAGAGTTCACAGTGCAAAGAACAGGTGTGTGTGTGTGTGTGTGTGTGTGTGTGTGTGAGAGAGAGAGAGAGACACGTGGGAGCCAGGATCCAGCTCATTTCCACCGACACCCCTTAGACGGGAACCGCTGCGAACTCCTGCTGGGCTGGATTCAGGCTGGTGGGCTCCAGCTGGGAGTCTCTGCAGCTCATGAGCAAAGCCCAAGGCAGCCAGGCCCTAGCCGTGCGAATGTCACACCTGGGGGAATGCGGCTGTTTTTGGGGAAGGAAAAGTGTTACAGTCTGAAGCTTGTCCAGGCAGTGTGTTCTCTTTCTGCACCCAATGTCTGTGTCTCAAACGCTGTCTGCCCCACCCTGTTCTTAAAGGGGTAGCTCCCGTTAACCACATCTAATAATAGTGCGTCAGTAAAACAAGTATTCGCACAAGCCCCTAGGAACCTCCGTCCTGCAGTGTCCAGTTATGCCTGCTGGATGCTGCAAGCTTGTATGAGTTCGTCAATTTAACAAAGAAATTGGTATGTACCAGGCTTGTTATCCCAAGGGGAGTCTCTGACACGCTTCAAACCAAACACGCTGCTTCAGGTAGAACAAACCAACAGATTTATTAACCACAAAGGTAGATTTTAAGTAATTATAAGTCAAAGCATAACCAGTCAGATTTGGTCAAATGAAATAAAAGCAAAACCCATTCTAAGCTGCTCTTAACACTTTCAGTGCCCTTACAAACGTAGATGCTTCTCACCACAGGCTGTCTGGTTGCCCTTCAGCCAGGCTCTCCCCTTTGATCAGCGCTTCAGTCACTTGGTGGTGATGTCTGTAGATGGAGGTGGAAGAGAGAGGAGGAGCATGGCAAACATCTCTCCCTTTTATCATGTTCTTTCTTCCCTCTTGGCTTTGCCCCTCCCCCCCTTCAGAGTCAGGTGACCATTACCTCATCGCAGTCCCTGACTGACCAAGGGAAGGGGGTGACTCACTTGAGAGTCCAACAGATCCTTTGTTGCTGCCTAGGCCAGTGTGCTTTGTTCCTGTGAGGCTGGGCTGGGTTTGTCCCAGACATGCCCTGATGAGGTGTGAACTGCCCTGCTCCTGGAGAGTTTTTGCCTGGGCTTATTTTAAGCCATGAGGACACATTTTCAGCCTCATAACTATAAACATGAAATTATGACCCATAACATTACTGTAACAATTACTATAACATCTCTATAACAACCATGCTCAGTATATCATGAGCCTTCCGAAGACACCCGACATGACAAACTTTGCATTGGACACCACACAATCACTTTATAAGGATGAACATGGGGGTGTTGGGTGTTCCCACGAGGTACCAAACATCACAACGGTGTCTTGGATTTGCTTCCCCAGCATTGTGTGAAGGCTGGAACCTTCTGAGCCATGGCGAGACGACCTAGAGAGGGGCCAAAACTGATTGATTTGTGAGAGTTTCCAGTGCTGGTGCAGAGGGAGAGATGGGGCGTGCGCAGCATGTGGGGCATGACGGCGTGGAGCTGGTGGGGAGTTTGTGGTGACAGTGGAGAGGGAGAGATGGGGCATGTGCAGCATGTGACGTACAGCAGCATGGAGCTGGTGGGGAGTTTGTGGCGACAGTGGAGAGGGAGAGATGGGGCATGTGCAGCATGTGACGTACAGCAGCATGGAACTGGTGGGGAGTTTGCGGCGCTGCTGCAGAGGGAGAGATGGGGCGTGCGAGGCCTCTGAGGCATGACAGTGTGGACTTGGCCTGATGAGGGCTTAGGAGCAGGCTGCAGGAAGCCGGACTGGAGCTGGAAAGGCAGTGCAGGGAAGATATTTTAAGGTGGGAATAGTCCTGGGGGGAGAAGGGGGCTCATAGTAGCGTATCCTGGGATGGCCGGTGGGTTGCAGCGCAGCTGTTTGTAATCCCATTCATCAGCGGGTTCAATACCATCCCCAGTGACATCAGTGCTGGGTTAAGGCAGGGAGAGACGTGATCCCTGGGATTCGAACATTGCCACGGGAAATGTACGATTCGAGAACGGGTGGGTGACTCAATGGTCTGCACCGACTCTCTGGCGATGCGGATGCCCTGGCTGTCGCATGAGGACAGGTGAAGTGGCACAAAGGGGACTGGAGACTTCACAGAAGGGGCAAGAAAAAGGCTTTTAGATCAATGATGGTAAAACCAAATGTCTGGCTGGAAGCAGACGATAAGCTCTTGGCCGAGCGTACCTAGCACTTAAGAACCATAGTTAACAAGTCATAGAATCATAGACTATCAGGGTTGGAAGGGACGTCAGGAGGTCATCTAGTCCAACCACCTGCTCAAAGCAGGACCAATTCCCAACTAAATCATCCCAGCCAGGGCTTTATCAAGCCTGACCTTAAAAACCTCTAAGGAAGGAGATTCCACCACCTCCCTAAGGAACCCATTCCAGTGCTTCACCACCCTCCTAGTGAAAAAGATTTTTCTAATATCCAACCTAAACCTCCCCCACTGCAACTTCAGACCGTTACTCCTTGTTCTGTCATCTGCTACCACTGAGAACAGTCTAGATCCATCCTCTTTGGAACCCCCTTTCAGGTAGTTGAAAGCAGCTATCAAATCCCCCCTCATTCTTCTCTTCTGCAGACTAAACAATCCCAGTTCCCTCAGCCTCTCCTCATAAGTCATGTGCTCCAGCCCCCTAATCATTTTTGTTACCCTCCGCTGGACTCTTTCCAATTTTTCCACATCCTTCTTGCAGTGTGGTGCCCAAAACTGGACACAGTACTCCAGATGAGGCCTTACCAATGCTGAATAGAGGGGAGTGATCACATCCCTCAATCTGCTGGCAATGCCCCTACTTATACAGCCCAAAATGCCGTTAGCCTTCTTGGCAACAAGGGCACACTGTTGACTCATCCAGCTTCTCGTCCACTGTAACCCCTAGGTCCTTTTCTGCAGAACTGCTTCCTAGCCATTCGGTCCCTAGTCTGTAGCAGTGCATGGGATTCTTCCGTCCTAAGTGCAGAACTCTGCACTTGTCCTTGTTGAACCTCATCAGGTTTCTTTTGGCCCAATCCTCTAATTTCTCTAGGTCCCTCTGTATCCTATCCCTACCCTCCAGCGTATCTACCACTCCTCCCAACTTAGTGTCATCTGCAAGCTTGCTGAGAGTGCAGTCCACACCATCCTCCAGATCATTAATGAAGATATTGAACAAAACCGGCCCCAGGACCGACCCTTTGGGCACTTTGCTTGATACCGGCTGCCAACTAGACATGGAGCCATTGATCACTACACGTTGAGCCTGATGATCTATCCAGCTTTCTATCCAGCATATAGTCCATTCATCCAGCCCATACTTCTTTAACTTGCTTTCAAAGAATACTATGCTCAAATAAATGTTAGTCTCTAAGGTGCCACAAGTACTCCTGTTCTTTTTGTGGGAGACTGTTTCAAAAGCTTTGCTAAAGTGAAGGAATAACACATCCACTGCTTTCCCCTCATCCACAGACCCAGTTATCTCATCATAGAAGGCAGTTAGGTTAGTCGGGCATGACTTGCCCGTGGTGAATCCATGCTGACTGTTCCTGATCACTTTCCTCTCCTTGAAGTGTTTCAGAATTGATTCCTTGAGGACCTGCTCCATGATTTTTCCAGGAACTGAGGTGAGGCTGACTGGCCTTCCATTGCCGTGGGATGTTGGTACCACTGAACAAAACACCTCCCTCCAGGGCAGGGGTGGGCAAACTACGGCCCGTGGGCCGGATCCAGCCAGTCAGGGCTTTGAATCCAGCCCGCAGAATTGCCCCCCACAGCTCCTATTGGCCGGGAACAGGGAAGGTACCTGTGGGCAAGGGCAGCGCGCAGAGCCCTCTGTCTGTCCCCCCCCCCGGGCCGCAGGGACGTGGTGCTGGCCACTTCCGGGAGCAGCATGGGCCAGGGCAGGCAGGGGGCCTGCCTTAGCCCCGCTGCCACCCTGGAGCCGCTCAAGGTAAGCAGCGCCAGGCTGGAGCCTGTACCCCGAATCCCTCCTGCACCCTGTATCCCAACCTTGTGCCCTGAGCCCCCTTCTGCACCCCAACCGCCTGCCCTGAGCCCTCAACCCCCTGCCTTGAGCCCCCTGCTGCACCCC
>NW_020664581.1:406102-407028 GCF_002925995.2 Terrapene triunguis | reverse complement strand
GATGGGAGGCCGGGGGCTGGTTTGGGATGGTGCCTGAGGGAGCTGGGTCAGAAGGCTGATGGTGGCTGGGAGGGGATCCAGGCTGGGCTGGGGGGCAAGAGGGGGAGCTGAATGGGGTGGTGGGGGCGTGGCTGGGTTGGCAGGAGGCTGGGGCATGCTGGGTCTGGATCTCTCTGGAGTGGGGGCTGGGTGAGGCAGGCTGCTTCTGTGTCGGGGGAGTGCAGGTGAATGGGGGGCTGGGTGGGTCAGTGGCTGGAGGGGGGCATGGGCTGCATTGATATGGGGCTGGGAGGGGCACACTGGGTCAGTTTCTTGGGGCATGTGCTGAGTGAATGGGGGTTGGGAGGGATGGCTGGCTCAGTGTCTGGGGGGCAGGTGGGGCAGGCTGGGCTCCCCCTTTCCTGGTGGAGTCAGTGTATACCAATAACCCAGAAGTGTTTACATTTCCGGGATTTGGGGGGGGGAGGATGCCTGGCCAGTCCCTGGCATGCTGCACAAAGGGAATAATGGGGCCTCGTCACTGTGAGGTGTGGGGGGTGCTGCTGCCTGGGCTAGGGGGGATCTAGTCCTTGGGTCCCTGGAGGAGGGTTGAGTTGTGGGGTGCTGTGGGGAAGCGATTGCTGTAGGGCGGGATGAGGTCCGGGCCCCTGGGGAAGGGTTGGGTGTGGGGTGCTGTGGGGAAGGGGGGAATCCAGGTTGCTGTGGGGTGGGATAGGATCCGGGCTCCTGGGGAAGGGTTGGGTTTGGGGTGCTGTGGGGAAGGGGTTGCTGTAGGGCGGGATGGGGTCCAGGCCCTGGGGAAGGGTTGGGTGTGGGGTGCTGTGGGGAAGGGGTTGCTGTAGGGCTGGATGGGGTCTGGGTCCCTGGGGAAGGGTAGGGTTGTGGGGTGCTGTGGGGAAGGGGTTGCTGTAGGGTGGGATGGGGTC
>NW_020664581.1:404724-406092 GCF_002925995.2 Terrapene triunguis | reverse complement strand
TTTGGGGTGCTGTGGGGAAGGGGTTGCTGTAGGGTGGGATGGGGTCCTGGCCCCTGGGGGAGACGTGAGGAGTGCCAGTCTCCAGAGTGATTTTGGGGGTGCGAACTGGTCATTGGGTGGGAGTGGAGCCTCGTCCTTGGGACACTGGGCTGTGGCCTGGTCCTGGGGCACGGGAAGGGAAGGAGCCTGCGTCTTGGGTTGGCGCTTAGGTGGGGGGCTGGTACCTTGCTGGCCACCAGGCGCGCATGCAGAGCAGAGCGTTCTCTCCTCTCACTCCAGGGCCCCTGCCAGAATCTCACCTGCTTCCCCCCACACACCAAGTGCTTTGGGACGTGCGACCAGGGCGTGGTGCCCGTCCCACTGCTCCTAAACCAGAGCATCCTGCAGCAGCCGCTCACCTTCCCCCAGCTGGTGCCGCTCTACAACAAGTTCTCTCGCGACTTCATTGCCGACTGCGCCCGCCAGGGCCGCCCCTTCCTGCTCTACTACGCCTCCCATGTAGGTGCCGGGGCAGGTGGCCTGGGGTGGGCATGGGCACCTGGGGGTTGGCCAGGATAGAGGGTAGGTGCAGGCACCTAGATGTGCCGGGGAGGCGGGGCTGGGCATGGCCTGGGGCGGTGGTGAGTAGGCCTAGAGGTACTGGGGGGCAGGGCAAGGGGGCACCTGTACCCCCCCCCTGCAGCACAGAGCATTGGCCGTGATGAATGGCCCTCATTCAGTCCCCAGAGGAAGGGAAAAGCCCCCACAGCTTCCTCCCCGGCCAGGCAGCCCCCGGCTCTGCAGGGAGAGGTGGCTGGTTCCAGCTCTGCAGTCTGCTGCAGGGATCCCCTCTCACTGGCTGCTCTTTGCCCAGCACACCCACTACCCCCAGTTTGGAAGCGAGGAGTACGTGGGCCAGTCACTGCGGGGGCCCTTTGGGGACGCCCTCATGGAGTTTGACGGCTCAGTGGGGCTCCTGCTCCAGGCACTGCAGGAGAATGGCCTGGAGGGGAACACGCTGGTCTTCTTCACTGCGGACAATGGGTGAGTGTGAGCGAGCTGGGGAGCCCCCCCCTCCCACACCTGCCCAGGGACGGGAAGGTGTGGGGCTGAGCACGGGGTCAGGGGTGGGAGTGAGACTCTCAGGGATACGGGAGTGCTGGGGGGAGGGGGTTGGGGGTGAGGCAGGGGGATTTGGGAAGTGCTGGGGAGGTTGGGGGTAGGTGGGGATGGAGCAAGGAGGTTTTGGGGGTGTTCAGGGTGGATGGGGTAGGGGGATTTGGGGTGCTTGAGGACTGAGGTTTCAGGGGGTGCTGCAGGGGTTGGGGGCAGTTGGGGATGGGGCCCAGGGATACGGGGTGCTCGGGGCAGGGGCTGACAGGGACCCTC
>NW_020664581.1:379267-404714 GCF_002925995.2 Terrapene triunguis | reverse complement strand
CATCCCCAACCCGGTGCTGGAACATGAACGTCCCTCCAGGCTCCCTCTGGACGTCCACTGTCCCGTCCTGCCTGCGCTTCTCGGCCCGAGCCGCTTGTGGGGCCCGAGAGACCAAGGGCCTGCGCCACCCCAGCGGTGCCCTGCCCTGTGGACACCCTGTGGGGCTGTGGCGCCCGCAGGGAGCTGTCTGGGAAGGGGCAGTGTGGCCCCTGCCGGGTCTGTGCCAGCGCTCTGGGGCAGAGCAGTGTTAACCTTTGTCTTGCTGATGGGCGCTCTCCCCTCCCCGCAGCCCCGAGACCATGCGAATGGCCCGTGGGGGCAGCTCGGGTCTCCTGAAGTGCGGAAAGGGAACGACATACGAGGGCGGGATGCGGGAGCCTGCGGTGGCTTATTGGCCGGGCCGGATCTCCCCGGGTAAGCCTGGCGTTGCTCCCAGCTGCTCTGCGGTGCCTGGCGGTGCTGGCGCACGGCAGCAGGACCTGGGCCTACCTCTGCCCGGACGCCCGTCAGTCTCCACACGGCCTGGGAGGCGCCTGCGATGGACAGGCTGAAACTACAGATTTGGGGGGGCTGTGCAGGCCCCAGTGGGACCGGCCCGCCCCACACTCCTGCTTGGCGTGCGGGGGAGATGACCAGGGAGTGTGCGGGGCTGGCAGGGCAGAGGATCCAAAGGCCTCAGCCCTGTGGAGGGGAAACATGGTGGGGGGGAACAACGCGTGCCTATGGCTGGGTGGTGTCCGTAGGGGGATGAATCCCCCTGTCCCAGGAGGTTGGGGGGGCCCTCCTGGGTGAGGGAGGGGCTCTGGGGGCGGCGGTTGGACAGTGGGGAGGAGGGTGCCAGCGGGCTCGTGGGATATCGCTGGTGTGAGGCAGGGGACTGACGGCACCTGAGCCTTTTTCCTTGTGACTGTGGCCGGGCGCCAGGCGTGACCCACGAGATGGCCAGCACCCTGGACATCCTGCCAACCTTGGCTGCCCTGGCTGGGGCGCCTCTCCCCCCTGTCCCATTGGACGGCTACGACCTGAGCCCGGTGCTGTTTGGAGGTGGGAAGGTGAGTGCCCTGGGCCAGTGCTGCTGCGGTCACACTGCGAGTGTGGGGGTTGATGTGGGGGCGGGGGGCACCAGTGTCTGACGGGCTGCCCTTGCCAGTGGGTGCTCCGCACACTGCTGTGGAGAGGGGCGGGCCGGGGTGTCCGTGACTCAGGGGCCCTCTTCACTGCAATAACAAATGCAGCACCGAGTCAGCCCTGGTCAGCTGGCACGGGCTCCTGGGGCTTGGGCTGCGGAGCTCTGAAACTGCAGTGTCGACATTCAGCCTTGGGCTAGAGCCCGGGCTCTGAGACCCCATCCCGTCTCCTTCCTGCATGGCCACTGGCCCGGCACCTGGCCCGGCCCAGCCATGGCTCACTGCCACCCCGTCCCGTCTCCTTCCCTGTCTATGGCCACTGGCCCGGCTCCTATCCTGTCCTGTCTCCTTCCCTGTCCATGGCCACTGGCCCGGCCATGGCTTAGTCACTGCCCTTCCCTCCCCATGCATGGCTCGGCCACTGCCCCGCATGACTCTGCCTCTGGTTGCTCGCAGAGTCCCCGGCAGATGATGTTCTATTACCCGCCCAGCCCCAGCACGCTGCTTGGCGTCTTTGCCGTCAGATACGGGAAGCACAAGGCTCATTTCTTCACACAAGGTAGCTACCTCCATGGGGGTGGAATGGGCAGCCCCCGCTCCCTGCGTCCTTTTCAGGGCTCTGGTTGTGGTTCCAGCCCAGCCCTGGGGACCCCGGCTGAGGGAAGGTGGCTTCAGCTGCTGTTTGCATTTGTCTCCCAGGTGCCTTCCACAGTGGGACGACCCCCGACCCGGACTGCCATGGGCTGACGCCCCTGACGCCCCACGAGCCTCCACTGCTCTTTGACCTGGAGGCTGACCCTGCCGAGAACTATAACCTGCTGCAGGGTGGTGCCGTGGGGCCAGAGGTGCTGCGGGTGCTGAAGGAGATCCAGCTGCACAAGGCGCTCTTCGACCAGCGCATGGAGTTTGGGGAAAGCCAGATAGGGAAGGGCATCGACTCTGCCCTCCAGCCCTGCTGTGCCCCCGGCTGCACCCCCAAGCCCTCCTGTTGCCACTGCCCCTAACTTCCCCCACCCTTTAACTCTCCCCTCGCCACTGCCAGGAACCCCCCGCTCTTCGAAAGCCTCCTGCTGCTGTGCCCATCTCTCTGCTGCCACTCCCTAAAGTCCCTGCACCGGCCTCCCCGCTGCTCTCCCCAAACCTGCCTGCAGCCAGGCGCGCTGCGTTGGGGTGCTTCCCTGGCCGGTAGAGCTGCCTCCCGCTCCCCAGGCCTGACGCTGAGGTCCCTAGGTGCTGGCTGCATGGGGGCGTGGGGTGAGATGCTAGGAGGGGAAGGGGCAGGTTCCTGGGGGGGTGTTTTACCTCTGCACTGGGAGTCTTTGGCCATTTGACACAAACCTCCGCTCCCCTGGGACGCACTGAGTACAGTGAGCCCTCTGGAGTCCAGGGGGCTCTGGAACAAAGCAAAGGACCCGCCCTCAGAGCCTAGCACCCCAATGCAGCCAGCGGGGGGCCCGGCAGTACCAGCCTGCTGCAGCGGGAAGGCCAGGGAGTGGAGCGTGGCTCGCTCTGCGGGGCTGGCACAGCAGTGAGGGCCAAGGCCGTATCAATACTGGCGCAGAGGTGGAGTGTGGGGTGCGAGGCCAGGATCAGGGCCAGCAGCAGCAGCCGCAGTGCTTGGCCCTGAGCATGTGGACGGGGGACTGACGGGGGACTCTGCAGTCAGGAGAGGAGCTGTGCAGAGCTCCGGGGTAGGTCCCTTCACCTGCGTGGATGCAGCCAGCTGTCGCTGTGGGAGACGACTTGTGCTTGTTTAAAGGGTGAAATAAGGAGAAATGAGTTCATGGAGTGGCTGCCCTCCAGGCTCAGCTGGTATTTGCAGTCTGTGGGCAGGTGTGACCTGGGCTGTGTGCACCGGCGGGCCAAGGAGCCAGGGTTCCCACCCAGAGCTGATGCAGAGAAGGCCTAGTCCTGAGCCCCCTCGGCAGAGCTCCCGCCCGGGGAGTGAGAGCCGTGAGATGAGCAGTGTAGGCCCAGCCAAGGAGGGCCTAGGGCAGCTGCTTGGGATACCCAGGGGAGGAGGTAGCTGCTGGCATCCTGCAGAGAAAGGCCAAGTACAAGCTATGACGCTGACATGCCCAGACAGGCGTGTTACCCCTCCGGCTTTACCAGCTTCTCAGTGCTTTACCGAAGGGAGGGGCGGGGGTTCATGTGTGGTCACTGCTGAGCTAAGCTTGATTGTCATGGGTCTTGCAGGACGTTTGTACGGGAAATATTCTGAGATGTCAAGTGTTAAATATTGTGTTCCACAACCACTGGGGCAGAAGCACATCGCCTGTGGTGGGATGGGTCTTGGCACACAAGAGTGAGACCAATCAATGCTTTCCAATCCAGCTCAGACATGTGTTTACAGTCTGGACCGGATCCAGGCCGCAGCATTGACAAAGACAAAAGAACCCTGTAACGGGGTTGGGGACTCACCACCGCGGCGCCTCCTACTGGTTACTCCGGGAATTAGCTCAGTCCAGTGGAGCGTCCCCTCTCGGTGGTATCCCGCCCGTTGTCTTGCCCTCGGTTGGCTTCTGAGCCCACGTTGCTCACCAACTCGCAGCGTCCTCTTCAGGACCACTGCCCTCCGGCAGTGCCCCTTAGTCCATCCACACCCCCTTCCGGGGGGGTGTCAATCAGCAGTCTCTATGTCCAGCCACCGTGGTCAACCACACACCCCAAAGTCTAATCCTTCCTGTCAGGGATCTGGCATGGTCTATAATGGCCGCTCCCTATGGCCAATGGCTGGGTGTACTGCAAGGGGGGGACCCAGGCCCACCCTCTACTCTGGGTCCTGGCCCAGGGACCCTCTGGCAGCAGCCTCGCTGTCCTCCTTCTCTTCTCTCCATCTGTCCACTTCCCTGGGCCATTTCCCCTTCAGCCCCTGGCACTGGCTAGGCCCTTCCCGTCAGGGCCTGCAGCCTGGCAGACACCGGGCTGGAGTTCCTTTCTGCTCCCCCAGGCCTGCCCAGCTCTGCGCTGTCCATGGTGCTAGTCTCCCACCTCTGGAGACAGAAAGCCTGAGACAGACTGACTGCTCTCTCCCTGAGCAGCCTTTTATAGGGCAGAGCCTGGCCCTGATTGGCTGCCTCCAATCCAGGCCCTGATTGGCTCCCAATAAGCCCTTCCCTGATTGGCTACCCATCTGCGCAGGCCCACTGGCCTGCAGCCGCCCCACTACAAACCCCAAGGAGAGAGACTGCCACGGGGACCCTCAGGGCTGAGCTGCTGATAATGAAGAGAGACCAAGTCTGGGGATGTATCAGAGAAGAAGAAAGGGCACAAGATGTTATCCATTACGGAGGGCTCTCTGCCAGGGGAGCATCCCCTGAAAAGTGGGTCCCCGCTCTCTGGACTGGACAAGCACTGGACACACTGACCACTGGATGACAAATGCCTTCTTAGACAGGAAAGGGACTTGTTAACAAGTATAAGCTCTAGATTACATTTTATGTTTTTCTTTTACCTGTAACCTCATGTTTCCAAACCCTTTTCCTTGCTTTTATTCGAATCTGTAACTTGATCTCTGTTAAATAAACTGAAATCTGGTTTTACTGTAGACACGTCCAGGTGCCTTGTGTTGAACTGAAGCGATGCCAGTAAACTGGAGTGCGCTGCTTCCAGAGAAGCAGCGAATGGGTGTACATTGTGCGTGTGCAGAAGATAAGGGACTGGGCACTTGCGTGTGATAAGGTGGGGTGTGTAAATTGTAGCCCACAAAGGGAAAGAGTGGGGCTTGCAGTAGCCCGTGTAGGCCTTGCTGGATCCCTAGCATAACTAGCCGTGTGAACAAAGGCTGTGAACCAGAGCAGGCCTGGCCTGGGCAGAATAACAACACACTACGTGGGATTCTTCTTCTGTCGTATGGCGATAGTGAACCAGTAAAAGCAACGGCATGATTACAGTTGGATTGTAAGGTCTCTTATCCTATCCAGAGCCAAGGGGGTAGCCATGTGAATGGCTCTGATGCCTCCAGGAAGAGCATACATTGGACAGTCATCCATGATTTGTCTGACAGTTTGCACCACGCCACAGGCGCGGTTCGGCGATTCTCTCAATTCCATCTCTGGAGTAAGTATGCGTGTAGTGAGGTGGTGTGACCTCCCTCCGACCCAGAGAGGAAGGGACGACTGAGCCACCACTACAATGCGCATCTTCCATGTCGGGTGCGGACATGGTTTGGAGCTGGCCAGACGTGCCATGGGGAGCTGAAGCCTGGCACTTGCCCAGTTGGGTCATCGATTAGAGTTCGTTTGATGCATTGCAGCTTGGAAAAGAGATGGCGAAGGGGGGATATGATTGAGGTCTATAAAATCATGACTGGTGTAGAGAAAGTAGATAAGGAAGTCTTGTATTATGAGAAGTAGTAAACAACAACTAGGGCTAACCAAATGAAATTAATAGGCAGCAGGTTTAAAACAAATAAAAGGAAGTATTTCTTCACACAATGCACAGTTAACCTGTGGAACTCCTTGCCAGAGGATGTTGTGAAGGCCAAGACCATAACAGGGTTCATAAAAGAACTAGATAAATTCATGGAAGATAGTTTCATCAATGGCTATTAGCCAGGATGGGCAGGGATGGTGTCCCTAGCCTCTGTTTGTCAGAAGCTGGGAATGGGCGACAGGGGATTGATCACTTGATTATTCCCTGTTCATTCCCTCTGGGCCACTTGACACTGGCCACTGTCAGAAGACAGGATACTGGGCTAGATGGACCTTTGGTCTGACCCAGTATGACCGTTCTTATGTTGTGTTAGCTAACATCAAGTCAGCACGTTCCAGACTGGAGAGGGTGGTACAGAAACACACATCTGTCAGGTAGCTACATAAACAAATTCCCACAAGCTGGCACAGGAACGCACTGACCCCTTGTAAGATAAGGAGGGAACGGCAGGATAATGGGGAAGGGTGTCTTGTTTGAACTAGCAGGTACACGGAGAAGGGTGGTAACTCACAACATCTAGAGTGTGATACGTACCTTGTTTGTATCCATGTATAAAAGGAGAAGTCCTAGGAGGGGCACCTTTGTGCCAGCCTAGGGGACAGGATCCTGGTGTCCTGACTGACCCAGTGCCACTGGCGTGAGCCTACATGCTAGTGTACCTGTAACCACCGAGCCGGGGCGCTAGGACCATGCTTCGTCAACAATAACCCTGGCTGAGCACCTATGCCACCAAACCGAGCCTTTGGTCTTTCCTTATAACGACGTCGCAGTATGCTGAACGGGCGAGCTGCATTCCCTGCTAGCGCAGCTGGCACCAGCACTCCAGGAGCAGAAACAGGCCGCCACGCTCACAGCCCAGCATAGAGAACGTGTGGACTCTGCCCCTGGTAGCTTTGGGAGCTCGTCCCTGGTGGGCACAGACAGGACTCCCTCATGCTGTAACGGGGGGTAGCGATTCACCCTAGACACCTTGGGGACCCCCTCAATTGTCACACAGGCAGCCAGACCCTGGGCAAGTGAGAACAGAGGCCACTACTGTTGGGTGATGCCTGTGGGGTTTGGGTGTGTCTGTGCCTAGGCGTTGTGCTACGGGGATCAGTGCCCGGCGGGTACCTGAGCTGGATGGATGGGGATGTATGCGGGGAGGGAGGGAATGGCTTTACCCCTATGACTCCTCCTGACGCACAACCTGCCCTAAACAGGC
The DNA here is from genome assembly GCF_002925995.2 of Terrapene triunguis. NCBI lineage: Eukaryota > Metazoa > Chordata > Testudines > Emydidae > Terrapene > Terrapene triunguis. Next base: position 397,949 of record NW_020664581.1, on the reverse strand, counting down.
TCTGTCTGTCTGTGCTTGGATTGTGTCCTTGGGGCAGGGACAAGCCGTATTGGAGTGTTCAGAAAGTGCCTGGCACCTGGTGGGGGGTGTGGTGAAGTGGGACTGTTCTTAATGTTTCCTCTGAATACTGTAGGGGTGCCTCAGTTTCCCCTATGCATTTCTTAAGTCTCTAGGTGGTGAGATAAGGGGGTGTAATTGTTGCAGAGCAAAGGGCCAGTGTGCATAAATGGCCAACACTCTGTCTCCTGGCAACTAATGGCCGGGGCCCTTCCCCCCTGCAAAGTGATAGCTAAAGGTGTTGGAGAACAAAGGAATCAGGTGACCTCCTGGCCCAGGAAAGGGACAAAGCCCAGAGGAGGAGGGGCTGGAGAGGGAGTCAGTTTGGAGCTGGCTGGGGACGAGGGGTGAGTGCAGACATGGGTGTCTGGCTCACTGCCCCCCAAAATGGACCCGGCTGAGGGGTCTTGTTCTCTGTATCTACAAGCTCTGTTTCAGATCGTGTTCCTGTCATCTAATAAACCTCTGTTTTACTGGCTGGCTGAGAGTCACGTCTGACTGCGAAGTGGGGGGGCAGGACCCTGTGGCTTCCCCAGGACCCCACCTGGGCGGACTTGCTGTGGGAAGCGCACGGAGGGGCAGAGGATGCTGAATGCTCCAAGGTCAGACCCAGGAAGGTGGAAGCCATGTGAGCTTCTTGGCCTGAAGACAGTCTGCTCCATGGGAGAGGAGACTTCACCAGAGTCCTGACTGGCTCCGTGAGGAGCAGTTCCAGAGCATCGCCTGGGGACCCTGTGACAGGGGGCTCCCGTAAATAATGGTAAAAACATGGTGTTACTAAATCCATTTCTTATCATTGCGGGAGGAGACTCCCAACCCCGAAATCCTTCCCACCCTTGGGTGCCCACGGCATCCTGCGGCCGCGTGTGTGAGAGAGAGGGACAGTCGGCTCCTTGGACAGAGCCTGTCCCCCTGTGTTGGACAGAGCCCAGCACAGAGCTGGTGCGAAGCAAAGGACTATTAAGAGGCTGAGTCGGCATTAGTTTTAATTACCGAAACACTTGGCTCCTTACGCAGAAGGTGGCTGGATGCCAGGTTAGGAAAGGCGGTGAGAACTTGCTCCAAACGCAGGCGCTGCAGGGCCGGGGCCTTGCAAACAGAGACATGGCTGGAAGCTCAAGCTCCGTGCCAGGCGCTGGGAGCTTGGACAAGGCGCTTGCTCCTGCGTTAACACTTGCTAGCACTCTTTCTTCTCACGTTTTGTACCGTTTGTTCTTCTGACAGCAGAAGCTGTGTGAGGCTCTGGTGCATTTTCAGAGGGCGCCAGGAGCTGTGCTGACGTGGGCAGCACTTATTAATATCAGAGTGAAGCTACAACATGATCAGGGCATTCTGCAGCTCTCCGCAGAACAGGCGGTGCTGGGTCCAACAGGAACTCATCAGGGGCTGGGGCTGTAGCCAAGTTGTGGGCTTTGAATGGATGCAGATTACACCAGTGCAACCCCCTGCGTGACACTAATTGGATCTCACCCTGGTTTATACTGGGGTATCTGAAACTGATTCCTGGCTGATTTAAGCCAGGCTTGAATTGAATTAGCAGTGTCCACGCAGGCATTTGTACTAGTTTCAATCAATATAAAACAGTTTTAGTGAAACTAGTGCAGCTTGTGGGTGGAGACCAGACCAAAAAGGGGGCCCAAGACAGTAGCGCTGATGGGGTGGAAGGGAGTGAATTTGCTCATGCTGCTGTGGCTTCAGCTGGAGAAGTGACGAGGGCTGTGTAGAGAAAGGTACATCCCTTTCACCAAGGATTCAATCCACATGGGTTTAGGGAAGATGGATCCTGTCAAACTAACTTGATAGTTTTTCTAGATGCGATTACTAGTTTGGTAAAGGTAATGTAGTGATGATGTAATATATTCGACTTCTGGAAGCCATTGGACTTGGGATCACATGACATTTTGAATAAAAAATTAGAACAATATGAAATTAACATGGCACACATTGAATGGATTAAAAACTGGCTAACTGATAGGTCACAATATTTACTTGTAAATAGGGAATTGATAGGTTGTGTTTCCAGTAGGGTCCTGCAGGGATTGGTTCTTGGCCCTGTGCTATTTAACACTTTTATCAATGACCTGGAAGCAATCATAAAATCATCACTGATAAAGTTTGCAGATGACACAACAATTGGGGGAGTGGTAAATAATGAAGAGGCCCTGTCACTGGTACAGAGCGATCATAGAATATCAGGGTTGGAAGGGACCTCAGGAGGTCATCTAGTCCAACCCCCTGCTCAAAGCAGGACAAATCCCCAACTAAATCATCCCAGCCAGGGCTTTGTCAAGCCTGACCTTAAAAACCTCTAAGGAAGGAGATTCCACCACCTCCCTAGGTAACCCATTCCAGTGCTTCACCACCCTCCTAATGAAAAAGTTTTTCCTAATATCCAATCTAAACCTCCCCCACTGCAACTTGAGACCATTACTCCTTGTTCTGTCATCAGGTACCACTGAGAACAGTCTAGATCCATCCTCTTTGCAACCCCCTTTCAGGTAGTTGAAAGCAGCTATCAAATCCCCCCTCATTCTTCTCTTCTGCAGACTAAACAATCCCAGTTCCCTCAGCCTCTCCTCATCAGTCATGTGCTCTAGACCCCTAATCATTTTTGCTGCCCTCCGCTGGACTCTTTCCAATTTTTCCACATCCTTCTTGTAGTGTGGGGCCCAAAACTGGACACAGTACTCCAGATGAGGCCTCACCAATGTCGAATAGAGGGGAATGATCACGTCCCTCGATCTGCTGGCAATGCCCCTACTTATATAGCCCAAAATGCCGTTAGCCTTCTTGGCAACAAGGGCACACTGTTGACTCATATCCAGCTTCTCGTCCACTGTAACCCCTAGGTCCTTTTCTGCAGAACTGCTTCCTAGCCATTCGGTCCCTAGTCTGTAACAGTGCATGGGATTCTTCCGTCCTAAGCGCAGGACTCTGCACTTGTCCTTGTTGAACCTCATCAGGTTTCTTTTGGCCCAATCCTCTAATTTGTCTAGGTCCCTCTGTATCCTATCCCTACCCTCCAGCGTATCTACCACTCCTCCCAGTTTAGTGTCATCTGCAAACTTGCTGAGAGTGCAGTCCACGCCATCCTCCAGATCATTAATTAAGATATTGAACAAAACCGGCCCCAGGACCGACCCCTGGGGCACTCCACTTGAAACCGGCTGCCAACTAGACATGGAGCTGTTGATCACTACCCATTGAGCCTGACAATCTAGCCAGCTTTCTATCCACCTTATAGTCCATTCATCCTGCCCATACTTCTTTAACTTGATGGCAAGAATACTGTGGGAGACCGTATCAAAAGCTTTGCTAAAGTCAAGGAATAACACATCCACTGCTTTCCCCTCATCCACAGAGCCAGTCATCTCATCATAGAAGGCAATTAAGTTAGTCCGGCATGACTTGCCCCTGGTGAATCCATGCTGACTGTTCCTGATCACTTTCCTCTCCTCTAAGTGCTTCAGAATTGATTCCTTGAGGACCTGCTCCATGATTTTTCCAGGGACTGAGGTGAGGCTGACTGGCCTGTCGTTCCCTGGATCCTCCTCCTTCCCTTTTTTAAAGATGGGCACTACATTAGCCTTTTTCCAGTCATCCGGGACCTCCCCCGATCGCCATGAGTTTTCAAAGATAATGGCCAATGGCTCTGCAATCACATCCGCCAACTCCTTTAGCACCCTCAGATGCAGTGCATCCGGCCCCATGGACTTGTGCTCGTCCAGTTTTTCTAAATAGTCCCGAACCACTTCTTTCTCCACAGAGGACTGGTCACCTCCTCCCCATACTGTGCTGCCCACTGCAGTAGTCTGGGAGCTGACCTTGTTTGTGAAGACAGAGGCAAAAAAATCATTGGAGCACTTAGTAAATGAGGTGTAAGCAAACAATATGTGTTCCAGTGTATAAATCTAGGACAAAGAATAGGCCATAATTAGAGGATGTGGGAGTCTATCCTGGGGAACAGTGGGGGTCATGATGGATAATCAACTGAACATGCTCCCAGTGTGACGCCGGGGCCAAAAGGGCTAATACGATCCTGGGATGCATAACCAGGGGAATCTCAAATACGAGTAGAGAGGTTATTTTAGCTGTGTATTGGGCACTGGTGCGACCACTGCTGGAATCCTGTGTCCCGTTCTCGTGTCCACAGTTCAAGAAGGATGATGATAAGTTGGCGAGGGCTCAGAGAAGAGCCGTAAGAATGATTAAAGGATTAGAAAACCTGCCTTGTTGTGATAGACTCAAGGAGCTCAATCTGTTTAGTTTAACAAATGGAAGGTTAAGGGGTGACTTGATCACAGTCTCTAAGTACCTACACGGAGAAGAAATATTTAAAATGGGCTCTTCAATCTAGCAGAGGAAGATCATAAGAATGGCCCTACTGGGTCAGACCAAAGGTCCATCTAGCCCAGTATCCTGTCTTCTGACAGTGGCCAATGCCAGGTGCCCCAGAAAGAATGAACAGAACAGGTAATCATCAAGTGATCCATCCCCATCACCCATTCCCAGCTTCTGGCAAACAGAGGCTAGGGACACCATCCCTGCCCATCCTGGCTAATAGCCATTGATGGACCTATCCTCCATGAATTTATCTAGTTCTTTTTTGAACTCTGTTATGGTTGTGGCCTTCACAACATCCTCTGGCAAGGAGTTACTCAGGTTGACTGTGTGTTATGTGAAGAAATACTTCCTTTTATTTGTTTTAAACCTGCTGCCTATTAATTTCATTTGGTGACCCCTAGTTCTTGTGTTCTGAGAAGTAGTAAACAACACTTCTTTATCTACTTTCTCTACACCAGTCATGATTTTATAGACCTGAATCATATCCCCCCCCATCTCTAGTCCAAGCTGAAAAATCCCAGTCTTATTAATCTCTCCTCATACGGAAGGCGTTCCATATCCCTAATCATTTTTGTTGCCCTTTTCTGAACCTTTTCCAATTCCAATATATCTTTTTTGAGATGGGGCGACCACATCTGCACACAGTATTCAAGATGTGGGTGTACCATGGATTTATATAGAGGCAACATGATATTTTCTGTCCTATTATCTATCCTTTTCTTAATTATTCCTGGCATTCTGTTCACTTTTTTGACTGTCACTGCACATTGAGTGGATGTTTTCAGAGAACTATCCACAATGACTCTCAAATCTCTTTCTTGAGTGGTAACAGCTAATTTAAACCCCATCATTTTATATGTATAATTGGGATTATGTTTTCCAATGTGCATTACTTTGCATTTATCAACATTAAATTTCATCTGCCATTTTGTTGTCTAGTCACCCAGTTTTGAGAGATCCTTTTGTAGCTCTCCACAGTCTGTCTGGGTCTTAACTATCTTTAGTAATTTTGTATCATCTGCAAATTTTGCCACCTCACTGTTTACCCCTTTTTCCAGATCATTTATGAATATGTTGAATAGGACTGGTCCCAGTACAGACCCCTGGGGGACACCACTATTTACCTCTCTCCATTCTGAAAACTGCCCATTTATTCCTACCCTTTCTTTCCTATCTTTTAACCAGTTACCAATCCACGAGAGAACATTCTCTCTTATCCCACGACAACTTACTTTGCCTAAGAGCCTTTGGTGAGGGATCTTGTCAAAGGCTTTCTGAAAATCTAAGTACACTGTATCCACTGGATCCCGTTTATCCATATGCTTGTTGACCCCCTCAAAGAATTCTAGTAGATTGGTGAGGCATGATTTCCCTTTACTAAAACCATGTTGACTCTTCCCCAACAAATTATGTTCATCTATATGGCTGACAATATTGTTCTTTATTATAGTTTCAACCAGTTTGCCCGGTACTGAAGTCAGGCTTACAGGCCTGTAATTGCCGGGATTCTCTCTGGAGCCCTTTTTAAAAATTGGTCTCACATTAGCTATACTCCAGTCATTTGGTACAGAAGTTGATTTAAATGATAGGTTACATAACACAGTTAGTAGTTCTGCAATTTCACATTTGAGTTCCTTCAGAACTCTTGGGTGAATACCATCTGGTCCTGGTGACTTATTGCTGTTTAATTTACCAATTTGTTCCAAAACCTCCTCTAATGACACCTCAATCTGGGACAGTTCCTCAGATTTGCCACCTAAAAACAATGGCTCAGGTGTGGGATCTTCCTCAGATCCTCTGCAGTGAAGACCGATGCAAAGAATTCATGTAGTTTCTCCGCAGTGTCGGAAATGGAAACGGAAATGGGAAATAAGGGGTACATTTTGATGGTGACAGTAATTACCCATTGGAACAATTTGCCAAGGGTCGTGGTGGATTCTCCATCACTGACAATTTTAAAATCCAGACTGGGTGTTTTTCTAACAGATCTGCTCTAGGAATTATTGTGGGGCAGGTCTCTGGCCTGGGTTACGCAGGGGGTCAGACTAGATGGTCACCATGGTCCCTGCTGGCTTTGAAGCTGTGAATTTAGATATTTTGCAATGTGGTTTTGTTCTGATTTGGAACAGACCTCGGAATCTCTGGGCAGCATCTCAGCTAATGCTGGGAGGGGATCCGCAGCCCTGATTAGCTGTGGGGTTATGCCCCTCTTCAGGGTGCATGTGGCCTCAGCCGAATAACTGCCCACCCTGCCCCCTTGGCTTGCCTATCCCCTAGCTCACTTCAGAACTCATGGGTCGGCCCATCCCCCCAATCATGTGATGTTTAAAGATAAACCATTTGGCTTCTTTCCTACACTGGTGTTGGAGCCTTTGGCTGCACTTGGCTCATGATTTCCAGCTTTCCTCCCCAAGCAGGAAGGCCAGAACCTGCCTTGCTTCTTATCAGAAGCAGAGTCTTGTGTAATTCTAGGACTCCAGGAGCTGGGACTTTAAATACTGCCAAAGCTGGCCCCTGGGTGTCTTCGGCTGTGAGTTCCAGGGGCAGGTCCCTGGCCTTGGCTTGCCTGGTAAAGAGCCTGGTGCCCCTCAGAGGATGGGATCATACCAATAAACACTGTGATGTGTAACAAGTCTTCTGTGAGCATCCCCCATGTCCCTCAAGGAAGGGCACGTTGGGATAGTTGGGCCTACAAATGTCCAAATGAAAAGGACCTGCCGATATGATTCAAGGACAGCTGAAATCATGCTTGGTATAAACAGACCCTGTGGAAGCCAGAAGTTAATGGACCGAAATCGGTGTGACAGATATTATGCCTAGTTGGTGGACAAAATAAGGTGGAGGATGAACTATGCAGCCACTTTCCCTCTTTTGGAGTTTATTTTAAAAAGGACATTGGAAAAAAACATTTTCATCTCTCGTCCTATCTTGCATCCTAGCTCAGCTCAGCTCTGACCCTGAACTAGAGGGTGCAGACCAGCCGGAAAGACTTTCTCCCAGGAGGATGGCGGCTGGCCTTGCTCTGGTTTAAGGAGCTGTATTTTCATTGTGCATGCTGAAAATCATCATGACATCCGCCCTCCGCCCATCAGTGGAGATACCCAGCTCACAGAAACGTGTAAGTTCCTGGTTTGCCGCCCTTCCCTGTTGTGTTGCTTTCTACCCCACTGTTTCTTTCCTCTTATCTTAGAATCATAGAATCATAGAATATCAGAGTTGGAAGGGACCTCAGGAGGTCATCTAGTCCAACCCCCTGCTCAAAGCAGGATCAATCCCCAATTAAATCATCCCAGCCAGAGCTTTGTCAAGCCGGGCCTTAAAAACCTCCAAGGAAGGAAACTCCACCACCTCCCTAGGTAACCCATTCCAGTGCTCCACCACCCTCCTAGTGAAAAAGGTTTTCCTAATATCCAACCTAAACCTCCCCCACTGCAACTTGAGACCATTACTCCTCGTTCTGTCATCTGCTACCATTGAGAACAGCCGAGTTCCATCCTCTTTGGAACCCCCCCTCAGGTAGTTGAAAGCTGCTATCAAATCCCCCCTCATTCTTCTCTTCTGGAGACTAAACAATCCCAGTTCCCTCAGCCTCTCCTCATAAGTCATGCGCTCCAGACCCCTAATCATTTTTGTTGCCCTCCGCTGGACTCTTTCCAATTTTTCCACATCCTTCTTGTAGTGTGGGGCCCAAAACTGGACACAGTACTCCAGATGAGGCCTCACCAATGTCGAATAAAGGGGAACGATCACGTCCCTTGATCTGCTGGCAATGCCCCTACTTATACAGCTCAAAATGCCGTTAGCCTTCTTGGCAACAAGAGCACACTGTTGACTCATATCCAGCTTCTCGTCCACTGTGACCCCTAGGTCCTTTTCTGCAGAACTGCTACCTAGCCATTCGGTCCCTAGTCTGTAGCTGTGCATGGGATTCTTCTGTCCTAAGTGCAGGACTCTGCACTTGTCCTTGTTGAACCTCATCAGGTTTCTTTTGGCCCAATCCTCTAATTTGTCTAGGTACCTCTGTATCCTATCCCTACCCTCTAGCGTATCTACCACTCCTCCCAGTTTAGTGTCATCTGCAAGCTTGCTGAGAGTGCAGTCCACACCATCCTCCAGATCATTAATAAAGATATTAAACAAAACCAGCCCCAGGACCGACCCTTGGGGCAGTCCGCTTGAAACCGGCTGCCAACTAGACATGGAGCCATTGATCACTACCCGTTGAGCCCGACGATCTAGCCAGCTTTCTATCCACCTTACAGTCCATTCATCCAGCCCATACTTCTTTAACTTGGCGGCAAGAATACTGTGGGAGACCGTATCAAAAGCTTTGCTAAAGTCAAGGAATAACAACATCCACTGCTTTCCCCTCATCCACAGAGCCAGTTATCTCATTATAGAAGGCAATTAGGTTAGTCAGGCCTGACTTCCCCTTGCTGAATCCATGCTGACTGTTCCTGATCACTTTCCTCTCCTCTAAGTGTTTCATAATTGAATCCTTGAGGACCTGCTCCATGATTTTTCCAGGGACTGAGGTGAGGCTGACTGGCCTGTAGTTCCCCAATCCTCCTCCTTCCCTTTTTTAAAGATGGGCACTACATTTGCCTTTTTCCAGTCATCCGGGATCTCCCCCGATCGCCTTGAGTTTTCAAGGATGATGGCCAATGGCTCTGCAATCACATCCGCCAACTCCTTTAGCACCCTCGGATGCAGCGCATCTGGCCCCATGGACTTGTGCTCGTCCAGCTTTCCTAAATAGTCCTGAACCACTTCTTTCTCCACAAAGGGCTGGTGACCTCCTCCCCATATTGTGCTGCCCAGTGCAGCGGTCTGGGAGCTGACCTTGTTTGTGAAGACAGAGGCAAAAAAATCATTGAGTACATTAGCTTTTTCCACATCCTCAGTCACTAGGTTGCCTCCCTCATTCAGTAAGGGTCCCACACTTTCCTTGACTTTCTTCTTGTTGCTAACATACCTGAAGAAACCCTTCTTGTTACTCTTAACATCTCTTGCTAGCTGCAACTCCAAGTGTGATTTGGCCTTCCTGATTTCACTCCTGCATGCCTGAGCAATAGTTTTATACTCCTCCCTGGTCATTTGTCCAATCTTCCACTTCTTGTAAGCTTCTTTTTTGCGTTTAAGATCAGCAAGGATTTCACTGTTTAGCCAAGCTGGTCGCCTGCCATATTTACTATTCTTTCTACACTTCGGGATGGTTTGTTCCTGCAACCGCAATAAGGATTCTTTAACATACAGCCAGCTCTCCTGGACCCCTTTGCCCTTCATGTTATTCTCCCAGGGGATTCTGCCCATCTGTTCCCTGAGGGAGTCAAAGTCTGCTTTTCTGAAGTCCAGGGTCCATATTCTGCTGCTCTCCTTTCTTCCTTGTGTCAGGATCCTGAACTCGACCATCTCATGGTCACTGCCTCCCAGGTTCCCATCCACTTTTGCTTCCCCTACTAATTCTTCCCTGTTTGTGAGCAGCAGGTCAAGAAAAGCTCTGCCCCTAGTTGGTTCCTCCAGCACTTGCACCAGGAAATTGTCCCCTACACTTTCCAAAAACTTCCTGGATTGTCTGTGCACCGCTGTATTGCTCTCCCAGCAGATATCAGGGTGATTAAAGTCTCCCATGAGAACCAGGGCCTGCGATCTAGCAACTTCTGCTAGTTGCCAGAAGAAAGCCTCGTCCACCTCATCCCCCTGGTCTGCTGGTCTATAGCAGACTCCGACCACGACATCACCCTTGTTCCTCACAGCTCTCAACTTTATCCAGAGACTCTCAGGTTTTTCTGCAGTTTCATACCGGAGCTCTGAGCTGTCATACTCCTCTCTTACATACAACGCAACTCCCCCACCTTTTCTGCCCTGCCTGTCCTTCCTGAACAGTTTATATCCATCCATGATAGTACTCCAGTCATGTGAGTTATCCCACCAAGTCTCTGTTATTCCAATCGCATCATAGTTCCCTGACTGTGCCTGGACTTCCAGTTCTCCCTGCTTGTTTCCCAGGCTTCTTGCATTTGTGTATAGGCACTTAAGATAACTCATTGATCGTCCCTCTTTCTGAGTATGAGACAGGAGTCCTCCCCTCTTGCGCTCTCCTGCTTGTGCTTCCTCCCAGGATCCCATTTCCCCACTTACCTCAGGGCTTTGGTCTCCTTCCCCCGGTGAACCTAGTTTAAAGCCCTCCTCACTAGGTTAGCCAGCCTGCTGGCGAAGATGCTCTTCCCTCTCTTCGTTAGGTGGAGCCCGTCCCTGCCCAACACTCCTCCTTCTTGGAACACCATCCCATGGTCGAAGAATCCAAAGCCTTCTCTCCGACACCACCTGCGTAGCCATTCGTTGACTTCCACGATTCGACGGTCTCTACCCAGGCCTTTTCCTTGCACAGGGAGGATGGACGAGAACACCATCTCTCTCTCTCTCTCTCTCTCTCTCTCAGCTTTTGATCAAATTCTAAAAACCAGCTGAACTGCATTCACCCCAGTCCGCCCTGTCTGGGGAGAAAGACCCCAACCAGATGACCTCGCTGACTGGAAAGTGAACCCAGGTCGAAGCAATAGGAGCTGCGTTTGGCCTGCCAGCCAAAGCGTCTGTTTGTGTCTGACCAGCCAGCCAGTGTTCCAAAGACATCGACAAAAGTCGTAATTTCCCCACCGTTTCTATCCTCTCTCTCCTCCACCTTGTGGCTGGCTGCTAGAAACAGAAGTGAATTTCCTTCACACATCAGCATGGAAAGTAAAATTAATCCTTCCATTTCAACAAAGAAAGGGTGTTTTGAAAATAAGAGACGGCTATTTTGCCTCCTAAAGGAGAGAGACTGTAAAGGTTTTAATTGTTTGCATAATCGCTCAATTTCAGTTTCAATTCAAAGGCTTGTTTTAATTTCGTGTTATTTCTTGTTTGATCAACACACGTTCAGCTTTGGAGTGAGTGCTTTTGGGCATTTGCCAAGAAATGAGTAAACCAACGTCTCTATAGAAAAAACCTCAGACCGCTTTGTATCACTGTTTTTATGCTGGATAGTGAAAGAGTTTATCCACCTTTAATGCCTCTGAGCCTTGGAATGAATACATCCGTCAGTAATAGGCTGAGCATCGTCGGGAGACACAGCTGTGCGGGAAAGTGTTGGAGTAATTCAGGGCGCACTTCTCGCAGCCTGGGCATACCCAAGACCTGCCCTACCTCCCCCACAGGCAGCGCCCCCTGCAGGAAACGGGACCCACTTGCCAAACACGTAATTTCCCTTGGGAGCTCTGTGCGAGACAGCAAGAACTATTCTGCTGGGCTGGGCTATTGGCCTGTGAGTCTGTTGTTACAAGTGACTCCACACTCTTGGCCAGGCTGAGTAGTAGCGTGTTTCGCTGCCCCAAACCTTGGGGCTGGATCCACAAAGGGGACCGTCACCTGGGTAGTGCAACGTCTCCCAGGTAGGTATGGGGCTGCCTGGTGGGACTCACAGCCCCGAGTTAGGCATCCAATTCTGGGGGAGAATTAAGCACCTAGGAATAATACTCAGAAACCAGCCCACTGAGCAGGGAGCTGCCCAAGCCAGCCAGATCTGAAATGCTGGGAAGGGGGGTGGGGAGGCTTAGGTGCTTAGCTCACAGCTCTGTGACCCGCCAGGCAGGGGTTGAGGATGGAGGGTCAGCCTCACCCCTCGGTGCTCACAGGGGGTTATTGGACCCACAAGGTGCAATGCCTCCCCCCCGCCCAGGACTCCTGTGAGCAAAGGGGGCAAAATAACCAGGATGTGGGAGATTTCCATAGTCGCCTCCCTGCAGGAACCCAAAGCAGAGCTGAGCCCCCTCCCCTGCTCCCTGTAGTACAGCAGGCCCCAGTGCTGCACTGTCAGGGGAGGGCACCCCTACTGCACCCTCACCCTACTGCCGGCATCCCAGCGCCCCCGCCCTAGCGCTGCATTGGGGCCACACTGACTGTGAGGGGTAAGCGCCTCCGCCCTGAGCCCCCTCCCCTGCCCCAGAAGGCACATGGCCAGCTCCTTGGTTCACTGCCCAGCTGTGTTAGTGTCGCTCTCTGGTTAGACCTTTTTACCTCAGAGCAATGACATTTCCTCCTTTTAAATAATAATAAATGGGGTTAAGCCCTGGGCTGGGATGCGCCACATGGCTCCTTCATGCCCCAGCATGACACATATGGAACCACCCACAAGAATCTCGCCAGGCTTAGGTGCTTCGCTTGTGCCCCTCACCGGCATCTAAACACCTCCCATGCACTGAGCAATGTAACTAGCACGGACAATAAGGATTTTTAAAAATAAACAGGGAGCAAACAAAATGCCAGCCATGGTCTAGGGCTGAAATTAGAGCAGCCCAGTAAAATGGTCCGTCCTGATGCAGAAAAGGCAAACGTGCTCAATAAATAATCCTCTTCTGCATTTGGGAAGAAGATCTAAGACAAATTCCCAGCTTACCGTAAAAATGAAATACCTTCAATTCTAACTAACTCTGTTAAACAGCAAGTGCTAAAGCGAACCCTTTCTAAGTCTGTGCTACCTGGTAACTTGCATACAAGCATTTTAAAAGAAATGGCTGAGGCGCTCGCTGAGCCATTGTTGATTCTTAACAAATATTGGAACACTGGGACTGTCCCAGAAGACTTGGGAAAAAATGTCAATATTTAAAAACGGTAAATGAAATGACCTAGGTAACAACAGCTCACTTGACATTGATCCTGGGTAAAATCATGGAAAGACTGACGCTGGATGTAATCAATAAAGAATTAAAGGATGGCAGCATAGTTAGTGCCAAGCAAACATCAGTTAATGGAAAATAGGTCTTGTCAAACCAATTTGACATTGGTTTTTTTACGAGCTTACAAGTTTGGTTGAAAAGTATAATGATGTAATATTGATTTAGTATCACATGATATTCTGCTTAAATTTAGCACTACACAAAATCAGTGCAGCCTACATTAAACAGATTATGAATTGGCTGATAGATCTCAAAAAATGATTGTGAGGACTTCTCAGCCATTGGAGGTATTTCTAGTGGGATCCTGCAGGTATCTGTTCTTAGCCCAATGCTAGTCAGAGCCTTTACTAATGCGGTGTAGGAAATGTAAAATCCTTTGTGGCAAAGTTTGCAGATGACCCACAAATGGGCTGTGTGATAAATAAGGATGGGACAAGTCAGTAACACGGTGTCAGGTGGATTGCACACTCGGTGCCCAGCTGAACCACTACAGCTAACTGGAAGGAGACACTGCTGGGAGCCCAGAGTATAGGTCACAGTTACAGGATGGGGGACAGTACTTTGGAAAACAGAGAATCTGAAAAACCATAGGTGTAGTTTGACTTCTCTATTTCGGGGGTGCGGCTCCACTCAGGCCAATGGGGCCAAGCCGGGGGTGGGTGGGTGGGAGTGGCAGATTCCATGCCTACCCACAGAGGTGCCATTTCAGAAATTTTTAGGGTGTGGGGGGCAATTGTAACCGTGATTCCAGGGGCTACTTAGGCACCCGAAAACTCTAGGTGTTTTGTTTTGTTTTTTTGCAGATAACATAGAAATTATCAACAGGAGCATTGTATCTAATTCTATATCAAGAAAGAAAATTAAATAAATATTAGACCCACTCAGCTCTAATACTAACATGTTCTGATATCTTGTGGCAAGTCACTTATGGGACACTGGTTAGGTTTAAAATTGTAATGTATCTTCTTACTCAGATACTCTTCCTAAAGTCAGAAGGGACCATCATGATCATCTAGTCTGACCTCCTGCACGTCGCAGGCCACAGAACCTCACCCATCCCTCCTGTAACAGACTCCTAACCTCAGGCTGAGTCACTGAAGCCCTCAAATCATGGTTTAAAGAGTTCAAGTTACAAAGAATCCACCACTGACACTAGTTTAGACCAGCAAGAGACCCGTGCCCCATGCTGCAGAGGAAGGCAAAAAATCCCCAGGGTCTCTACCAATCTGATATAGGGGAAAATTCCTTCCTGACCCCAAATACGGTGACCAGTTAGACCCTGAGCATGTGGGTAAGACCCCCTCAGCCAAACACCTGGGAAAGAATTCTCTGTAGTAACTTAGAGCCCTCCCCATCTAGCGTTCTGTCTCTGGCTGTTCGGGATTTTTGCTACAGGCAGTCGCTGTTGGGCCACACACCATTGCAGGCAGTCCTGTCACACCATCCCCTCCATAAACTTATCAAGGTCAGTCTTGAAGCCAGTTATGTTTTTTTGCCCCCACTGCTCCCCTTGGGAGGCTGCTCCAGAACTTCACTCCTCTGATGGTTAGAAACCTTCCTCTAATTTCAAGCCTAAACTTATTGATGGCCATTTTATAACCATTTGTTGTGGGGTCCACATTAGTGCTTAACTTAAATAACTTCTCTCCCTACCTGGTATTTATCCTTCTCATGTATTTATACAGAGCAATCAGAGCTCCTCTCAGCCTTCATTTGGTCAGGCTAAGCAAGCCAAGCTCTTTGAGTCTCCTCAAGGTAGGTTCTATATTCCTTGGATCATCCTAGTAGCCCTTCTCTGCATCTGTTCCAGTTTGAATGAGTCTTTCTTAAACATGGGAGACTAGAATTGCTCACAGTATTCCAGATGAGGTCTCACCAGTGCCTTGTTTAATGGTTCTAACACATCCCTGTCTCTAATGGAAATACCTCACCTGATGCACCCTGGATTGCATTAGCCTTTTTCACGGCCACATCACATTGATGTCTCATAGTTATCCTGTGATCAATCAATATGCCCCGGTCTTTCTCCTCCTCTGTCACTTCCAACTGATAAGTCCCCAGCTTATAGCAAAAATTCTTGTTGTTAGTCCCTAAATCCATGGACTTTGCACTATTAAATATCATCCTATTTCTATTACTCCAGTTTACGAGATCATCCAGATCTTCTTGTATGATATTCTGAGCCTTCTCCGTATTGGCAATACCTCCCAACTTTGTGTCATCCGCAAATTTTATTATCACACTCCCACTTTGTATGCCAAGCTCATGAATGGAAATGTTAAATAAGATTGGTCCCAAGACTGATCCCGGAGGAACTCCACTAGTAGCCTCCCTCCAGCCTGACAGTTCACCTTTCAGGGTGATGGGTTGTGGTCTACCCTTTAACCAGATCCTTATCCACCTTTCAATTCACTCATTAATCCCCATCTTCTCCAATTTAACTAGTAATTTCTCATGTAGAAGTGTATCAAATGCTGTACTGAAATCCAGGTAAATTAGATATACTGCATTTCTTTTGTCTAATAAATCAGTTATCTTCTCAAAGAAAGATATTAGTAACTTTGTTACTACCTCTTGAATACAATTGAAACTACTGTACAAAAATCTACAATTACGTTCTAACATTTAGGCCACTGGTGATGATACACTGTGGAACCACTGGGACGGCATCAGGTGGAACTACTGAAGACTTCGGGGATCTAGGAATGGAGCTGAAGAGGAAGGTCCACGTGATCTCCTCAGAGATCCTTCCAGTCCCACGAGCAAGAGAAAGCAGAAAATACTGGAGTTAAACTAAGAATGCAAGGGAGGGTGCTTAATTTGCACTCAGTGTCACGAACAAATTGAACTGAAGTGGCAAAGAATGTGACAGGAATACATTTGTCAGTTGTTTATATACCGAAGCTAGGAGCTAGGGTAATAAGCAAGCAGAACTAGTCATTCTCACCATTGAGAAGAAATTGGATGTAACTGGCATTGCTGAAACCTGGAAGGACATTTCCTGAGTGGAATGTTAAACTCTCTGGTTATATAGGAAGCGCAGACTGCGAAAAAGGGCTGGGAAAGGTGACATTCTACATTAAAGACACCATTGCCTGCTTTAGGATTATTGATAAGCCAAACCATGGGCTCTCGAATACATATGGATCAATGTTCTCACTAAGAGCGACCCGGTGGGGGTCTGTTACAGATGACTGAATTACAGCAGAGAACAGGATGAGTCACTCCTCAGGCACCTGTCTATAATGTGTGGGAAAAAAACATTGTGGTGTTATGGGGGCCTGCAATTTGAGAGACAGGCTGGAGGTCTTGTGCAGCCAGTAGTAGTCTCTAAAAGTGATAGATATAATTTTCTAATACCAAAAGTATAGCACCCGCCATGAGGAAGTTCTACTTTGGACCTCACTGTGACATGTACAGATGAATTAATCCCTGGCCTAGAAGCAGGTAGTTGCCTATGGACCAGTGATCATAGAATCATAGAATATCAGGGTTGGAAGGGACCTCAGGAGGTCATCTAGTCCAACCCCCTGCTCAAAGCAGGATCAATCCCCAATTAAATCATCCCAGCCAGAGCTTTGTCAAGCCTGACCTTAAAAACCTCTAAGGAAGGAGATTCCACCACCTTCCTAGGTAACCCATTCCAGTGCTCCACCACCCTCCTAGTGAAAAAGGTTTTCCTAATATCCAACCTAAACCTCCCCCACTGCAACTTGAGACCATTACTCCTCGTTCTGTCATCTGCTACCACTGAGAACAGTCTAGATCCATCCTCTTTGGAACCCCCTTTCAGGTAGTTGAAAGCAGCTATCAAATCCCCCCTCATTCTTCTCTTCTGCAGACTAAACAATCCCAATTCCCTCAGCCTCTCCTCATCAGTCATGTGCTCTAGCCCCCTAATCATTTTTGTTGCCCTCCGCTGGACTCTTTCCAATTTTTCCACATCCTTCTTGTAGTGTGGGGCCCAAAACTGGACACAGTACTCCAGATGAGGCCTCACCAATGTCGAATAGAGGGGAATGATCACGTCCCTCGATCTGCTGGCAATGCCCCTACTTATACAGCCCAAAATGCCATTAGCCTTCTTGGCAACAAGGGCACACTGTTGACTCATATCCAGCTTCTCGTCCACTGTAACCCCTAGGTCCTTTTCTGCAGAACTGCTGCCTAGCCACTCGGTCCCTAGTCTGTAACAGTGAATGGGATTCTTCCGTCCTAAGTGCAGGACTCTGCACTTGTCCTTGTTGAACCTCATCAGGTTTCTTTTGGCCCAATCCTCTAATTTGTCTAGGTCCCTCTGTATCCTATCCCTACCCTCTAGCATATCTACCACTCCTCCCAGTTTAGTGTCATCTGCAAGCTTGCTGAGAGTGCAGTCCACACCATCCTCCAGATCATTAATGAAGATATTAAACAAAACCATCCCCAGGACCGACCCTTGGGGCACTCCACTTGAAACCGGCTGCCAACTAGACATGGAGCCATTGATCACTACCCATTGAGCCCGACGATCTAGCCAGCTTTCTATCCACCTTATAGTCCATTCATCCAGCCCTTACTTCTTTAACTTGCCAGCAAGAATACTGTGGGAGACCGTATCAAAAGCTTTGCTAAAGTCAAGGAATAACACATCCACTGCTTTCCCCTCATCCACAGAGCCAGTTATCTCCTCATAGAAGGCAATTAGGTTAGTCAGGCATGACTTGCCCTTGGTGAATCCATGCTGACTGTTCCTGATCACTTTCCTCTCCTCTAAGTGCTTCAGAATTGATTCCTTGAGGACCTGCTCCATGATTTTTCCAGGGACTGAGGTGAGGCTGACTGGCCTGTAGCTCCCCGGATCATCCTCCTTCCCTTTTTTAAAGATGGGCACTACATTAGCCTTTTGCCCGTCATCCAGGACCTCCCCCGATTGCCATGAGTTTTCAAAGATAATGGCCAATGGCTCTGCAATCTCATCCGCCAACTCCTTTAGCATCCTCGGATGCAGCGCATCCGGCCCCATGGACTTGTGCTTGTCCAGTTTTTCTAAATAGTCCCGAACCACTTCTTTCTCCACAGAGGACTGGTCACCTCCTCCCCATGCTGTGCTGCCCAGTGCAGCAATCTGGGAGCTGACCTCGTTCATGAAGGCAGAGGCAAAAAAAGCATTGAGTACATTAGCTTTTTGCACATCCTCGGTCACTAGGTTGCCTCCCTCATTCAGTAAGGGGCCCACACTGTCCTTGACTTTCTTCTTGTTGCTAACATACCTGAAGAAACCCTCATGACTCAATATGGGTACACAGAGGCCAATCCCAACCAGTTATATATAACCCCCCTTTCCTCTCTGGGTTACTCAGGAGCAGGCAACGCTCTCCTGTGATGTTGACAGTACAGGAGATCCCCAGTAGCCCAGTGCTGATTGTGCTAGGTGGGATCCTCTATCCACCCCTCTGCTGCAGCCCTTTTACTTGTCAAGGAAATGACTCCTGGCGGTGCCTCCACCTGGCTGGGGCCTGCACACACTCACTGGCCTGTCTGGGGCCTGCACACACTCACTGGCCTGGTGTGGGGCCTGCACACAC
>NW_020664581.1:371653-379257 GCF_002925995.2 Terrapene triunguis | reverse complement strand
CTGCACACACTCACCGGCCTGGCTGGGGGGGCCTGCAGGGTAAGAGCTGACCTAGGTAATGGGGCTGACTCAGAAGTACCGATTATAATCAACATGCACTCTTCGATTAGCATGAACCGAGACCAGCATATACCAGCCTGAGAGTAATTCAAATGTCACAACCCATTGAAATCAGCAGGGGGCATGTCAATAAATCAATTAATAAATGCAGTTTGCAGCAGTAAATTAAACGTAACCAACTTGCATTTACACTGGCACCAGTCACCCCACCCCTGAGTGCGCGCCGCTGCATGTCAGAGCTCTAGACACGTGTGTGGGGTGCGTGAGGATCTCGGAGCTGGGGCCCGGGCTCCCTTGGTCCAGCCAAAGCAACAAGGGGCAGAGCGAGTCTAACTTGGGATCACTCCAAGCTGCACAGCCCCTCTGGAGCCAGGAGTTGTTATACCTGGAGGTCAGTAACTCTGGATTCTGGTTAGACAATGAGACCACTTCGTCTCTTCTCAGACTCAGGCAACCCCTTAAAGCCCCGTCGCTGTCCCCTGCCCTCTGCAAGCACATTCCCAAACAACAAGGGTGGTGGTTACTCCCACTGCCTGCACTGCAGACCCGGCTCAGTCACCTCTGGGTACAGCAGCGGTCTGTGCCCTGGCTTCAGGGAAGCCCAGCCCAGCAACACCCTCCATGGCTCCCTGCAGACTTTCAGCAGCAGCTTCTGGCTTCCTAGCAGCAGCTTAGCAGCTGTTCCTGGCTTGGACAGAGCTCCCCAGACCAGGATCCCAGCTCCCCTCCAAGACAGAGCCCACCACATGCTCTCCCTGTATCCCCAAGCAGTGGAAGTCTCGCTCTTTTCCCCAAGGCATCCTGGGAGTTGCGCGCGCACATGCACTCTCTCTCTCAAATCTGAGGAACGTTATGAGCAAATTTGACTCAGAGGAAAAATGTAGCTAGAAGAAATTGTAAATGAAACTGGGTGTTCTTTAAGAAGAGTTTATGAGACAGCTCAAAAGCCACAATTCCACAATCGCGAGAGGCTAACTTTGGCTAAAAGTCTATCTGGGTTCGGTGGTGAAGTGAAGGCAGCAATGGGGGCATGGGGAGGGGAAATAATGGGAAGTAGCCAGCACTTGATATAAATTAGACATTCTGAAGCATAGAAAATTGATAAGGGAAGCTACAGACATCAGGGAAAAATCCTTGGCTGATAAAACTAAGGACAATAAAAAGGAGTTTTAAAGTATATTAAAGCAAGCAGGGTCTGACTTAGCTGTCCCCTGACATCTAGTGATGAGCTAGGGGGAAAGTCTTGGGAACAGACTCTGCCTAGGAATTCAGCAGAGGGAGCTGCTTTGCCAGTGATCAAGTTTGGCTGGTGCTGGGTTACAAATCACTTTAGTACTGAACACAGGGTAATGAAATGTTGGTATCCTGATGGTACAAGTCAAGGGCAGCCGAACTGGTTGAGGGGGTCACCCTCCACTGAACCTCACTCGCTAAGCAGGGGGTAGGGATGGCAAATCCCAGTGAAGGAGCGAGGGTGGGAAGAAGGTGTTTCTGGCGGGGGGCGCTGCCCAAGAGCCCTAGACACCATTTGACCCTTCTCCTCTCCTCTCCTCTGTTTCCAGCCAGAGCTGATTAGCCCCAGCTGAGAGTCGGCTGTTCTGTGAGGTGATCGCTGGAGGTGAAATCGCTGAGAACAAGGCCTAAGGCTTAGCACTGACCCCAGCGCTCAGCAATTCCAGTGGGTGGGCGAACCTCACTGCCCGTGCAGGCTGGACAGCCGCTGTCACTGAAACGCTGCCCTGCAGTGGGGAGCCCTCGAGCCGGGCTGGCATGGCGGACTGGTTGCAATAGAGAGGCGGGAAGCAGTGGAGTGCAATGGCCAGTGATGGCACGTGACCAACAGCGCAGTGGTGGCCACAGCAGAGGAAATGGCAGCAAAGGTGAGCTGGGTGCATTGGTGGCAGCAGCAGCTGAGGTATCGCTCGATGCCCTGCCCCCCACCCCAGGAGTAGGAGGTGAACTTACGTGAACACAACTCTGGACTCTGGGTCTTCGCTGGACCAGGACAGCAGCTGTGAGTGGGGTGTGGTGGAGGGACAGGGGCGTGGTGTGTTAAAGAACCATTTGTTTGTTGGCCTTGCACAGGGCAAGGTGAGAAACTGAGGCAAAGGACACTGCCCAACATACACTGGGGTGGGTATTTGCTCGTGGTCATATGCTTCTGACTCATGGTTGTGACGTTTTCCCAAATCAATGCTGCGACTCTTTCCCCTTTTATTCAAGGTCTCCTTTGCTATACACAGACTCAGTGCTTGCGAGAGGGGCGGTATCGCTGCTTAGAGGCGCCCAGGTAGTGGTTAATTTTCCCAGGTTACTGGGTGGGAGCTTGAGCCGGGTCTGTACTGTATTGTTAAGAGGAACCCCTAGATATTGAACCCGGCCCTTGTAGCTGTGACTCTACCTGGCAGAAGGGTGACATTAGGAACAGAAGAAATCCTAGCAATGGTATAGGCCATTGCTAAATGGAGATGGTAAAATTGTTGATAATGATGCAACAAAGGCAGAAGTGTTCAATAAATACTACTGTGGTTTGTCTGGAGAGAAGCAGGACGATGTACTAGTATCACATGAGGATGAAGAAGGATTTTCTAGTCCATTAGTAATTGAGGAGAATGTTAGACAATAGCTACTTAGGGATAAACAATTTTGAATCAGCAGACCTGGTTAACTCGCACCCAAGAGTCCTAAAGGAGTTGGCTGAGGAGATCTAATTCATCCGAGGGTGCTGAGGGAATTGGCTGCTGTGATTGCAGAGCCATTGGCCATTATCTTTGAAAACTTGTGGCGATTGGGGGAGGTCCCGGACAATTGGAAAAAGGCAAATATAGTACCCATCTTTAAAAAAGGGAAGAAGGAGAAACCGGGGAACTACAGGCCAGTCAGCCTCACCTTAGTCCCTGGATAAATCATTGAGCAGGTCCTCAAGGAAACCATTTTGAAGCACTTGGAGGAGAGGAAGGTGATCAGGAACAGTCAACATGGATTCACCAAGGGCAAGTCATGCCTGACCAACCTGATTGCCTTCTATGATGAGATAACTGGCTCTGTGGATATAGGGAAAGCGGTGGACATGTTATATCTTGACTTTATCAAAGCTTTTGATATGGTCTCCCACAGTATTCTTGCCAGCAAGTTAAAAAAGTATGGATTGGATGAATGGACTATAAGGTGGATAGAAAGCTGGCTAGATTGTCGGGCTCAACAGGTAGTGATCAACGGCTCAATGTCTAGTTGGCAGCCGGTATCAAGCAGAGTGCCCGAGGGGTCGGTCCTGCGGCCGGTTTTGTTCAACATCTTTATTAATGATCTGGATGATGGGATAGATTGCACCCTCAGTAAGCTCGCGGATGACACTACGCTGGGGGAGAGGTAGATATGTTGGAGGGTAGGGATAGGGTCCAGAGTGACCTAAACAAATTGGAGGATTGGGCCAAAAGAAATCTGATGAGGTTCAACAAGGACAAGTGCAGAGTCTTGCACTTAGGACGGAAGAATCCCATGCACCCCTACAGGCTGGGGACTGACTGGCTAAGCAGCAGTTCTGCAGAAAAGGACCTGGGGATTACAGCGGACGAGAAGCTGGATATGAGTCAACAGTGTGCCCTTGTTGCCAAGAAGGCTAACGGCATATTGGGCTGCATTAGTAGGAGCATTGCCAGCAGATCGAGGAAAGTGATTATTCCCCTCTATTCGGCACAGATGAGGCCACATCTGGAGTAATGCATCCAGTTTTGGGCCGCCCACTACAGAAGATATGTGGACAGATCGGAGAGAGTCCAGCGGAGGGCAACGAAAATTATCAGGGGGCTGGTGCACATGACTTACGAGGAGAGGCTGAGGGAACTGGGCTTGTTTAGTCTGCAGAAAAGAAGAGTGAGGGGGGGATTTGATAGCAACCTTCAACTACCTGAAGGGGGGTTCCAAAGAGGATGGAGCTCGGCTGTTCTCAGTGGTGGCAGATGACAGAACAAGGAGCAATGGTCTCAAGTTGCAGTGGGGAAGGTCTAGGTTGGCTATTAGGAAACACTATTTCACTAGGAGGGTGGTGAAGCACTGGAATGGGTTACCTAGGGAGGTGGTGGAATCTCCATCCTTAGTGGTTTTTAAGGCCCGGCTTGACAAAGCTCTGGTTGGGATGATTTAGTTGGTGTTGGTCCTGCTTTGAGCAGGGGGTTGGACTAGATGACCTCTTGAGGTCTCTTCTAACCCAAATATTGATCAGCCAGGGTGAGAATTTGCTAATTCATATCCTATCTTTCTAGTATCTTTGGCTTAGTTTTCAGTTTTGTTTATTTACTAGGTGATCTGCTTTGATCTGTTTGCTATCACTTATAATCACTTAAAATCTATCCTTTTGTAGTTAATAAACTGGTTTATGTTTTAATTTAAACCAGTGTGACTTTTACTGAAGTGTCTGGAGAAAATCTCAGCATGGTTTAACGCAAGTGTATTGTGCTTATTCCTCTCCACATTGAGGGAGGGGGGCAGACATATTAATGTATAAATCCCTGTGCAGTGCACAATGGTGTAATTTGGGGTTTATACTCCAGAAGGGGGATGCATGCCTGGGAAACTGCCTGGTGTCTGCTGTTGGCACTCAGGTAGCCCAGTTTGCGTGAGTGGCACCTCCTGCTGTCGTGTTGGGTGATAACAGGGTCTGGGTGAGGCTGCCTGTGTCCCCAGTCCAGCTGTGTGTCTTAGAGAGGCACAGCAATTCCCACGGCTCCCAGACTGCACCTCAGGGGTAACAACCTATCACAGGCATAAGCAAAAATCCCCACTGCTTAGCCTGAGTTAGCCCTAAAGGACACACAGAACTTGCTTATCATAGAAACATCTATTACTTTTTGGAAACTTAAGTTTGAAACTCATTTGTGTGCATGTGTCTACCTGCTTTAACCTTGTAAATAACTCTCTGGTTTCCTTTGCCTGTTAATAAATCTTTAGATAGTTTATTATACAGTTGGCTACACTGGTGTCTGGGGTATGAGATCTAAAGTGCACTGGATCTGGGGTGAGTGACCAGTCTTTTGGGACAGAGTAACCTGAATATTGCTGTGATATTTGGCCTAAGGGACCATCTATCACCAAGGGCTAGTCTACACTGGCAACGCTAAAGCGCTGCTGTGGCAGCACTTTAACGTGGCTTGTGTAGTCATGGCAGAGCGCTGGGGGAGAGCTCTCCCAATGCTCTAAAAAACCCACCTCCACGAGGAGCGTAGCTCCCAGCTCTGGGGCACTGTTTACATTGGCACTTTACAGCACTGTAACTTGCTGCGCTCAGGGCGGTGTTTTTTCACCCCCCTGAGTGAGAAAGTTGCAGCGCTGTACAGCGCCAGTGTAGACAAGCCCTAAGCCAGGCTCACATGGGTAGCAGACAGATCGGCATACTGAGGGGACTGGCGGTGACTCCATGTTACAGCTGTTATAGTGTCTGAGCAGTTTACACTGGATAATTGGTTGGTGAAATCAAAATCTAGCACTCACAGCCAGTCTGGGATTTGTGCCCTGGTTCCTAACAGCCTGCCCCGAGGTTGGGATTCATGCTTTTGAGTCCTTGCGGGACAGCTGGACACTGATGCCTTTCTGGGAGATGCTTTAGCCAAACGCATCAAGAGAGGGTTTCACAGTTCCACAGGCTCCGTGCTACGCCCCAGCTTCGGAACAGGAACCCCCACAGGGTGAGCCACACAGCCCCGTCCCCCTTAGACTAAACTTCTGGGGTTTCAGCCCTCCTGCTTCACACCATGAGCTCTGCCCAGCGACTCCAGCAGAGACAGACCACAGCAGAGACTTGTCCGCGCTTCAGGGACGAATGCAGCCTAGCAGATATTTGCAGTGACACACAAGCAGCATTTTCCAAACAGTCGGGTTTATTAGTCAGCGGGAACGTAGCGCTGGAAGTCCTTAGGTCAGCACAGAGACATGCAAAGTAAAGCATGGTCCATTCTGATCAGCCCAGAGCAGTTCACCAGCCAAGCTGTGGCAAGCTCCATTTTCAGGCTCCGGTGCTCTCTCTGACTTCCTTCCTTTCATTCAGTTCCCAGGTGAGGGCAGGCCTGATTACAGTTCAGTTCACCTCCCTCTTGCCAGGGTTTCCTGCTCTTAGGTGTTGATTGTTCAGTCACTGGGGGGGTCTCTTTGTCTTGCTGGATCCTCTGGAGGTCTGGGTCAGGTTCAACCAGTTCCTTAAAAACCCAGTCATTCCACCTGGACTGCTAGGTGACCCACACTCTCTCCTGTCCCTCCGCTGTTCCAGGAGCAGGTAGCAATGCAACACACACACACAGGGAAACCGAGGCATGCCTTGGATTAATGAAAATATTAGAGAAAATTCCCACTTCATCATATGGGGTAACTGGGTAACAGAGTCTGGCCTGGGTCCTGCAGGAGGTCAGACAAGATGATCTAATGGTCCCTTTTGACCTTAAAAAATCTATGACCCTGCCCTCCGGCCTGCTTAGCTCCCCCATCCCAGGCTGGCTTGTACGCCCGGCCTCTCCTCCAGGCTGGCTCAGCTTGGCCCAGCCCCTCGGGGAGGCAAAGTCCAGCTCATTCCAACCATCACCTAGCAACAAGTGGGAGAATGTGGCTATGTCAGCCCAAGAGGAGGCCTCATGATGTCACAATGGTGCCCAGGAGCCGCGCCTGGCGATGGGGTCCCTGGCCTGGCTGCCTGTGGGGCTCCTGCCCCTGCTGCTCCTGGCGACGCAGGGATACAGCTCGAAGTGTGAGCAGGATGTGGGGGCAGGGGCTGTACAGTGGGGGTGCTGAGAGCCATTGAACCAAGCTGTAAATCCTGTATGTAATGGAAACCACTTCAACTCAGGGGGTGCTGGAGCCCCCCTCGCACCCTTAGTTCCAGCACCTATGTGAGGGCGGCTCCCATGGAGGTGGCTCCTGCCCCCACTCATGCCATGAGCACAGCCCTATGGTGGGGCCTGCCCATGCACCGGTGCCCAGACGCACTCCCTGGGAGAGCCCCAGCCCCTCCCATGCTCCCAAGGGGCAGCTCCCTGCAGGAGAGGAGGCAGGGAGGCCAAGACCTTCCCTTACAGCGGGGAAACGTGGAGGGGAGCAGAGAGGGAAGTGTTGGGGGCTGAGGCCTTTGCCCATAGGGAGATGGAGGAGGCAGCAGTGTAGAGACATCTTCAGAGGGTTTAGGCTGGTCCCGTTAGTATCCCGCAGGCCCCAGCCCCAGAAGTGAGGAATTCCTGGGAACTCAGAGATCGTTTCCAACTGGCCACAAGGGGTCGCCCTTGCCTCAGAATAATTCATCTGAGCATCTTTAACTCCCGCCAGGCCCTTGTGCCAGAGGTGGGGAGCCCAGGGCAGGGTTAGCGGGGGGCTGTGGGTTGGACTGAGGGGTGTTGGCCGAGCTGGCGGGGATGGAGCCGAGGGCAGGGGTCGCAGGGGGCTGTGGGTTGGATTGAGGGGTGTTGGCAGAGCTGGGGGGGATGGAGCCGAGGGCAGGGGTAGCGGGGGGCTGTGGGTTGGATTGAGGGGTGTTGGCAGAGCTGGGGGAGATGGAGCCGAGGGCAGGG
>NW_020664581.1:371276-371553 GCF_002925995.2 Terrapene triunguis | reverse complement strand
GAGGGCAGGGGTAGCGGGGGGCTTTGGGTTGGATTGAGGGTTGTTGGCCGAGCTGGGGGGGATGGAGACCAGGGCAGGGGTAGCAGGGGGCTGTGGGTTGGATTGAGGGTTGTTGGCAGAGCTGGGGGGGAAGGAGCCCAGGGCAGGGATAGCGGGGGGCTGTGGGTTGGATTGAGGGGAGTTGGCAGAGCTGTGGGGGATGGAGCCGAGGGCAGGGGTAGCGGGGGGCTGTGGGTTGGATTGAGGGGTGTTGGCAGAGCTGGGGGGGATGGAGCCC
>NW_020664581.1:362278-371266 GCF_002925995.2 Terrapene triunguis | reverse complement strand
GTTGGATTGAGGGGTGTTGGCAGAGCTGGGGGGGATGGAGCCCAGGGTGGGGGTAGCAGGGGGTGGTGGGTTGGCAGGACTCGGGTGGGAGGGCACCTCTGACCTCTGGGTTCTTTGTTGACTCCATCTCTGCTGTCAGGGGAGTGGAAACGGCTATGGGGAACTGCTTGGGCGTCTGTGTATTTCCTTCATGCCCTCGATGGGTCCCTTCAGTCTCACACAGCCCATTCATTACTTTTCACACACAGACAGGATCTACTCACCCTGTCTTTGATCTTCTCCACAGCCTGTGGGCGCCGCCCCCTGGTGTCTGGCTACGGCGGGATGCGGATCGAGGGTGGCTTAGATGCTCTGCCGGGGGCCTGGCCCTGGCTCGTCAGCATCCAGATCCCCACCCGAATGGGCCCCCGGCATTCATGTGGTGGGTCCCTCATTAGCACTCGCTGGGTCCTCACAGCAGCTCACTGCTTCAAAGCCAAGAGAAGGTGAGATGGGGGCAGTCTGTGTCAGGACCCTAGGGAGACGGGGGGGGAGGGAGGCTGGAAGACGCTTGGGGAGCTTGAGCAGCTGATCCATAGAATGTAAGGCCAGAAGGGACCATTAGAACCTCTAGTCCGACCCCCTGTATTAAGTCCAATAACTTGGATTCGGCTAAAACATTTTCCAGAAGTATCTAGTCTGGATCTGGAGACACTGCGAGATGGAGAATCCACCACTGCCCTTGGGAGTTTGTTCCAGTCCTTAGTCGCCTTCATTGTTGAATATTTGGGCTTAATTTCTCATTTGAATTTGTCTGGCTTCTGTTTCCAGCAACTAGTTCTTGTTCTGCCTTTCTCTGCTAGATTAAATAGGTGTTGTTGCCTGGTACTTTCTCTCCATGAAGGCCTTTATGCACTGTATTTGAGTCACTTCTCAGTCTAAGCTGAGCAGACAGAGCTCTGTCTGTCTCTCACTGTCAGGCATTTTCTACAGCCCTTGAATCACTTCCGCGGCTCTTGTCTGCACCCTCTCCAATTTTTCAACATCCTTTTTAAAATGTGGGCACTAGAACTGAATGCAGCGTTCAGCATGGGACTCACCAACGCTGCAAACAGAAGTAAAATCCTCTCCCAGCTCCTACTCACTTCTCCCCAATTTATACATCCGAAGATCACAATAGCCCTTTTGTCACAGTGTCACACTGGGAGCTCATGGTCAATTACTTGTCCACTATGACCCCTAAATCCTGTTCAGTGTCACAGGCCCCATTCTGTAGTTGTGGTCTGCGTTTCTTGTTCCTAGGTGCATAACTTTCCATTTGGCTGTATTAAAATGTATGTTGTTTGAATGGGCCCAGTTGACCAAACGATCCTGATTGCTCTGTACGGCTCCTCATTATTTACCACCCCATCCATCTCTGGGTCGTCCCTAAGTTGTACCAGCAGCGATTTGATATTCACTACCAGAGCACTGATGAAAATGGGAATGGCATCGGGCCCAGTCCTGGGGGAACGGCCGGGTGCCTTGGCGAGTGAGACAGGGCGGAGCTCCTCACTCACCTTTACTGTAGATCTGACGCTCCGCTAGCTGTGGGCTGCTGGGTCTCTCTCTCCCCTCAAGCCTGCACAAAGAGGGCGAGGGGAAGGGTGTGGATCTGGGGCCACCCCTTTCCCTGTTTGCTGCACCTCTTTCACTGTTCACATGAGACGTGCTGCCAGGCGCTGCGGTTCTGCACACAGGCCATGCCTGCCTTGGGGAAGTGGATCGTTTTAGAAAGGGGTGCCCCAGATTAGCCACGACCAGCTAAGAAGCTTTCACTGTCGCCTGCCTCGGTCTACACTGGAGGCTAAATCATGACAATACATTTTCTGAATGACACACTCCACCCATGCGGACATGGCCTCAGTGAGGGTCAGAACCGTGGGCTGAGGGGCACTCGGATAAAGCGGACTCCTGGAAACTGTATTTGGAAATTGCTAGCAAATACTTCAGAGCTGTGATGTCCATGGTTAAGCACCACATGACATAGCTGCTTGGCACTGATGCCGCAGACTGACAGGGCCTGCCCTATGCCCTGGATTGTCAGCACTCCCTTGGGAGACCCTTTCAGTGTGCCAGACCCCCAGGAGGTCACCCCTTTCCATAGGGGTAGGCCATGCAGCCTCAATGCCTGCTAGACCCTGTCTCCAGGCTGCAGCTCCTGCTCCTCCCTGTGAACTCTGCCCAGAGCGTCTGCCTGAAGCAGAGACTTTTATCCTAGTCAGGGATTCACAGCTTCCAAGGCCAGAAGGTCCCTGTGAGCATCTAGTCTGACCGCCTGTGTAACACCGGCGAGAGACCTGCCCCCAAATTAATTCCTAGAGCAGAGCTTTTAGACAGCCCTCCAATCTTGATTTAAAAATGGTCACTGACGGAGAAACCAGCGTGACCCTTGGTAAATTGTTCCAATGGGTAATTACTGTCACCATCAAAAATTTACACTTATTTCCAGTCTGAATTTGTCTAGCTTCAGCTTCCAACCACTGGCTCATGTTAGACCGTCCTCTACTAGATCGAAGAGCCCATTATTAAATATTTGTTCCCCCTGTAGGTACCTATAGACTGTGACCAAGTCACCCCTGGACCTTCTCTTTGTTAAGCTAATGATTGAGCTCCTTGAGTCTATCACTATCAGGCAGGTTTTCTAGTCCCTTGATCATTCTTGTGGCTCTTCTCTGAGCCCTCTCCAATTTATCAACATCCTTCTTGAACTGTGGACAGCAGAGCTGGACACAGGATGACAGCAGTGGTCACATCAGTGCCCAATAGAGAGGTAAAATAATCTCTCTGCTCATATTTGAGATGCCCCAGGATCCCATTAGCTCTCTTGGCCACAGTGTTACACTGGGAGCTCATGTTCATCTGATTATCCACCTCCGCCCCAAAAACTTTGTCAGTCACTGCTTCCCAGGATAGAGTCCCCCAGCCTGTAAGTCTGGCCGACATTCTTTGTTCCTTGACGTGTATTTAGCCATATTAGAATGAATATGGTTTGCTTGAACCGAGTTTACCAAGCAAACCAGATCGCTCTGAATCAGTGACCTGCCTTTTCATTATTTACCACTCCCCAAATTTTTATGCCATTTGCAAACTTTATCACTGATGATTTTGTGCTTTCTTATGTTTATTGATTGGCATTAATTATATTGCCCCCCTTTATTTCTTTATTAATTGGGTCCGTATCAGGCACGCCATTCTCTTGCCTGGGATCGATGTCTGGCTGATAGGCCTGTAATTACCTGAGCCATCCCATTTATCTTTTTTAAATATTGGCACAACATTAACTTTCTTCCAGTCTTCCGGATCAAGGCACCTTAGCAAGTATCTGCCGCAACTCCATGCAGCCTTTTTGAAACAGAGTCGGGTTTATTAGTCACCTGGACACAGTGTTGGGAAGACATTAGGTTAGCAGAGAGGCAAAGGATAAGAAGAGTTCAGACTGGCCAAGGCTGCTGTAGGAACCACCTTCACTTTCTCTCTGTTCCTTGTGTCTCAGTTCCAGGTAAGAAACCCATGTCTTTGTGAGTCCACCTCTTTATGGCCCCTTCCTGTCACCTTCCCCCATTGTTCTCCTGCTGCAAAGCTGGGCTACATTCACACGTTCAGCCCACTGGAGCCTCCCACAGACAAGTTTCAGAGTGGCAGCTGTGTTAGTCTATATCAGCAAAAAGAACAAGGAGTATTTGTGGCACCTTAGAGACTAACAAATTTATTTGGGCATAAGCTTTCGTGGGCTAAAACCCACTTCATCGGATGCATGCAGTGGAAAATACAGTAGGAATCATTTATTTGGGCATAAGCTTTCGTGAAAGCTTATGCCCAAATAAATTTGTTATTCTGTAAGGTGCCACAAGTACTCCTCATTCTTTTTTCCACAGACAAGTGTCAGTTGTTCAGCTCTTGGGGTTCCCACTGTCTCTGTAGGGTCTTCCATTGATATAGAATTATAGGACTGGAAAGGACCTTGAGAGATCATCTAGTCCAGTCCCCTGCACTCATGGCAGGACTAAGTATTATCTAGACCATCCTTGACAGGTGTTTGTCCAACCTGCTCTTAAACATCTCCAGTGACAGAGATTCCACAGCTTCCTTAGGCAATTTATTCCAGTACTTAACTATCCTGAGAGTTAGAAAGCTTTTCCTAATGTCCAACCTAAACTGTCCCATGCTACAATTTATGCCCATTGCTTCTAGTCCTGTCCTCCGAGGTTAACGAGAACAATTTTTCATCCTCCTCCTTGTAACAGCTTTTTATGTACTTGAAAACTGTTATCATGTTCCCCCTCAGTCGTCTTTTCTCCAGACTAAACAAACCCAATTTTTTCAATCTTCCCTCATAGGTCATGTTTTTTAGACCTTTAATCGGTTTTGTTGCTCCTCTCTGGACTTTCTCCAATATGTCTCCATCTTTCCTGAAATGTGGCACCCAGAATTGGACACAATACTCCAGTTGAGGCCTAATCAGTGCTGAGTAGAGCGGAAGAATTATTTCTCGTGTCTTGCTTACAACACTCCTGCTAATACAGCCCAGAATGGTTTGCTTTTTTTGCAACAGCGTTACACTGTTGACTCATATTTAGCTTGTGATCCACTATGACCCCCAGATCCCTTTCCGCAGGACTCCTTCCTAGGCAGTCATTTCCCATTTTGTATGTGTGCAACTGATTGTTCCTTCCTAAGTGGAGTACTTTGCATTTGTCCTTATTGAATTTCATCCTATTTACTTCAAACCATTTCTCCAGTTTGTCCAGAGCATTTTGAATTTTAATCCTATCTTCCAAAGCACTTGCAACCCCTCCCAACTTGGTATTGTCCACAAACTATATAAGTGTACTCTCTATGCCATTATCTAAATCATTGATGAAGATATTGAACAGAACCAGACCCAGAACTGATCCCTTCGGGACCCCACTTGATTTGCCCTTCCAACTTGACTGTGAACCACTGATAACTACTCTCTGGGAACAGTTTTCCAACCAGTTATGCACCCACCTTATAGTAGCTCTATCTAGGTTGCATTTCCCTAGTTTGTTTATGAGAAGGTCATGCGAGACCGTATCAAAAGCCTTACTAAAGTCAAGATATACCACATCTACCACTTCCCCCCATCTACAAGGCTTGTTACCCTCTCAAAGCAAGCTATTAGATTGGTATGACATCATTTATTCATGACAAATCCATGCTGTTTCTTATTACCTTTATTATCTTCTAGGTGATTGCAAATTGATTGCTTAGTTATTTGCTCCATTATCTTTCCAGGTACTGCAGTTAAGCTGACTGGCATGTAATTCCCCAGGTTGTCTTTATTTCCCTTTTTATAGATTGGCACTATATTTGCCCTTTTCCAGTCCTCTGGAATCTCTCCCGTCTTCCATGACTTTTCAAAGATAATCGTTAATGGCTCAGATATCTCCTCAGTCAGCTCCTTGAACATTCTAGGGTGAACATGTTATGGGGGAGGGATAGCTCAGTGGTTTGAGCGTTTGGCCTGCTAAACCCAGGGTTGTGAGTTAAATCCTTGAGGGGGCCATTTAGGGATCTGGGGCAAAAATCTGTCTGGGGATTGGGCCAGCTTTGAGCAGGGGGTTGGACTAGATGACCTCCTGAGGTCCCTTCCAACCCTGATAGTCTATAATTTCATCAGGCCCTGGTGACTTGAAGACATCTAACTTGTCTAAGTAACTTTTAACTTGTTCTTTCCCTGCTTTAGCCTCTGATCCTATCTCATTTTCATTGGCATTCACTATGTTAGATGTCCAATCGCTACTAAACTTTTTGAAAACCAAAACAAGAAAGTCATTTTGCACCTCTGCCATTTCCACATTTTCTGTTATTGTTTCCCTCCCCCGCATTGAGTAATGAGCCTACTCTGTCCTGGGTCGTCTTCTTGCTTCTAATGCATTTGTAGAATGTTTTCTTGTTACCCTTTATGTCTCTAGCTAATTTAATCTTGTTTTGTGTCTTGGCCTTTCTAATTTTGTCCCTACATACTTGTGTTACTTGTTTATATTCCTCCTTTGTAATTTGACCTAGTTTCCACTTTTTTTAGGACTCTTTTTTGAGTTTCAGATCATTGAAGATCTCCTGGTTAAGCCAGGGTGGTCTCTTGCCATACTTTCTAACTTACCTATGGAGTGGGATAGTTTGCTCTAGTGCTCTTAATAATGTGTCTTTGAAAAAACGGCCGACTCTCTTCAACTGTTTTTCCTCTTAGACTTGTGTGACGAACTGGGACTGTTATTAATGTGGTCTTTGAATGCTGAGTGGGGAGGTTGGCTGGGACGGTCTGCACTGGGGGATGGGAGACTGGCATTGAGGGAAGATACCTAAGCATGTAACGTGAGAACCCAGGAAGGGGTTGGAGGCGAGGTGACACCTTTGCCCGGGAAACTGAACAAAGACTGGGGGAGGAGCCGGGAGAGGCTGGGGGCGGGGCTGGAGGGAGTTGGAGTGGTCAGGAGCTGGCTGATGTAATGGAGTGGAGCCCAGATGGGACTCTGACCCCCCAGTGGGGCTGTGGTGCCCCTGGGACCCCAAGATGGACCTAACTGTGGGGGGGTCCTGTTGTCTGTACCTTCAAGACCTGTCTTGGACTGTGTTCCTGTCGTCTAAATAAACCTTCTGCTTTACTGGCTGGCTGAGAGTCATGGTGAATCGCAGGAAGCCGGGCGTGCAGGGCCTTGTGTCCCCCCACACTCCGTGACAACTTGCTTCCCATGGGATCTTACCTACTAACTCCCTGAGTTTGCTAAAGTCGCCTTCTTGAAAGCCCTTATCTTTATTTTGCTGTTTTCCCTCCTACCATTCCTTAGAATCATGAACACTACTATTTCATGATTGCTTTCACCCAAACTGCCTTTGTCACTTTCAAATTCTCAACCAGTTCCTCCCTATTTGTTAAAATCAAATCTAGAACAGCCTCTCCCCTAGTAGCTTTCTCCACCTTCTGAAATAAAAATTGTCTCCAATACATTCCAAGAACTTGTTGGATAATCTGTGCCCTGCTGTGTTATTTTCCCAACACATGTCTGGGTAGTTGAAGTCCCCCATCACTACCAAGTCCTGTGCTTTGGATGATTTTGTTAGTTTATAAAAAGCATCATCCACCTCTTCTTCCTGGTTAGGTGGCCTGTAGTAGACCTCTACCATGACATCACCACAGGTGCTAACTTTTGTTTTTCCCAGTGCAGTGGGTGCTCCACCCCTGTTCCGCCCCAAGCCCTGCTCCCATTTGGCCTCGTCCCCCATGGCCCTGCCCTCATTCTGCCTCTTCCCAACCCTCTCCGCCCCCTCCCCCAAGGGCTACCACCCACCCACCTGCTGCTCGCTCCTCTCCGCCCCCTTCCCTCCCCCGAGTGCCTCCTGCCAGCCGCTTGCTGATCTGCGGTCAGCCCCAGGGCCCCAAACAACTGATCTGCGGCTAGCCCCAGGGCCACCAAATAGCTAATCAGTGTCCAGCCCCGGGGCCCAGAACCACTGGCTGGTGGGTGGCACCCACGGAGTCAGCGCCTATGACATCACCCTTATTTTTTACCCCTTTTATCCTTAACCATAGACGTTCAACAGGTCTGTCTCCTATTTCCATCTCAGCCTCGGTCCAACAGCTCCTCCCTTTTTCCCCTGCCTGTCCTTTCTGAGCAAGATGTACCCTTCTGTACCAATATTCCAGTTGTGTATTATCCTACCACGTCTGTGGTGCCAACTACATCATAGTGGTGTTAATTAACTAGCATTTCTAGTTCTTCCTGCTTATGCCCCATATTTCTCACATTAGTTAACAGACACTTAAGATTTGATTTGATTTCCCCCCTATGTTCTCTCTTGTCTCTCCCTTATCCCAGCTGTAACGGCCCATCCCCCCCCCCCCGATTCCGGCCCTTGTCCCAGGTCTCCATGTTTTTGACTTACCTGTGGGCTTTTGTCACCTGCCTCCATCAAACCTAGTTTAAAGCCCTCCTCACTAGGTTAGTCCCTAGTCCCTCTCTGGGCTGGTCCCAGCCAGTCCCTAACAATCCATTCCTACCACCCCGACAAAACACCTTGTGTCTGCTGCTTTGTCCCAGGCACAGCATTTTAACCCTGCCGCACCCACTGGGTAGCAATACCACGGTGACAGGTATGGAGTCATACAAATAGTTCATAAAAATGCAGGAAATTCCCATTTCCCTCCCAACTTGCTAAATGCAGCCCCTTTGAACAGAGCTCATATTTATACTGTCCCAATTAAACAGTTATTCACTGTCATTAGGTTTAGCAAAGTGTCCA
Organism: Terrapene triunguis; assembly: GCF_002925995.2. Taxonomy (NCBI): domain Eukaryota; kingdom Metazoa; phylum Chordata; order Testudines; family Emydidae; genus Terrapene; species Terrapene triunguis. Next base: position 362,983 of record NW_020664581.1, on the reverse strand, counting down.
AGGGATGGTGCCCCAGTAGCTGGAAATGGAAATTGAAACTAAAAATATGGTGCAGCTGTGTGAGTGGGGCAATGACCCACTGGAAGAACTGACATGTGGTGGATTCTCCATCGGTTGGAGTCTTTAAATCAAAACAGGCTGTCTCTTTCCAAGGATCCATCTACCCTTGAAACTAGGGGAGGGAGTCCCAGCTCGAGGAGACGTACGCATGGTAGCTCTGATTGAGCTAGTGTGTCAAAAATAGTAGTCTTGGTCTGTGCACTAACCCAGCTGTGCGTGTGTAACCCACACACCTCCTGGGTGTGGTGCTCTCTGCCCTCTAGTGGCACCGAGACGACTTAGAGATTAATGAGTCTGCTACAGCCTTCGCTAAGGGCCATGTGGCTTTCAGCTCATGCAGTAGAGGCTCATGCATTTAGCTCCAGAGATCCCAGGTTCAATCTCACTTGTAACACCGACAGACCCCAGTCGATAGCTGTGGGTGTGTGACATACAGTGGATGTTACGGATCTGTGGGACCCACGTCTGTAGCTCTGTGCACTAACCCAGCTCTATGTATGTGGCATATGGTGGGAGTTATGGGTCTGTGGGACCCACATCTGTGCATTAACCAGCTGTGCGTGTGACGTACGGTGGGTGTTACAGATCCACGGAGCCCGGGTCTGTGCACTAACCAGCTGTGTGTGTGTGTGTGTGTGTGTGTGT
>NW_020664581.1:333324-362268 GCF_002925995.2 Terrapene triunguis | reverse complement strand
GATCTGTGAAGAGAGACTGGGACTGTTTGCCTTAGAGGGGAGACAAATAAGTGATGGAGGGATTCAGACGAATGACCGGGACAGAGAAATCTCTCAGCCAGCAGAGTATAGGTTGTTGGGAGGCCGACGTGCCGGGAGTACTGCTTAGTGTGAAACACAATTGTTACCTTCTCTAGTTCCCCTTTTCCCTTCAACCCTCCCGCCCTGCCAATTGACAGCAGATCAAACCTCTCCTCTACCAGAAGGCCTGAAAACCCTCAACATCAGCTAGGTAGTGGAGGAGCTGGCCCCTTGGCTCGTCCTGCTGACCAGCGTCGTCTCACTGCTCTCCCTGAAGCCACCTGTTGTCTTTTGGTCTTAGAGGGTGAGCTCCTGGGGCAGGGACTGCGTTTGAACAGCACCTGGCAGTGGGGCTGGGACCTGGGTCTGGCCCGCCTAGGCACTCCCACCATACACATAAATAGCGATAACAGCGTTAAACTCCCTGGGGCAGGGAGTTTCTGTCTTTTTTGCTTAATGGCTGCACGGCATGGCCCAATGAGGCCCTGCCTGCAGGGGACACAGCTCTGGTGGATGGCCGCCTCCTGCTTAGACAGCACCTTCGGCTTCATCTGCCAGTGGGATTTAACGGCAGGACCTTGGCCCAGTGACCTGCCTTGGAGACCTAGCAGGGCGTGATGGAAAGCCTGAGACTAGCTCCGCTGCTGCCGGTGAGCACGCTCACAAACAGTGGTGATGGGTAACTGTCCCGCTGCCCTGGCGCTGTCCCCTCAAGCTCTGTACCCACAGTCACAACAACCCCCGTCCAGACCAGAGAGCACCAGAGGGGAGACTGAAGCCAAAGCTGGGCAAAGCAGGGCCAAGCTGGCAGGCAGAGGGCTTGGAGCCCTCCATGGATGGGAGCTACTCTCACAGCATCACAGTAGTCAGCATCCTTTGACCGCCCCATTCAGCCTGGACACAAGGACAGCCGTGGCCACAAACACACCCGTTCAGCTACACCAAACCGACCTGGCTGCGGTACTCTGGGCGCTGTGAGCCAGGCTGGGCTGTCACCACTTGTTGCACAGAGCTACACACGTTCAGCCTCAGCATGCATCAGGCACCGTTCACGTACGCACACATCTCTACTTCATGCTATCCTCACGGCATGGCTACCTTGGTGGGCCCAGCCCACTTCAAGGTCCTCCACAGAACTGGTGCCAGACATCGCCGAGAGCACCTATGCGCCTGGGGAGCAGTGACGCCGTCAGCCACACGGAGGAAGCCTGTGAAGCAGAAGCCAGGCTTTCTGGGCAGCGGGGCCGAGGCGTTGTGGCCCATTACTGAGGAGAGGCGAATGAGCACAGATCTCACAGCAGCCTCAAGAGTTAGAGTCACATAGAATCATAGAATCATAGAATATCAGGGTTGGAAGGGACCTCAGGAGGTCATCTAGTCCAACCCCCTGCTCAAAGCAGGACAAATCCCCAACTAAATCATCCCAGCAAGGGCTTTGTCAAGCCGGGCCTTAAAAACCTGAAAGGAAGGAGATTCCACCACCTCCCTAGGTAACGCATTCCAGTGCTTCACCACCCTCCTAGTGAAATAGTGTTTCTTAATATCCAACCAGACCTCCCCCACTGCAACTTGAGACCATTGCTCCTTGTTCTGTCATCTGCCACCACTGAGAACAGCCGAGCTCCATCCTCTTTGGAACCCCCCTCAGGTAGTTGAAAGCAGCTATCAAATCCCCCCTCATTCTTCTCTTCTGGAGACTAAACAATCCCAGTTCCCTCAGCCTCTCCTCATAAGTCATGTGCTCCAGACCCCTAATCATTTTTGTTGCCCTCCGCTGGACTCTTTCCAATTTTTCCACATCCTTCTTGTAGTGTGGGGCCCAAAACTAGACACAGTACTCCAGGTGAGGCCTCACCAAAGTCGAATAAAGGGGAACGATCACGTTCCTCGATCTGCTGGCAATGCCCCTACTTATGCAGCCCAAAATGCCGTTAGCCTTCTTGGCAACAAGAGCACACTGTTGACTCATATCCAGCTTCTCGTCCACTGTGACCCCTAGGTCCTTTTCTGCACAACTGCTACCTAGCCACTCGGTCCCTAGTCTGTAGCAGTGCATAGGATTCTTCCGTCCTAAGTGCAGGACTCTGCACTTGTCCTTGTTGAACCTCATCAGGTTTTTTTGGGCCCAATCCTCTAATTTGTCTAGGTCCCTCTGTATCCGATCCCTACCCTCTAGTGTATCTACCATGCCTCCTAGTTTAGTGTCATCGGCAAACTTGCTGAGAGTGCAGTCCACACCATCTTCCAGATCATTAATAAAGATATTAAACAAAACCGGCCCCAGGACCGACCCTTGCGGCACTCCGCTTGAAACCGGCTGCCAATTAGACATGGAGCCATTGATCACTACCCGTTGAGCCCGACGATCTAGCCAGCTTCCTATCCACCTTACAGTCCATTCATCCAGCCCATACTTCTTTACCTTGGCGGCAAGAATACTGTGGGAAACCGTATCAAAAGCTTTGCTAAAGTCAAGGAATAACACATCCACTGCTTTCCCCTCATCCACAGAGCCAGTTATCTCACGTCACGTCTTCGCCTTCCCCCAGCCGCGGTGGGGAAAAAGAGCTGGGAACAATCACTAAAATCCCCAGCTGCCCTGTGTGGGTCTGGGTGGACAGTCGGATCTGGGCTTGTTGGGTGCCATGGCTGGGAGGCGTGCCATCCCTGGGGTGACCAAACAGTGATGATGTGACGGTTTACTCATGGCAATGGGAGGGGGAATAGGACAGTGACTGAGAGGGGCCTAGGCTGCCACCCCCCACCCCCCTCCAGCCATTGCCTTTGGGCCCTAGCTGCTGGAGCAGGAGTCAGAATGACAGTCCCCGGGGCTCCACGGGGAGAAGTCCAGGAGCTAGACCTGGCCTGTGCCGGGGCACTGAGACACGGCTCCATGGGAGGGGAGGGGGACGCAAGGGCACAGAAGGGAGGGGCAGAGCTGAGAGCGGGATCTGGGCTGGATGAACAGGGACAGAGCTGAAACCCTCTCCTTGCCTGCAGCCGTGGACACTGCCGACATCCTGCAGGAGGCCAAGGTGCAGCTCATTGACACTGTGACCTGTAACAGCAGCCGCTGGTACAACGGGGCCATCGCCAGCAACACCCTGTGTGCAGGGTACGAGCAAGGAGGCATCGACAGCTGCCCGGTATGCAGACCGGCGCCCTCTCCCTGCACAGCCCCCACCCCAGCACTAGCCCCTCTCCCCCCTGCCCTCCTTGGGCATCACCAGCCTGTCCCCAGCCAGCAACGGCCCTGCCCCCCAATTAACACCCCCTCCCCCAGAAATGAGCACAGGGCCGGGGGGAGAGCTGAGCTCTGTAGATCTCAGGGCTGCTTGGGCCTGAGGGGCTGCAGCTGGTGCTAAGGAGTTGGAGACGGTCACAAGCCCTCAGTAACACTCCTTCCCTCTTTCTGCAGGGGGACAGTGGGGGCCCCTTAATGTGCAAAGATGAGGTCACATCCCGGTATTACGTGATTGGCATCACCAGCTGGGGCCAAGACTGTGCCCAGGCCTACAAGCTGGGCCTCTACACCTCTACCCAGCCCTTTCTGGAGTGGATCCTGGAGAACACGGGGTTCCTGGAGCCCGAGGAGAAGAAGACGCCTGAGGAGATATTGCCACCACAGATCGTGCCCCTCCAGTCTCCTGCTGCTGCCACCAAACTCGCACCTGTCCTTCTCCCTGTCCTGCAAGAGCCAGTCGCCCCGCTGGAGCCACCCTACGTACCTCCAGAGCCACCCTACATACCCCCCGAGCCAGTCGCCCCCCTGGAGCCACCCTACCTACCCCCCGAGCCAGTCTCCCCCCTGGAGCCACCCTACATACCCCCAGAACCACCCTACGAACCCCCAGAGACGCCCTACATCTCCCCGAAGCCAGCCATTCTCCCAGAACCAGTGAGCCCACACAGACCATTCCTCACCCACAAAGCCATTTACCCCCCACAAATGAATCCCCCCAAAGCCAGTTATCCCCGCAGACCAGTAATTGTCCTGAAACTACTGATCCCCCCAAAGATATACACCCATACCCGTCACAAAGTGAGCAGCCCCTCCCCACCAGCTGTGTCGGCACTGTCTGCACCCCAGAGGCCTGGAACCACCTAGGATTTTAAGAATGACTGAGACAAACTGGGAAGAAGAGTCTATGGGGGGACTATAGCAGCTGGAGGGGACCAGCAGCGCCTGTGCCCTGTGGGACAGTGATCTGAATGACCCAGACCCCGTATGCATTACATGTGTTGAATTGCCCTCTGGGTGCCCTGCTGGTCTGTTTAGCCTGGGGCCCTTGGAAGGCACCAGTGTCCCTGCTCCTCCCCAGGAACTGAGGCGTGTGCCTAGATGGCTCAGCGCTGCTCAGGCAGCCAAGGCACCAGGCCCGAGTCACACACACGGAGGCCCTGCAGAGCCTGCCCATAGGGGCCCATCTGTATGTTCACCCATCCCCTGCTGCATGCACCTTCCTCAAATAATCTGCAACCCCACAGATCTGGAGATTGAGAGGACAAGGATGGTGAGGAGAGCACGCAGAGTGTCCTGCTCTCCTGTGGGTCCCTTCCAGCCCATGGTTTCCTGCGACCACAGGTTCTGCAGCCAAGCTAGACGTGAGGCGTGAGGAGAGGAGCGACGGTAGATAGGCTGGCTCCTGTGTTGCTGTGGGGAACTGAGGCACACAGGAAGTGTGTGGCAGAGCCAGGAATTGAATCCAGAGCTCCTGAACGGCAGCCCTTTGCTTCAGCTATCTAGGCTCTTTCAGGTCATTAGCCCCTCTGTGTTTTCTCAAAAGCCTCACTCCCAGGGAGGCTGGGCCTGCTCACAGCGCTTCAGTTACATTATATGTGGGACCAAATGTATCTGCAAGGGCCTCACACCTTTGTGACATGGAGGGATGAGGCCAGTTCAGTCGATCACAGCTCCCAGGTGGTACAAATGACTCGGACTGTACCTCAGTTGTTCTCACCTAGCCGCTGTTCAGTCACCTGGGGAGATCAGTGCACACTAAGGGTATATCTACACTATGAAATTAGGTCGATTTAATAGAAGTCCATTTTTTAGAAATCGATTTGATACAGGCAATTGTGTGTCCCCGCCACTAAGCGCATTAAGTCGGCGGAGTGAGGCCACAGTACCGAGGCTAGCGTCGACTTTCGGAGCGTTGCATTGTGGTACCTATCCCACAGTTCCCGCAGTCTCCGCCGCCCATTGGAATTCTGGGTCGAGCGCCCAATGCCTGATGGGGCAAAAACCTTGTCGCGGGTGGTTCTGGGTACATATCGTCAGTCCCCCCCTCCCCCCGGTGAAGGCAACAGCAAAAAATCGTTTCTCGCCTTTTTTCCTGGGTTATCCGTGCAGACGACATACCACGGCAAGCATGAAGCCCGCTCAGCTCACTGTCACCATATGTCACCTGGGTGCTGCTGGCAGCCGCGGTACTGCAGTGCCTCACAGCAGCATCCCCTTGCCTTGCGGATGGCAGACGGTGCAATATGACTGCTAGCCGTCGTCATTGTCGTCCCATGGGTGCTCCTGACTGACCTCAGTTAGGTTGGTCGGGGGCGCCTGGGCAGACATGGGTGCTCCTGGCCGGCCTCGGTGAGGTCGGTCAGGGGCGCCTGGACATAAATGGGAATGACTCCAGATCATTCTCTTCTTTAAGTTTCATCTAATGGAGATTCAGTCCTGCCTGGAATATCATGCCAGCTGGAGGCTTCTGCCTCAGGCTGCTCTCCCAGTCGGCAGCACTGCGCGCTTGCACCTACCCCAGCCTACCCCTTGCGCCCATGGCTCATGAAGCTTGGACAGTAGTAAGGAGCAGTTCAACTATAGGCTGAGCAAGTGCATAATGGTGGTAGAATGTGCTTTTGGACGTTTAAAAGCTCGCTGGCGCAGTTTACTGACTTGGTTAGACCTCAGCGAAACCAATATTCCCATCGTTATTCTTGCTTGCTGTGTACTCCACAATATGTGTGAGAGTAAGGGGGAGACGTTTATGGTGGGGTGGGAGGTTGAGGCAAATCGCCTGGCCACTGATTACACGTAGCCAGACACCAGGGCGGTTAGAAGAGCACAGCAGGGCGCGCTGTGCATCAGAGAAGCTTTGAAAACCAGTTTCATGACTGGCCAGGCTACGGTGTGACAGTTCTGTTTCTTTCTCCTTGATGAAACTCTCCCCCCCTTGGTTCACTTTACTTCCCTGTAAGCCAACCGCCCTCCTCTCCTCCCTTTGATCTCTGCTTGCAGAGGCAATAAAGTCATTGTTGTTTCAAATTCATGTATTCTTTATTAATTCGTCACACAAATGGGGGGATAACTGCCAAGGTAGCCCGGGAGGGGTGGGGGAGGAGGGAAGCACAGGGGTGGGGTAATTGTAGGGGTACCCCCTACAATGGCATGCAGCTCATCATAGAAGCGGCATGTCTGGGGCTCTGACCCGGAGTGGCCGTTTGCCTCTCTAGTTCTTTGGTAGGCTTCACGTAGCATAGCTGCGGGTCCCTGTTATAACCTCTGTCCTTCATGCCCTTGGAGATTTTTTCAAATATTCCGGCATTTCGTCTTTTGGAACGGAGTTCGGATAGCACGGATTCATCTCTCCATACCGCGATCAGATGCAGTACCTCCCATTTGGTCCATGCTGGAGCTCTTTTGCGATTCTGGGACTCCATGGTTACCTGTGCTGATGCGCTCTGCATGGTCACCTGTGCTGATCAGCTCGCCACAGTGGCCAAACAGGAAATGAAATTCAAAAGTTCACGGGGCTTTTCCTGTCTACCTGGCCAGTGCATCTGAGTTGAGAGTGCTGTTCAGAGCGGTCACAATGGAGCACTCTGGGATAGCTCCCGGAGGCCAATACCGTCGAATTGCATCCACACTACTCCAAATTCGACCCAGCAGGGTCGATTTCAGCGCTAATCCCCTTGTCGGGGAGGAGTACAGAAATCGATTTTAAGAGCCCTTTAAGTCGACAAAAATGGCTTTGTCGTGCGGACGGGTGCAGGGTTAAATCGATCTAACGCTGCTAAATTCGACCTAAACTCGTAGTGTAGACCAGGGCTAAGCTAGGACTAAAGCCTCCACATTGGCTCCCTCACTGATGTATACAAAGCTGCACTTTGCAGCTCTACCCACCCCTTATGCAGCATGACTCCCTCAAGCTGATGCCCAAATCACAGGCACTTTGTAGCTAGTGCTCCTAGAGGCCCAGGGCTGCTTGTTAATTGCCCAGCATGGGAATCTATGGGACAGTTCTCAAAGAAAAAAAAAAGATTCCTCACCGCAGTAATTATGACCCTGCTCACTTTCCCCTTCTTCAGAGTCTTGGGGAAAGCATTCGCAGAGTAGGAGGGCATACGGGATGTTTGGGGCCCTTTTATGCCTTTGAAAGCCTGGATGAGTGGCCCCCAATGGATGCTGCTTTTAGGGCTTCCGACCTTGCCTGTTGTGCAAGTGTTCACCCTGACTGTGTGGATTCACATGGGCAATCACCTTGAAGAACCAGTCAGGAGGGGAAAGAATGAGTCTGGGGAGCTGGGAGAGAGGGAGGTGAAAGAAAAATCATGGCACAGTCCCCTCCCACACTGCCATCAGCTGCAGAGCTAGGAACAAAGAATGTAGGTCACACTTATCAGTGGGGGGGACTGTATCTTGGAAAGCAGTGCCTCTGAAAAGGACTTAGGGGTCATGGTAGAAAACAACTGAAATGAACTCCCAGGGCAATGCTGTGGCTAGGAGGGTGCATGTGATTCTTGGCTGTGTTAACAAGGGGATATCAGGTAGGACTAGGGAGATGGTATTACCTCTATATACAGCTTTAGTGAGACCATTGCTGGATACTATATTCAGTTCTGGGTCTGCACTTCCATAAGGATACTGATAAATTGGCAAGTATTAGGCAAAGAGCGATGAGAACATTTCAAGGTCTGGGAAACACGCCTTAGAGTGAGAGACAGGTTGAGCAGTGACTTGATCATGGTCTACAAGTACCAGGGGGGCAGGGATAGCTCAGTGGTTTGAGCCTTGGCCTGCTAAACCCAGGGTTGTGAGTTCAGCCCTTGAGGGGGCCATCTAGGGATCTGGGGCAAAAATCTGTCTGGGGATTGGTCCTGATTTGAGCAGGGGGTTGGACTGGATACCTCCTGAGGTCCCTTCCAACCCTGATATTCTACTTACATGAGGAGATTTCTGATAGCACAGGACTCTTTACCCTAGCAGACAAAGGCGGAACAAGATCTCAGGGCTGGAAGCTGGAGCGAGACACATTCAGAGTAGGAATAATGCATAATTTATTTAATGATTATGTTCTCTTCTGACCTTAAAATCTTCCAATGCACCTTGCTCTGCTATGGCTACTTGGGCACTCAGGCTCCCTGGCATTCCCCACCACTGAAGAACCGATACCAGCCGCAGGGCATTTATAAGCCTCAGACAGGCACCCCCTATTCCTCATTCAAATCCACCATGCCCACAGGAAGTGACTGTATTAGAATTACACAGGAGGAGAATTGTTTTCAAAGGCCTCGCCCTTTGCAGCAGGCTGACTTCTCTGGCAAGGTGTCCCCATTACCGTCACACTCAGAGGGAGGCTCTTGTCTGGAAGGCTCTGCTCGCACCTTTAGAACTTAGAAAGCTTTTTCCTTGCTGATGGATGGTCTAGGTCTGACGGGTTCCCTGCAGATAGACTGGGGTGTGCAGCTGGAAAAACTAAGCTCTCGAACAACGCTGACTTCCTAAGTGCATCTGTGGTGTATTCCCTGCCCCTGGCAGCACAAGTGAAATGAGTAATGATACTGAGCCATTAGTTGGTGCTTTGCAGTGTCAAAGCATTGTTTAAATACTCACTAAATACATCTCTGCTGTCATAAACAGACCCAGTCTGTGCAGTACATGCTGCAGGCATCAGCTGGGCTGCCCCCAGTGCAAACAGTGAGCAGGGCCTCTTGCTAGATCCTGGCCAAACTTCACCCCCCCCTCCCCCATGACACACCCCACCACACTGGGCACAGCTTCTTACCTCACAACCATGCACCATGTGGGGACATGTGTCTGCCCACATTCAATGTAGATAAATGCAAAGTAATGCACATTGGAGGGGAAAATCAGAACTACTCATACACTGTACAGGCCTCTACCAGCTCAGAAAGAGACCTGGGTGTCGGTGCAGCAGCTCAAAACAGCAAACAAGGTGCTGGGACGCATAAGGCATGGACTGGAGTCTAACGCCATTATATATTCAAGGGGGCGGCCTCACCTGGATATGGCAGAATTTGAAGGAGTGCAGAGAAAGGCGTTGGGAATGCTCAGAGGCCTGGCACAACTATCATATGAAGAGAGATTGAAAAGATTGGGATTATCATTATTCTTTAGAGAAGAGATGAATAAAAGGGGACATGATACAAACCTATAAAGTAATAAATGATCTAGTGAAGTTAGATCAGGAGCTTCTGTTCTCCCTGCCTCACAGCACAAAGACAAGGGGTCATTTGAGTAAATCAAAAGGTGGCAAATTCAAAAACCAGTAAAAGAAAATACTGTCCATCAAAATGCATAGTCTGCGGAATTCATTGCCACTGGAAGTCATTAAGGCCAAAAAGGGCTGGACATTTAGATGGACAATGAGAATATCCAGATTTATAAGAGTTAATGCAAAAAGAGGTATTGGGAGGAATATTAAACATTGGATTAAATCCTGAAGCACAATCTCCAACAATTAAAGATTAGAATCAGACCTTTGGGGGGAGGGAGAGGAGCAGATTACCCCTCATCTACTGCTTTGGGGTTCTTACACTTTCCTCTGGACAGTTGGGCACAGGACACTGGACTAGAAGGATCTTGGAGCTGACCGAGTCTGGCCAGTCCTACGTTTCTTGTTCTAGTGTATGTATCAGTGCACTCTGGGAGAATGTAGGCAGCTACTCCATGATGCCTCAGCAGGGCACAGAGTGCCTGGAGAACATGCTCACACAAGCTACGCTGTGTGGGTTATGCACCCAGCGAGCCCTACTACAGAGAGAGCAGTGTGGGAGGAGAGCAGGGTGGCCAAGCCGGATACACTGTTCAGGGAGATTTCCCTCTGTGCTGTAAGCAGACGTGCCAGTAGCCTACCCGTTCCTACCTGCCCCAGAGGTATCTCCATCGTCCATGGAAGTCACCGACCACGTCACCCTCTCAGTGTTCACAGCATTGGCCCTGATGCCTCCATCAGCACCTTCCCAGCTCTTCTTGCTCCTCACAAAGGAAGGAGGAAACCAGAGACCTATGTGATGTCATATTGGCCAGACACTGATTGGACGGAGGCCCGGGACTTGGTTTATGATGTCACGAGTGGTGAGGCAAGTCTCCGTAGATGCAGGCATCTGGTGCTCCGGTGGAAGATGCTGCTGCTGTCCCTCCTCCTGTTCCACACCCAGGTCTGGCCCATGCACAGCACGAATGGCAGCTGTGAGTAAGTGACACTTGGGCCGTGAGAGGAAATACCGAGAGTGGCCCTGATGGGGCACTTCCCAAGCACCAAAGGGCATTGGCTTCCCCCCAACATGGGGCTGTCCTGAATGACAGGGATTCCTGCCCCCTTCCCAGGGTCACGCCCAGGTTCAGGTGACATCTGTGCCTCTTGGGTTAGCAATGAGGCCCTGGCATATAAATCCCATGGGCCATCTCACATGGGGTGGGTAACACACAGGGCTCTTAGGCCCTGCTGCTGCCCACGTGCTGTGTCCAGGGAGAGGCATTTGGCATGACACAGAAGATGTATGGCAAGACCTGGGGAGTGAGATAGAAACAGCCTGGGGCAAAGGTCAGCCCCAGGGGAAGTGTCAGGCCACAGACAGCAGGGCAGTAACACACCTCTGTCTCCAGTGCAGTTTGTGGGCGCCGCCCCCTGATGTCTGGCTACGGCGGGATGCGGATCGTGGGTGGCGTAGATGCTCTGCCAGGGGCCTGGCCCTGGCTCGTCAGCATCCAGATCCCCACCCAAATGGGCCCCCGGCATTCATGTGGTGGGTCCCTCATCAGCACTCGCTGGGTCCTCACAGCAGCTCACTGCTTCAAAGCCAAGAGAAGGTGAGATGGGTGACCTTGGGGGAGGGATGCCCTCACAGCCCAGGCAGGGGGCCAGTAGCTCAGGCCACCCACCCACTGTTCAATGTACTCCCAGCACTTGCAAGCCAGAAGGGCATCTGGGCAATGCCATGGAACTGGCCAGGCCATGGGGCTGATCCTTACTTATGGGGAGAGACAGCTGGGCACCACGGCCTATCCCACAGCCTGGCACCATTCCCTGCCCAAGCATCAACACACCCTAGGCTGAGCCCTGGTGGCATGGGCACTGACTGACAGCTTGTCCCCAGGTGACAGCATGCTGGAGAACACACTGTCCGAGCAGCTGGCCCTGTTGTTTTTCTGTACCTGGCTCCCTGCTGCCGCTCTCTCCTGTGCCTCAGACAATAGGGCAGTGCAATGTACCCAGCTACAGTGCATCTCTCTGGGGCCCTGCACCGGCCGAGAGAGGAACCACTCTATCCCCTCCCCCCTCCCCCCCGTGACTGACGCCCACTCTGTTCTCCAGGCTGCTCCCACAGTGGCGTGTTGTGATCGGTGCATCCCAGCTCTCCCAGCGTGGCCCTGAGGCCCAGGTGCGCTCCATCAAACAGGTGGTGCAGCACGAGCACTACGAGCCGCGCACGGAGAGTAATGACGTTGCTCTGCTGGAGCTCGACCAGCCCATTGCGTGCAATGACTACGCACAGCCCGCCTGCCTGCCCGATGCCATGGTGGAGGTGTCGAACCTGTCCCACTGCTACATCAGCGGCTGGGGAGTCACGCAGGAGACATGTGAGAGTCTAACTGGGCACCTGTCCCAGCAGAAACACTGGGACCACTGGGATCTGGCGAGCATGAAGCTCTGCAGCTGCCCCACACACCTCACTGAGCAAAGGGCACGTGCCCACCAAGGGCTGATCCAAACCTCACCCGCCCAGGCAAGGGAGGAGGAGGAGGGGATGCATAGCAGAACCACCTCCCACAAAACTGACAGAGCAGAGTGAAGGTTAGGCACTGGGGGAGGGGCACACCCATGTGGCGCATTGGGGAACAGGAGATAGGGCTAAGAGCTGTGCAGTAAATATTCTTCATGTCCCTGCAGCCCAGGAAACAGCCGACATCCTGCAGGAAGCCAAGGTGCATCTCCTTGATATCACGACCTGTAACAGCAGCCGCTGGTACAACGGGGCCATCGCCAGCAACAACCTATGTGCAGGGTACGAGCAAGGAGGCATCGACAGCTGCCAGGTACGCAGGCCGGAGCCCTCTCACTGCAGAGTCCTCCCCATCTCCACTCAAATGCTTGTGCTGTGGCCTCACACCCCCTCTTCTGGGATCCCCGCCTAGAACGCTCACTTCCCCCTGCTCTGCTGGAATCCTCACCTGGGAACCTGCCTCCTCTTCCTCCAATATCCCTACCCAGGGCTCTGCTTCCCTCTCCTTTTCCACCAGATCCTCCTCCCTCTCCTCCGACCTGAACAGTTTCAGCACCCTTGGCTATGGTCTCCTTTAGTCCCAGATGACGCTGTTTCTGGCATACAAAAGAAAGTGCAACCACATCATTCCTCCTCACCCATCCCCAGGTTCCTCCACTGGTGCCCAGTCCCTTCCAAACTGCCCCACCTCATTTTAAAACCCATGCCCCAGTCCTTCTGCTTGTCCAGCACTGGCCTCTCTCTACCTGGTGGTATGGGAGCCTTCTCCTCTGTCTGCCTGCTGCCAGAACTCCTTCCATTTGCCCATCTCGTGGGTAATCTCAGCTGGAAACCTCTTTGCTTTTCTCTCTGTCATTGTATTAGGGGTGTAAAGCCCCAGGGATGCTATGCAAAAGGAGGGGGATTGTAGAGCCCACAATGAGCTGCATTGGGCTGTGGCAGCCTCCCAAAGGAAGCGGGAAGATTCCCAGCAATGGAACCGGCCAGAACACTAGGGAATAGGCCACAGGAATGGACTAGAGGGGCCCAGTAGGTGGTTTTCTCTCTAATGTCAATGACTCAGAGACCCACTCTGGGTCAGGAGCTCTTAGGATTAAGAGCACAGCTACTCCTCAGGGCCAGTGAGGCAGACACCCTGCACGAGGTACGCAGAGCTGGGAGGAAGGCCCCGTGCCTTAGCACATGGGGCAGGGAGTGAGGCCTCCGTGCCATAGCGCCGATGCAGAGTGGCTGCGTTCAGAGGCGTGGTACCCAAGAGGGCTCTGTATGGGAGGAGGAAGGGGAGGGAGCTGACTGCTCAGCACTCACCAAACCAGCTATGAGCTAACACCGAAATGCAGCTGACTCTTGATGGGGGAAGCCCTGGCTGCAGCCCCTAGACAGTCCATTCCCAGGGGTGGGGGGCACTGCAAGATCATCCCCTTTTGGAACACGTGCTAGGGCTTTGCCAACGCAAGCCAGGCCTTGGGGGTGAGCCCCCTTCCTCTGAACTCTAGCTGACAAATGTCTCCCAGTGGCGGATGCCAGAGGGACGAGTTGTGGGTCCTTAATCCTCTTCCAAGGAGTCACCGCTACTGCCAAGCCTGACCCACTGTGAGGAGCTGCTTTGCCTCAGATCTCTCTCCCCTGCTGCAGGGCGACAGTGGTGGCCCCCTCATGTGCACAGAGGAAAGGTCAAAGCGCTTCTGGGTTATTGGAGTCACCAGCTGGGGGCTGGGCTGCGCCAAGGCACAGAGGCCAGGGGTCTACAGCTCCACTCAGCACTTTCATGACTGGATCTTGGGGAAAGTCAGGCCTAGGCTCAGGCCCAAGCCCAGGCCCAGAACAAGGACAGGTCTCTGCCTGTCAGTCCAGAGCAGTCTGTCTGACTTCTTCAGGAAGCTGAACGAGTTCCTACAGGACCTGAAGGGAAAGGGGACTTGAGAAGGGAGGGGAGCAGAGCACAGCGGAGGCTGAGATGGACAGTGGCCATTTCTGACGCTTTGCCCACTGTTCTAGAGGACTCTGTACCAGCATGCAGCTCCCATCCTGCCCGTTGTCCTTGTGGATGGAGACTGAGAGCTTACCTCACAGCAGAAGTAAAACAGTGCCCACAACACAACCAGCTCTGCCTCTGTTCTATTCAACCTCTTATGCCATGCCCAGAACCACACAGGAGCAGGGGCTGCACACAGCCAGCTGGGCTAGAATGGTGGAGTGAGGAAGGGGAGGGATGGCTCGCAGTGTGGGTGGAGAAGGGAGGCACACAGAGCCAGCTGGGCTGGAACAGTGGGCACGAGGAAGGGTGGCACACACAGAGCCAGAGAAGCATTGGGGTGGAATGGGTGGGCTGGTACGGTGGGTGGGGTCAGGGAGGGGTGAGAGGTAGAGCTGGCTGGGTTGAAATAGCAGTGGGAAGGGCTGCTATTCAAACATGGTTCGGATGCAGGAAGGACCCAGGCTCAACGCTTTGTAAAAAAATCCTTTAGTGTTGTTTTTCTCAATCTGGGCTCTGCTAATAGACACCTGGGCAGGACCCTTCCCTGCAGGGCAGGCAGTGGCCCAACACCCCAGCAAATGCCCCCCTTCCCTCCCACAGGGGCAGGCAGCAGTCACATGTATTCCTGTTCCTTCTGCGTCCCGGATGCTCAGGAGGATAGGGTCCAGGCCAGGAAGATCAGGCCCAAACAGTCTCCCTCCTAGGGAGGGATGGTCCCAGCCAGAGGCTCCCAGCATGGCCAATGCATGAGAAATCTGCTCTCCCCTGGCAGAGAGTGACGGTTCTAACTAACCATGAAGAAGCTGGGGCGATAGGGAGCAGCACAAGGTTGGTCTGAGGCCTGGGCTCAGGTGGATGTGGGCTTCTCCTCGGGGTAGTTCTCCTCTTTATCCGAGTCCTCCCCCTTTTTCTGCAGCTCAAAGTTCTGGAAGGGAGCAGGATGGGGGAATGGTGAGAAGCAAATGGGAACCAGCCATTCCCCACCACACTATGGCACTCCCAGCACAGCACCTCATCCCCTCACCCCTAACCTGGGACTGTCTGTACAGGATCCCACAACGCTCCCAACACAGGGCCCACCTCACCCACTCTGAGCTGGGACTGGGGCACTACGGGATCCCCATGACGCTCCCAACACAGGCTCCACCTCAGCCCACTCTGCACTGGGACTGGGGGCTTTTTCCTGGTGAGGGAAGGTGTGTGGTGCTGGCAACCACTAAGGAGAGGGAGGTGAGCTTTAGGCAGGGCTCTCTTACCTCCAGCTCCCGCATGACCTCATCCATAAAATCCCCTGAATTCTGTTTGTACGCAACAGCCAGTTTGATAGCATCACTGAAGAGCTGAGGAGAAAGGGGGGCACTTGTCACTCTGGGAATGAGAGGGGCGTCTGAGATGCCCAACCCCAGGTGAACCCACAGGACTTTCCCCCCCACCCTACAGCACCGTAGAGAAACCAGCCATGAGACAACCCCCCAGCAACGGGACCCCCCACACCTGGGAGGCAGCCAGCGAAACATCCTGTCTCACAAAGAACCCCTGCTCCTTCTCACCTCCCCATGCAGCCTGGCACCAGTCCCACCTCACATAGCTAAGATTTACCTTCACTACGTTGGTGCCATCTGCAGCTGAGACAAAATAGAAGGGCAGATTGAACTTCCGGGCAAAGTTGAAGCTTTTCTGAGTAACTTTCATATCCGCTGAAGGAGCAAAGGAGAAGCAGTTGTTGAGCCATCACTGCTGGTAGCAGGCCAAGCATGCCCTGGGACAGCATAGAGAAGGAATCCATGCAACCTGCGTGGGGGCATCTCGCTGGCAAGGCCCCCTTCATGCAGCGCATGGTTTGGATGGTGCCTCCTGACAACTAGAGGTCCCTGCAAAGGGAGGCAGGCTAAACTAACAGTTAGCAAGGAAGTACAGGATGGAAGAGGACCTTTTTGTTGCTGGTCAAGGCTTTCCACAGAGGGACCCTGACAGGGACTCTAACCTGTCTCACTGGGGGACATCTGGTGCAGTGTAAACAATGGAGCATTACTTTTCATCTGTCCCAGCTCCCAGGCCTGCATGGCTCTGTCTGTGCTAGGGATGTCTTTCAAATGTTTCTCACTATTGCTAACAGTGGTTCACCTCCTAGGACACTTGCAGCGTACCGGTGTTGTCATAGAGCCATCACCTTTGCCCTCCCTCCGCTGCTCTTCCACTGTTTGTCACACTCACTTGTTGCTTCTCGTCCCAAAGCCGACTGCAATCTCTTTGGGGCAGGGACAGTCTCATCCTATGCACAAAGGGGCCTGATCTGGATGGGGCCTCTGGGTCCTTCCACAATACAGACTATAAACAGTAGCCAGGTCAGGGAGCCTGGTGAGCTAAGAGGGCTCTGCCAGCTGGCCAGTGTGGTGCAAGTTGCTGTTCAGGGGAGGGGATAGGAAGGAGACTGGGTCATATCAGGGCAGAGCTCAGCTAACTGTACTATATATTTATGTCTGTGCTGAAAACAAATTTGTGGTTTCGGTTTCTTTTTCTGAGCAAAACAAAGTCAAGAGGCAAAAACATGCTGTGAAAGGCCTGCACTTTATCTAGTAAAATATGACCGATGGAGTCCATCTCCAAGAAGCCCTTGGGACCTGCCAGGTGGTCACTTCCCTCAGCCATATCACAAAAGGACCATCCCACAGCACCAAAAGGCTGAGGCAGAAACACTCACCATCAATTTTGTTGGCCACCACAATGCAGGGGATCTCTGGGCGGAACTCTCTCAGCTCCTTGTACCAGTTATTCAGGTTCTTGTAGGTGACCTTCCTCTGCACATCAAACACCTGCCAAGGAAGAGCCACCTGTCACCAGGCCTGCAGCTGGACAGTCCCCGAGCAACCCACTGCACTGAGCATTTGCAAAGAACTCATCCCACCATGCGAAATCACTGCCCTTCTTTTTAAACATACAGAATTGCAGAGTTAGTGCTTGAAGGGAAGATGCTGAAGGGAGATTATTTAGATTGGATCAAAATGTTTGATACAGCATTCCATGGAACCTCAGTGTCAGAATTAATTACAATTGGCTTAGACCAGACACCAGCATAGGGGCTGACAACTGGCAGGAAGGTGGTAAAACAAAGGCTATGGTAAATGGCAAACTATCATCAAGCCATTAAAAATAAAACCAGCCCCTCTCCCTGCACTAAGCTATCATCAGCCTCTTGGTCTCTCTGCACAACGTGCCTTGTATAGTGCTGAGGATACTCGCCCTTAACAATAAGGAGGGTGGGGAAGGGTCTAATGTGCCCTCGAAGGATAGGTGTCAGGCCCAGTCTGATTTACAAACTTCATTAATGATCTAGACAAGGGGGTCAGCAACATGTTAATGAGGTTTACAAATGATGCTAAGTTAGGAGGAGCTGAGAATAACAGTGTGGACAGAGTAAAGAGATTAAAGCCTGGAAAGGGAACACATCTGGGCAGGAAACTCCAGCAATGGGAAGCAGCAATGGCTGAAAGACAAGGGCAGTGAGAGGAGGCAGCAAATGAGACATGAATTTGCAATGCACTAATCCCGCAGAATAGACCAATGCAGCTTTGTGCTGCATGCTCCAAGGCATCGAGTCACAAAGCAACACAGGGACAGACCTCCCTATATGGCTTTGATGTGATTGCACCAGGAAAAGTGCATTCTGTTCTGGGCATGATATTACTGAAAAGTTGTTGATGAATTGGACGGAGTTGAGAGAACAACAAAAATACAAAGGGGTGGAGGGACGGAGTTATGAGGAAAGGTGAAAGGTGCTAAAGGTAAACAATGACGGGAGAAGGGACAGGAGAACAGAATAGGAAGGACTCTCAACAGCAAGCCAGGAAAGGAAATATTTACAGCACTACATAAGAACATAAGAACATAAGAATGGCCATACTAGGTCAGACCAAAGGTCCATCTAGCTCAGTGATTCCCAAACTTTAACAACCTGTGAACCCCTTTCACTAAAATGTCAAGTCTTGCGAACTCCTTCCTAAAAATGAATATTTCCAGGGATTTTCTCCTTTATCTGAGTATAAATTATAAAAGCAGTGACTTGGAAATATAAAATTTGTTTTCATGACATGCTTATTACACACTATTTATTATTAATTATTTATCATTACAGTATTTTTATTACATTATGAAAACGGCAACACTCTTCCAAGATCTCACTTTCGTAGCTTGTATCACTTTGAATAAGCCTGTTATAAGACAAGGCTCCTACGTTTCATCAAGGAGTATCAGATGTAAAACAGCATGAAGGTATTTAAGAAGCCAACTCAAAGAGTTCCTCCTACACAAGCATTCAGGTCTTGAGCAGTCCAGGCAAACAACGCACGTTACAACAAAGCTTAAACTTGTTCTTCATAATAATTTTAAAAACAATACTAGCTGCCTATTTAATTTTAAAAACAGCAAAAAATATCCACCTCCCTTTCCATTTCTTATAAAGAATCTTGAAGTTTAAATCTCCTCAGTGTGATAGATATGCTTGCTTTGATCTGCTTAGCTCTTGGAGGTCCAGGGGCTCTGTGCTGCTGGCCCCATGCTGTCTGGGGTCTCTAGGGACAGCTCTGTCCGCCATTAGGGAATTTTTCCCGAGAACCCCCTGTAACATTTGTTCACGAACCCTAGTTTGGGAACCACTGATCTAGCTTAATAACTTGTCTTCTGATAGTGGCCAGTGCCAGATGCTTCAGAGGGAGTGAAAAAAACAAGGTAATTATCGAGTGAGCCATCCCCTGTTGTCCAGTTCCAGCATCTGGCAGTTAAGGGCTTAGGGATACCTAGAGCATGGGGTGGCATCTCTGACCATCTTGGCTAATAGCCACTGATGAACCTATCATCCATGAACTTATCTAATTATTTTTTTAACCCAGTTATAATTTTGGCTTTCACAACATCCCCTGGCAGTGAGTTCCTCAGGTTGACTGTGCAATGTGTGAAGAAGTACGTCCTTTTGTTTGTTTTAAGCCTGCTGCCTATTAATTTCCTCGGGTGATGCCTGGTTCATGTGTTATGTGAAGGGGTAAATAACACTTCCTTATTCACTTTCTCCAAACCAGTCATGATCTTATCAAGATCTATCATATCCCCACTTAGTTGTCTCTTTTCCAAACTGAACAGTCCCAGTCTTTTTAATTTCTCCTCATCTGGAAGCTGTTCCATACCCATAATCATTTTGTTGCCTTTCTCTGTATCTTTTCCAATTCTAATATATCTTTTTTGAGATGGGGGCGACCTGAATGACACACAGTATTCTAGGTGTGGGCACATGACTTAAATAGTGGCATTATGATATTTTCCATCTTATTATCTATCCCCCTCCTAATGAGTCTGTCGCTTTTTTGACGGACGTTGCACACTGAGCAGATGTTTTCAGAGAATGATCCACAAAGACTCCAAGATCTTTCTTGAGTGGTAACAGCTAATTTAGACACCATCCTTTTGGATGTACAGTTGTTTTCCAGTGTTCCCTACTTTGCATTTATGAACGTTGAATTTCATCTGCCACTTTGTTGCCCAGTCACCCAGTTTTGTGAGATCCCTTTGTAATTAGTGCCTCGGACTTAACTATCTTGAATAATTTTGTATCATCTGTAAACTCTGCCACCTCACTGTTTACTCTTTTTCCCAGATCATTTATGAACATGTTGAACAGCACTGGTCCCAGTACAGATCTCTGGAGAACCCCACTATTTACCTGTCTCCATTCTGAAAACTGGTCATTTATTCCTACCCTTTATTTCCTGTCTTTTAATCAGTCCCTGATCCATGAGAGGACCTTCCCTCATATCCCCTGAAAACGTACTTTGCTTAAGAGCCTTTGGTGGAGGACCTTATCAAAGGATTTCTGAAAGTCCAAGCACACTGTATCAACCAGATCACCCTTGTTTACAAGTTTGTTGACCTCCACAAAGAATTCTAATAAATTGGTAAGGCACGATTTCCCTTTACAAAAGCCATGTTGACTGTTCCCCAAATCATCTTCATCTATGTATCTGATAATTCTGTACTTTACTATAGTTGCAACCAATTTGCTTAGTACTGAAGTTAGGATTACTGGCCCGTAATTGCTAGGATTGCCCCTGGAGCTATCGTCCAGTCATCTGGTACAGAGGCTGATTTAAGCGGTAGGTTACATTCCACAGTTAGTAGTTCTTCAATTTCTTATTTGAGTTCCTTTAGAACTCTTGGGTGAATCCCATGTGGTCCTGGTGACTTACTACTACTGTTTATCAATTTGTGCCAAAACCTCCTCTCTCAACACCTCAGTCTGGGACAGTTCCTCAGATTTGTCACCTAAAAAGAATGGTGCAGGTGTGGGAATCTCCTCTACTTCATCTGCTGTGAAGACAGATGCAAAGAATTCATTTAGCTTCTCTGCAATGGCCTGGTCTTCCTTGAGTGCTCCTTTAGCATCTTGATCGTCAAGTGGCCCCACTGATTGTTTGGCAGGCTTCCTGCTTCGGAGGTACTTAAAAACTACAGCAAAAAATACTTTTAAGTCTTTTGCTAGTTGGTCCTCAAATTCTTTTTTGGTCGGTGTAATTATACTTTTACACTTGACTTGCCAGAGTTTATGCTCCTTTCTATTTTCTTCAGTAGGATTTGACTTCCAATTTTTAAAGAATGGCTTTTTGCCTCTCACCACTTCTTTTACTCTGTTGTATAGCTGCGGTGGCATTTTTTTGGTCCTCTTACTATTTTTTTATGTGGGGTATACATTTAATTTGAGCCTCTATTATGGTGTTTTTTAAAAGGTTCCATGCAGCTTGCAGGCATTTCACTCTTGTGACTGTTCCTTTTAATTTCTGTTTAACTAGCTTCCTCATTTTTGTGTAGTTCCCCTTTCTGAAGTTAAATACTACGGGGTGGGCTTCTTTGGTATTTCACCCCACAGAAGGATGTTAATTTTAATTACATTATGGTCGCTATTACTGAGTGGTTTAGCTATATTCACCCATTGGACCAGATCCTTGTGCACCACTAAATCGAGAATTGGCTCTGCCTTTGTGGGTTCCAGGACTAGCTGCTCCAAGAAGCAGTCATTCATAGTGTCTAAAAATGTTATTTCTGCATCCCATCCTGAGGTGACATGTCAATATGGGGATAGTTAAAATACCCTATTATTATTAACTTTTCAATTTTTATAGCCTTTCTAATGTCCCTGAGCATTTCATAATCACCATCACCATTGTGGTCAGGCGGTCGGTAGTATATTCCTACTGCTATACTCTTACTATTCAAGCATGGAATGTCTATCCATAGAAATTCTATGGCAGTTTGATTCATTTATGATTTTTACTACATTTGACTCTGCGCTTTCTTTCACATATAGTGCCACTCCCCAACCAGCCTGACCTACTCTGCCATTCCTTTATATTTTGTACCTTGGTATTACCTTGTCCCATTGATTATCATCATTCCATCAAGTTTCTGTGATATCAATATCCTCACTTAACACCAGGCACTCAAGTTCACCCATTTTAGTATTTAGACTTCTTTCATTTGTATATAGGCACTTATAAAATTTGTCAATATTTAATTGTCTGCCTTCGTGTGATGTAACCGAGTGAGAGACTCTTTCATTTGATTGTTTCTCTTAAGCTTCTACCTGTACTTGATCAACTTCTTTACTAGGACACAGAGAATCCCCAGTAATAGATCCTCCCCTAAGGAATGTCTCTGTCTGCACCATGTTCTCCTCCGCACCTTTCAGCTTTCCCCAGCCCTTTGTTTAAAAATTCCTCTATGAACTTTTTAATTTTAAGTGCCAGCAATCTGGTTCCATTTTGATTTAGGAGGAATCCATCCTTCCCATATAGGCTCCTCCTTTCCTAAAAGGTTCCGCAGTTCCTAATAAATCTAAACCCTTCATCTCTACATCACTGTCTGATCCATGCATTGAGACCCTGCAGTGCTGCCTGTCTACCTGGCTCTGTGCCTGGAACTGGAAGCATTTCAGACAATGCTACCATGGAAGTCCCAGACTTTTCTCTCTTATCTAGCAGCCTAAATTTGACCTCCAGAACCTTTCTCCTACCTTTCCCTATGTCATTGGTACCCACATGTACCATGACCACCAGCTCCTCCCTAACACTGCACATAAGTCTGTCTAGATGTCTTGAAAGATCTGCAACTTTCGCACCCAGCATGCAATTTACTATGCAGTTCTCCTGGTCATCGCAAACCCAACTAACTATATTTTTAATAATCGAATCCCCCATTACTATTACCAGTCTCTTCCAATAACTGGGGTCCCCTCCCCTGGAGAGATATCCTCAGTGTGAGAAGATACCATGGCATCATCTGAAAGGAGGGTCCCAACAATGGGATTGTTTCCATCTGCTCCAGTTTGATCTTCTCCTTCCCCAAGACTTTCATATTTCTCAGCAGCACAGAGGGTGTGGGTGGGACCTCTCTGCTGTGTCCCGGAAAGTCTCCTCTGTGTACCTCTCTGTCTCCCTTAGCTCCTCCAGTTCAGCCACTCTGGCCATCAGAGCCTGAACTCAGGGTAACATTATTAAAGGCAATGTGTAGGATGAATACCAAACAGGTTCTGTTACCAGCCAGAAATCCTTTACACACAGAGTGAAAGCCAGAGGTAGAAGAATGCCCTTACCATGATACAAGCATGGGCCTTGTGGTAATAGGATGCATGCATACTCTGGAACCTCTCCTGTCCGGCTGTGTCCCAGAAGTCTGAAAGGCACAAACCAGCAAGTTCAGCATGCCATGACAAGAAAGAACTTCCAATCCCCTCGCAACCCAGCCCCAGAGTTCAGCCCTCTCCCATATGCCGACTGACACGAGCCTTTGTCATAATAGATTGAGACATTCCTTGACCAGTTTACAAACATAGGCTCTAGTGATACATGGGGTTTAGCTATGCCTGTACAATGTCCCAGCAGAGACAGTTGGCATTGGTGTAAATACAGTAGTGCAAAAAGTTCTGTGTAAACTGGATTTTAAAAAACGCAGAATAGCAAGGCAAGGCATGGGTGCAAAAGCTGAGGAAAATAGGCTGAGAAGTACTCAGATAGTACTGGAATGATTGTGGGATCCAAACCTATACAGATTAGGGGTGATCTCAACAATGGCAGTGTGATCTTTTTAGCAGGGTGGTCCATAGAGCATTCTCCATGCCAGAACCCTGGCTGTCATCCTCACTGGGCAGCCTAAATGTGTCCCTGTGGCTGCAGAGGCATGGAGGATAAGGTGGTCTCTGAAGTAGCCAGGTCCCAAACTACTGAGTGCCTCACAGACGAGGACTCTGCTGTGAAGTGTAAGAGGAAGGGGAACAAGTGTAGCGTCACTAACTTCCCCCACTGCACAGCTCCAACCCCCTCCTTTCCACTCCATTCTTTCCTGCATTGTACCAACACCCTCCCCTGGCTCTAACCTCTCCATATTGCCTCCAACTGCTCAGACTTCCCCTGCCCCTCCTCTCCCCACCCTCACACAGTGTGGACACTGCTCCAACTCCTCCAACATTCCCACCATCACACCCATTGCTCTGGCTACTCACATACCCCCCTCCCCCATCTCCCCCTCCTTCTTGCCATCCAGGCCTCTGGCCCTACGCTATTTAACATCTTTATCAATGACCTGAAAGAAGAAAAAATCATCACTGATAAAATTTGCAAATGACACAAAAATTGGGGGAGTGGTAAATAATTAAGAGGACAGGTCACTGATGCAGAGCAATCTAGATTGCTTGGTAAACTGGGTGCAAGCAAACAATATGAGTTTTAATATGCCTACATGTAAATGTATACATCTGGGAACGAAGGCGGTAGGCCATACTCACAGGATGGGGGACTCTATCCTGGAAGGAAGTGATTCTGAAACAGATTTGAGGTTCCTGGTGGATAATGAGCTGAAGATGAGCTCCAGGTATAACACTGTGTCCAAAAGCGCTAATGTGACCCTGGGAGACTGTGACGAACTGGGACTGTTCTTAATGTGGTCTTTGAATGCTGAGTGGGGAGCGTTGGCTGGGAAGGCAGGGGAGCGTGGCTAGGACGGTCTGCATTGCGGGATGGGAGACTGGCCATGAGGGAGAATAACTGAGCATGTAATGTGAGAACCCAGGAAGAGGTTAGAGGCCAGGTGACACCTTGGCCCGGGAAACTGAACAAAGGCTGTGGAGAGAGTTTCAGGAGCTGGGTGGTGGAATGGCTGGCAGGCAGACGGGGCTCTGACCTTCCCCCCAGGGGGCTGTGGTGCCCCTGGGACCCCAAGATGCATCTAATTGGGGGGGACCTATTGTCTGTGCCTGCAAGACCTGTCTTGGACTGTATTCCTGTCGTTTAAATAAACCTTCTGCTTTACTGGCTGGCTGAGAGTCATGGTGAATCGCAGGAAGCCGAGGGTGCAGGGCCTTGTGTCCCCCACACTCCGTGACAGAGGCATAAACAGGGGACTGTTGAGTAGGAGCAGAGAGGTGATTTTTCCTCTGTGTTTGGAACTGATATGACCACTGCTAGAGTACTGTGTTCATTTCTGGTGTTTGCAATTCAAGAAGGATGTTGGTGAATTGGAGAATATTCAGAGAAGAAACACGAGAATGATTAAAAGATGGGAAAACGTGCCTTAAAATGATAGACTCAACTAAAAGGAGGTGAAGAGGTGACTTGATTACAGTCTATAAGCACCTACGTAGGGAACAAATACTTAATAGGCTCTTCAACCTAGCAGAGAAAGGTATAACATGATCCAATGGCTGGAAGTTGAAGCTAGACAAATTCAGACTGGAAATAAAGCATACATTTTTAATTATAAAAGTAATTAATCACTGGAATAATTTACCAAGGGCTATGATGGATTCTCCATCACTGGCAATTTTAAAATCAAGATTGGATGTTTTTCTAAAAGATCTGTTCTAGGAATTTTTTGGGGCGGGGGAGTTCTGTGGCCTGTACTATATAGGAGGCCAGACTAGATGATTGCAATGGTCCCTTCTGGGGATGATTATTATCATCGATGAGACTATATGTGTAATGTGTGTGTAGGCTCTTTGTTGTTTTAAAATCCCTTTTTCTCTAATACAGTAGATGCTGCTTATTAACAATCCTGATACTGACAATTTTCAGTTATTAGCAACATTTTGCTGGAAGCTGATCCTATCCCATTAATTATATAGTTAACTGGACTCAGATATTTGCAACTGTCATGCTGCTTCATTGGCAACTTTTCTTCTTTGACATGGAGCCTCCCCCATGGGTGGGGACCCAGCAGCCACACAGGAGATAACGCAGGAGTCCCGGTGCTGCAAAGTGGGAGGAGAGGCTGAGAGGGTAGGCTGCAGACAGGGCAGCAGCATGGAGATGGGCTGCAGCCCGAATGCCAGGGCTTTCCACAGGGGGCAGGGATGTTGGGGGCCCATGGGGCTGCACAGTACTTCTTCCTGCGCTGTCTGGGCTGTGCCCTGTCCTGGCACTGGGGGCCTGGGCTCAGCACACCCCAGCGCCCCCATTCCCCATGGAAAGACCCAGTAGTAGGCAGGTTTTTGGGGCTGCAGCCAGGTATGGAAGTACTGGGATATGACAAGCCCAGGGAGAGGGACAATGCAGGAAGAGGTACAGTGCAGCCCCACGAGCCCCCAGCATCCCTGCTCCCCATGGAAAGCCCCAGCATCTGGGCTGCTGCCCGCCTCTCCCCAATGCTGCCCTGTCCACAGACTACCCCCACAGCCTCCTCTCCAATGGTGCTGCAGGCTGGGAGGGGGAGCAACAGGCAGGGCAGCAGCTGGGATGCGGGTTGTGGTCCAGATGCTTTCCAGGGGGAGCAGGAGTGCTAGGGGCCTGCATGGTGCCTCTCCTGGTGGTCTCAGGGCTGCATCTTGGCCTGGTGCTGGGGGCCCAGGCTCAGCATGTCCCAGCATTTCATTCCTGGCTGCAGCCCCAAAAACCTGCAACTTCTGGATAATAGCAACTTCTTGCTGGGAAATGAAAGGCTGCTGATAAGTGGTATATGCTGTACTTCATTCCAGCTGCTAAATCAAAACAATTGGTTTTAAGAAAGCTGTTGGTCAGTATTGCTTTTCACAGGCTCCTGAAGATAGGAAGCACACAGGTTCCTGAAACTGAGTCTGGCCAGCAAGATGATAAGCTTTTGGTATTCATGGGTCAGTGTACCAGGATACCATCTAAAAACAGAAGAATCATGAGATTCCACCCCATGACAGGTAAAGGCAAGAAACCAAACACTTTGGAGTCAGAGAGATCAGATAGAGGACTGAAGTGCCGCTAGCCTCATTGCCATGACACGGACCAAAACAGGAGAGAACACTGAGTCGTTTGTAACCTTATTCTCAGGTTCTCACACAGTTCCTGCCCCACTGGAGAAGCACATTAGTAACGTTTCCCATTTCTGATGACACCACCACCATCCTGTGGGCCAGCCTTACTGACCTCTCCCTCTCCTCCTCCTCTCTCATCCAAATCTCACTGCTTTTTCATGCACACTATATTAAAAATCCAGCTCTTCTTTTTGGTCCCAAAAGCTAGAACACCTGTCTAGGCTTCAATCACCTCCCATCCTGATTACAGCAGCCTTATCCTCGGTGGCTTCCATGATTCTTTCATCATGCCCCTCCAGTCCATCCAAAATACAGCCCATAACATTAACTTCCTTGCCTGTCAAGCTGACCTCATCACCTTTTTTGGTCCCTCTACTGGCTCCCTTTTTGCAACTGCATTCAATTTAAATTCCTTGGTCTTGCCTCCAATGTCCTGCATCACTGCACACCTGCCTACATCACAGTACTTTTCCGTTAACACGCCTCCCATACCCCTTCCACTCCACCAATGGTACCAGCCTCAATGATCTTTTCATTCCTTCTCCCACTTCTGTCTCTGGGCCTTCTTCATGCTGCCTCAGGTGCAAAATGATCTCCCAATCTGTGTTCACCAAGTTCTCATTCAAATCCCTCTTAGACTCATTTCTTCTGCAGTACCCCAAAACTGGGAGTTCATAGCAATAACAAAGGTCACTCCCTCATCTCAATTTCCCAGTGTGATCTGTCTTCCTAATGCTGCCTTTGCGATTGTAAGCTCCTCAAGCAGGCACTGTCTTTGTGTCCTATATAGCCCCAAGCACAGTCAGCACGAAAACTACAACTAAAAACAGCACAAGTGTTTCTACAAAAATGGTCCACAGTGACACTGATACTATGGACACTGCCATTGCAGTTTACACCCAACTGAGACGCACAGGAATTCGTGGAATCAACAGAGATCCTTTAGTGATGCCATAGCAGGGATTTCCTGTAGCTGTATCCAGCACTCACAAGGAGGACATGTGCTCATCTCCTAGGAGGTGCTTACCCACAAGGATATTCTTCCCATCCACGTTGGTTGTGTATTTGTAGAGTGTCAAGGCAAACGTAGAGAGCTGCTGGGGTCGGCTGTGCATAGGTTAAGGAGCTGAAAAGTGAGTCTTATCCAGACACCAATCTCATGTTCAGTAGAGCACCTGTGAGGGGAACTTGCTTGAGGGGGGCTAGGGCAAGCAGTCAGCAGCTGGGTCACCAAGCTGCTCCTCTGCAGGGTGTAGCATAGCCAAGCCATTCACTCACATTTGCCTTAGAGTTTCAATCCCAAGCTAAGGGCTAGTCTACACTAGAATCAATACAGCGGCACAGCTGTACCGAGGTAGCTGCACCACTGTAGTGCTGCTAGTGCAGACGCTCTATGCTGACGGGAGAGAGCGCTCCCATCAGCATAATTACTACACCTCCCCGAGTGGCGGTAGCTATGTTGGCGAGAGAGCGTCTCCCACCGACATAGCGCTGTCCACACTGGCGCTTAGGTCAGTGTAACCTACATCGCTCGGGGCGGGGGAGGCTTTTCCACACCCCTGAGCGACGTAAGTTATATTGAAGTAAGTGCTAGTGTGTACAAGCCCTAAGGGAGGGAGTAGGAGCTCTATAGTTGAAGTGCCCATGACAGTCCTATACGCCTCATAGGACCAGCTGCTAGCACTGCAGTGCTCAGGAAATGAATTCTAAAGAAGATACTATAGTTGATGGGGCGGGAAAGAAGACCTTCTTAGGAGGAACGGAAGTTATAAGTTCCCAAGTGCTGTGTGGATTTAGCTAGCTCATCAATGTAGTACAAAAAGAGTCTAGGTCAGGCAGGGAAAGCCAGGAAACAGAACTCTGGTGAAGATGGGATGAGAGCCCCTGATTGGAAGAACATGGTTAAACAAAAAGGCCTCAAACAGACCATTTCCCCTTCATGTACCCTCCCTGGGCCCAAGAACAAAACTAAACAGTGGTGGGGTTTGAAAGAACCCAAAGGATACAATCCATCCAGAAGGAACCTTTCCATTAACCTGCAAGTAGAGAAATGACACAGGCCCATTAGTCCTTACCTGATCATCTTATCTTCTTTCTCCTCATCCCTGATACAGAGAGGCACCCCACTCCTACACATTCAGCCTCTCCACTGGTCAATAACAATAACTAGAGCTGCTGCTTTGTGCAGGGGAGAGGGAGAGACCAGACACCGGTTGAGGAGTGCCGAGCTTGTATGCTGCTGGAGCCTTCCTGGCATGTGCAATAAGGGCAGTTACTCACTTGGATTTCCCCACAGCACTGTCCCCCAGGCAGATAATCTTCACGTTCTCATCTGCATCATACTTCGTCTGGTCCAGCTCCTCACAGGAATCTCCCCCTGGTGCATCTCTAGCCATGCTGCCTCCACCCTAGCTGCACAGACGCCACCTCTCCTGGGACCAAGAGGAAGATTTTACTTTTCTGAGCCTCTCAGAAAGAGCTAGGATAAGCTCATAGTGTTACAGGCTCTTTCCTAGCCATCAAAGAGCAGTTACGATCAGGGCCGGTGCAAGGATGTTTCGCGCCCTGGGCGAAACTTCCACCTTGCGCCCTCCCCCGTCCCCGAGCCCTGCGGCAGCTCCCC
>NW_020664581.1:276847-288324 GCF_002925995.2 Terrapene triunguis | reverse complement strand
CCCCCCCCCCCCCTCTGCTCTGCTGGTAGCCCCGGACGTTGCGGGGCCCTCTTAGGCGCGGGGCCCCATTCCGGGGAATCGGCCAAATCGGCTTAAAGCCAGCCCTGAGGAGAAATTAACATTGATAGTGCTGTCAAATCAGCGATCAGTGAACATTTGAGAGCCTTTCATGAAGAGTTCTCATACTACTTCCCAGCACTACCAGAAGCACTTCATTCCCTGGCGAAGAACCCTTTCAGTGTGACAGCTGAGCAGTTACCTACCGACGATATTCACACACAGGAACAGTTTGTCGACATGATCAATGATGATGTGAAAGAAAAATTCACACAGCTGCCTCCAAACCAGTCCTGGTGCTCAGTTGCAAGTGAATACCCACTGGTGTCTGAAATGGCCCTGAGAGTCCTTCTGCCATTTCCCACTACCTACAAATGCGAGAGTGGATTCTCCAGCCTTCTCACAATAACGACAAAAATCTCGAAACCGGCTTGATGTGAAGGACGACATCAGATGCGCCCTTTCTAAAACAACACCGAGAATAAAACTTCTTGTGTCAAATAAACAGCATCATCCATTTCATTGATTTTTGGTTGCTTCAGGTCATTAATTGCTGTCAAGTATTAAAATAAAATTCTACTTAAAAATAACGTTCCCACTTATATTTAATTTGATAAAAATGTGTTTTAGTCTTTATTTAAAAGCAGTGAGAAAAGGTAAATTCATTTTAAGCAATAGGGTTTAAATTTAGTATTTAACATAGTATTAAATATCAAAAATGTGTTTTTAATTTCTAAGGGGGGGGGTCGCAGTCAGATGCTTGGTGTTCAAAAGGGGTCACCAATACAAAAAGTTTGAGAACCACTGGGATAGATAATAAGACAGAGAATATCATATTGCCTCTATATAAATCCATGGTATGCCCACATCTCAAATACTGCATGCAGATGTGGTTGCCCCCATCTCGAAAAAGATATATTAGAATTGGAAAAGGTACAGAAGAGGGCAACAAACAATATTAGAGGCATGTAACAGCTTCCATGTGAGGAGAGATTAATAAGACTGGAACTGTTCAGCTTGGAAAAGAGATGACTAAGGGGGGATATGATAGAGGTATATAAAATCATGACTGGTGTGGAGAAAGTAAATAAGGAAGTGTTATTTACTCCTCATAACACAAGAACTAGGGGTCACCAAATTAAATTAATAGGGAGCAGGTGTAACACATACAAAAGGAAGTATTTTTTCACACAACGCACAGTCAACCTGTGGAACTTGCCAGAGGATGTTGTGAAGGCCAAGTCTTTAACACGGTTCAAAAAAGAACTAGATAACTTAATGGAGTATAGATCCATCAATGGTTATTAGCCAGGATGGGCAGGGATGGTGTCCCTCGCCTCTGTTTGCCAGAAGCTGGGAATGGGCGACAGAAGATGGATCAGTTGACGATTCCCTGTTCTGTTCATTCCCTCTGGGGCATCTGGCACTGGCCACTGTTGGAAGACAGGATACTGGGCTAGATGGATCTTTGGTCTGACCCAATATGGCCGTTCTTATGTTCTTATTAAAAATGACAATCCATCTGGCCAAGCCAGTGGTGAGCTGGAGCCGGTTCGCAAGAACCGGTTGTTAAATTTAGAAGCCGGTGTAGAACTGGTTATTATAGGGGCTGGCGGATGGGGGGGTCTCGGGAGGGATGGTCAGGGGACAAGGAGTGGGGAGGGTTGATGGGTTGCGGGTTCTGAGGGGGGCAGTCGGGGGCAGGACGTGGGTTGGGGTCGGATGGGGGGGGAAGAAGAAGAGAGACAGGCACGTGGGGCTTGTACTCACCGCACGGTTCCCTACCGGGTCTTCGGCAGCACTTCGGTGGTGGCGGCGGCGGGGTGTGTGTGTCTTCACTTGCTCTGGGTGAAGGACCCGCTGCCGAAATGCCGCCGAGAACCCAGAGCGAGTGAAGACCCCCCCGCCGCCGAAGTGCCGCTGAGGACCCGGTAGGGAACCTGTTCTTAGGATTTTGGGAGCTCATCACTGGGCCAAGCCATAGCAATCCAACAGCCAAGCTGTGGTAGATTCCATCTTAGGCTCCATCTCTCTCTGACCTCTTAGTCAGTCCCAGGTGAGAACAGCCAGTTTCTTCTAGAAGTCCACTCTTTATCCCCTACAGGCCAACTCCCAGTCCTTTGTCTCCAGGCTGGGCCATGCTGAGCTCTCAACTCTACTTGCCGGAGCTTTCCGGTGTTTTGTGTCGATCGTTTAGTTGTTGGGGCTTCCATAGTCCCTATGGACCGTCTGTTGAATTGGATTGGTTTCAACCAATTCCTTAATGACCCTATTCATTGCAGCAAAGCGACACCTACCCCTCATGTCCTGTGGTGCTTCCAAGAGCAGACTTCACCCTGTTTTCCCCACTGGGTAGCAATGCAAAGGACAGAGGGAAACTGAGGCAAGTGTAGGCTTCATAAAACTATTACAGAAATTTTCCACTGCATCACACCCTTCCTGCTTGAGTGCACCTGTATGAAGTGCTAGTGTTCACTCCATCAGGATCCCATAGGGAAGGCCACAATGGCCTCAGAATGGACATGATTCTCAAGATTTAGAGGGGAAGGCAATTGGATAGCACTAGGATGGGTGCAGAGCAAAGACCTGAACAGAACAGATCATTGGCACTTATGCAGCCCCCAGTCCATACTCGGGGAGCCATGCAGCAGCTCCCCCACCCCCGCCCTGAGGCACCCCCCCCGAGGCAGCTCCCCACCCCCCGGCCCGGGGATCCGTGTGGCAGTTCTGATCCAGGGGTTCCCCTGGGCTGGCGGCAGCGCGCTGACCCAGGGGAACCCCTAGGTTGCCGGCAGCGGCTCAGACTCCCTCTCCCTCCCAGCGCAGCGGTCGCTGTAAAAAAAAAAAATTGGGGGCTTTTGGCGCCCCCAAATCTTGGCGCCCTAGTCAACCGCCTAGTTGGCCTAAATGGTAGCACCGGCCCTGGCTGGACTCTAGGGTTGGCACCAGGCTCAATGGCGTGGACTGCACTCTCAGCAAGTTTGCGGATGACACTAAACTGGGAGGAGTGGTAGATACGCTGGAGGGTAGGGATAGGATACAGAGGGACCTAGACAAATTGGAGGATTGGGCCAAAAGAAATCTGATGAAGTTCAACAAGGACAAGTGCAGAGTCGATGCACTGTTACAGACTAGGGACCAAATGGCTAGGCAGCAGTTCTGCAGAAAAGGACCTAGGGGTTACAGTGGACGGGAAGCTGGATATGAGTCAACAGTGTGCCCTTGTTGCCAAGAAGGCTAACGGCATTTTGGGCTGTATAAGTAGGGGCATTGCCAGCAGATTGAGGGACGTGATCATTCCCCTCTATTCGACATTGGTGAGGCCTCATCTGGAGTACTGTGTCCAGTTTTGGGCCCCACACTACAAGAAGGAAGTGGAAATATTGGAAAGAGTCCAGCAGAGGGCAACAAAACTGATTAGGGGGCTGGAGCACATGAGTTATGAGGAGAGGCTGAGGGAACTGGGATTGTTTAGTCTGCAGAAGAGAAGAATGAGGGGGGATTTGATAGCTGCTTTTAACTACCTGAAAGGGGGTTCCAAAGAAGATGGATCTAGACTGTTCTCAGTGGTACCTGACGACAGAACAAGGAGTAATGGTCTCAAGTTGCAGTGGGGGAGGTTTAGGTTGGATATTAGGAAACACTTTTTCACTAGGAGGGTGGTGAAGCACTGGAATGGGTTACCTAGGGAGGTGGTGGAATCTCCTTTCTTAGAGGTTTTTAAGGTCAGGCTTGACAAAGCCCTGGCTGGGATGGTTTAGCTGGGAATTGGTCCTGCTTTGAGCAGGGGGTTGGACTAGATGACCTCCTGAGGTCCCTTCCAACCCTGATATTCTATGATTCAATCAGCTTCCCTAACAGCGAGAGGTTCGAATCAGGACAGAAACTGAGGAGATCAGTAACATCCAGAGATGTTTCAGAGTAGCAGCCGTATATCTCTCTAATAAATTTGTTAGTCTCTAAGGTGCCACAAGTACTCTTGTTCTTTATCCAGAGATGGTTTCATTTGTCAGCATCTAACTCACACTTCTGTAAGCAAGGCAGGCAGATGGCCCTCCTGAATCCCCATCAGTACTGGGCCCATCATCTCTGCTGGCTTTAGACAGCCACGAAGGACAGTGACTCCACTGCAAGTCTGAGAATGTGGAAGTGGGGAGAATCAGCTGTATAGACAGTGCATTTCTTCTCTCTGCCTGATGCAGTTCTCAGGGAAGCCGTCAGCTCCAGCTCAGACTGCCCTCTGAGAAGTAGGTTCACAATTCCTTGCAGCAATGGCTGTGCTGCATGTTACCCAGCCTGGCCCCAGCTCCAGGCAGCACTGCTGTTCTGGATTGGGCAGATGCAATGGCAGAGGTGCACGGAAAACTCTCTGCTTTGGCCACCACTATGGCTTAGGGATGCAGTGACTCACACTGACTAGAGCGAGTAAGACTTCCTCCACCAGCATCCAGCTTGCGTATCTGTCCCACCCCCAGCTACCCGGGGTGCACTCACTCTGCCCCAGGATATAGAATTGCCTATCAGCAACACAGACCGATATGTGCAGGGTGCTCAGGTTTGTCTACTGCTGACTGAGAGCG
Source organism: Terrapene triunguis (assembly GCF_002925995.2). NCBI lineage: Eukaryota > Metazoa > Chordata > Testudines > Emydidae > Terrapene > Terrapene triunguis. The sequence continues at coordinate 283,687 of NW_020664581.1, read as the reverse complement.
AGAGAGGGGGAAAGGGTGGGGGCTTCAGTGTGACAGGACCTGCAACCTGGCAGGCTGTATATCCAAAGGATGCACTTTCAGCACTAAAATGAACGTTGGGAAAACAGAAAAGTGGGTCCGGACACTCCATAAAGCCCTTTTGCTGGGATTCAACTGTGGGGACCTAGAGGTGGGGCCTGGAATTGGGAGATCGGGGGCTAGGGGAGGCCCAGTAAAGCCGACATTCTGGGCTTCATCCATCGGACTTAGATCCAGCACCAACACCCGAGAAGCCCCATGGGGGTGGAGTGGGAAGGGGAGTGTTTGTTCTGGGCTTTGTTCCTGTCATTAACGATGAGCCACCTTTGAGAGTCTGTCCCCCCGGGCTCCCTCACCTGGGGTTAAATACCACCCCCTCCATGCAGCCGCAGCCTCCGTGCCACGGAGCAGCTGGGCTCCTCCTCAGGCCGGCGGGTGAGACCCAGGCATTTCCGTGATCTTGCCTCTTCACAGAGCATTTGGTGCGAGTGTGAGCTGCCATCTCTCCGACGCCCAAGGGCAGAGGTGCAGCAAGGGCACAGCTAGCGCTATTGCCACCCCCTCCTCTCCGCCGTGCCCATGTGGCTCCAGCCGGACTGATAGACCCAGCGACAGGACACCTTGCTGGGTAAGTCGCTCTGCAGCCTCTGCTCTGAGCTCTATCACTCACTGAAACCCAGGGATGAAGGAGCTCAAAGCCAGTCCCAGCCCCTTCCCCATGGGGCTGTCAGTCAGTGATCCTGCTGCGTCCGCTGCATGAAGAGAAAAGGTCAGAGAGTCACTGATTACTCGGGTGCTGGGGAAAGTCTCCCTCAGCGATGGGGGTGGGGAAGAGGACAGCTCCAGCCAGGCATCTCCCTCAACGTCTCACCCTGTGTGTTGGGGGCAGGGGGATTCTGGACAGGCATCTCCCTCAGCAACGCTGTGAGAAGGGCACGGGGGCTGGAGTCCAGCAGGGCGTCTCCCTGAGTCCTGGGCACGGAGCTGGACTGCACCAAAGAAGAGCCACTTTGACAGGTTCGGTAGGGAAGTGTCTTGGCAGGTGGAACATTGCAGAGCAAAGCCATTCCCGGCTACGTAGGCGCAGACCTGCTGTGCAGTCCATGGTGGCAGAGGCTTCATGTGGAAGGGCAGCTGCTCTCTCCAAGCACAGGGGGTGAATTCACCCCTGAGCAGAGGGCCAGCCCAAGGCTCAATCCTTGAGGGGGCCACTTAGGGATCTGGGGCAAAATCAGTACTTGGTCCTGCTAGTGAAGGCAGGGGGCTGTACTTGATGACCTTTCAAGGTCCCTTCCAGTTCTAGGAGATAGGATATCTCCATTAATTTAATTTTAATTTTTTTTTAATAGAGGATGCTTTTTAGTTTCATTGTATGCCCCCTTGTTATGAGAAAAGTTAAATAGGAGCATTCCCCTTCCAGTCATTCTGGATCCCTCTCATGTTCCCTCTCCTCCAAACCAAGTAATCCCAATCTTTCAGTCTCTATTATTACAGAGATAATTACTACCAGGAATTGGGTCATAATGGGAGACTAACTTCCCAGATATAGACTGGAGAATAAATGCTACTAATACTGGTAGGACCCACTTATTCCTGGATGTGATAGATGACAGTTTACTACAAAACTGCCACTTAGCCAACAAGAGAGGATGCAATTTTACACTTGGTTTTGGTAAGTATTAAGGATATCCTAGAAGAGCCGGTCATAGGAAATGAAGGATAATCAAAGCCAGGTCATCAACTATATTTTTGATTTCAGAAGGGCAGACTTTGGGGAATTAAGGGAACTAGTTAAAGAATTCAACTGGACTGAAGAGCTCAAGGACTTAAATGTGGAGGAAGCTTGGAATTTCTTCAAGATCTACTCTATATAAAAATGGTCTGATATTTGCATCCCAAGCAAGGCGGGGGGAAGGAAGAGAGACAAAAATTATAGGGGAAGGCCTCAGACACAGCTGGATGAATAACTCTCTCAGCAGAGATGCATCTTGGAGGTTAGAAAATGTAGGAATAAAGTGAAAATTGCTAGAAATGAAGCTGATTTAGCTCTTGCCAAGAACATTAAAATTAGAGGTTTTTTTAATTACATAAATAAGAAAATAAGGAAGGATGAGTTGTGCTGCTATGCAGTGCAGATGGGAAAGAGATTAAAGACAATCAAGGGAAAGTATTCATTTACTTTTTGGGCCATATGTAGGTTTTCAATAAGGATGATAATATGGAACATGGGCATGAAGATAAGATAGCAGATGGAAATGAGTATACAGAAATGGAAGTTACCACATCTGACATTGGCTCAATTTGTTCATGACAGCCTATATTTGCATTTGTACCCCATTTCCCTCCGTAGCCCACCCCATACCTGTGTTAGTTTAACACCCTCCTGGCTGTTCGTTAGGTGCTAACCAAGATTAGCCCTGCTAGAAATGCAGGCGGTGTTGCTTGTGCAGCACCCTCTCCCCTTCCACTCATGCACCCCAGTCTCTCTCCTGCCCTATCACATCCCTCAGTGACTCTCCTACCCCCTCCCATTGCTCCCATCCTCCTTCTTCCTCAGCATCTCACCTGCCCCATTCTCTCTGCATGCCCCAGCCACCTTTCTGCCACCCGTTCCCTGCACCCCACTCACCCTCCCTCCCTCTTCTCCTGAGCACCCTCCCAGCTTCCCTTCTACTCCCCCTGAACCTGTCTCAGGCTTCTGCCCCATTTCTCCCTCCCTCATTTCTCCATATCCCTCACTCTCCCTGAGCCTATCTTGCCCCATCTTCCCCACATACTTCCATTCCTCCTTTCTTCTGCCCCCATTTCCCTCCCCTGCATCCCCTCAGCCAGCCCCCCAGACAGAGTCCTGGACTTTCAGGGCCAGCACTAGGAGTTGGCTAAATAGGCAGATATTTAGTTTTTTTTAGGGGTGGCTCTTTCCCCGCTATCCCAGCAGAGCATCAGAAAAGAGCTTTTGGGGAAATCTGCCCCTTCAAGGACAACCCAGAGCACCAGTGGTGGCTGGGAGCTGCCATACTAGATTCATAGATTCCAAAGCCAGATGTGATCTAGGCCCTAGCCTGACCTCCTGTAGAACACAGGCCATAGAACGCCTCCAGAACAGTTCCTTTTGAACTACAGCACATCTTTAACAAAAGATTTAAAGATTGCCTGTGATGGAAAATCCACTGCGGTGCTTGGTAAGTTGTTCTAGTGGTTAATTACCCTCACTGTTAAAAATTTCATCTCTCGTTTCCATAGCTTGTCTAGCTTCATCTTCCAGCCATTGGAACGTGTTATGCCTTTCTTGGATAGCTTGAAAAATCCATTATTAAATATTTGTTCCTCATGTAGGTACTGATAGACTGTGATCCTTACTCCTTAACTGTCTCTTTGTTAAGCTAAATAGATTGAGCTCCTTGAGTTTATTACTATAAGGCTTGTTTACTAATCTTCAAATCGCTCTTGTGGCTCTTCTCTGAACCCTCTCCAATTTAATCAACATTCTTCTTGAATTGTGGGTACCAGAACTGGACACAGAAGTCCAGCAGTGGTTGCACCAGTGCCAAAGACAGAGGTAAAATATTCAACTAATTATCCACCACAACCCCCAAATCTTTTTTAGAGTCACTGCTTCCCAGGATAGAGTCCCCCATCCTTTAAGTATGGCTGACATTCTTTGTTCCCAGGTGTATACATTTAGCCATATTAAAAACACGTTTGCTTGTGCCCAGCATGGCTCTAACTGGACCCGACCGTCTCTTCCCCATCACTGGGACATCCAGACAGACCATGGGGAATTACAGACCAGTCACCCCCACTTCAGTATCCGAAAAGATAATGGAGCAAATAATCACGTAATCAATTTACAAACACCTAGAAGATAATAAGGTGATGAGTAGTAGTTAGCCTGGATTTGTCAAAAACAAATCATGTCAAACCAACCTAATAGCTTTCTTTGACAGGGTAACAAGCCTTGTGGATGGCGGGGAAGCAGCAGATGTGGTATATCTTGACTTTAGTATGGCTTTTGATACTGTCTCGCATGACCGTCTCAAACAAACTAGGGAAATACAGTTTTAGATTATGGCATAGAGAGTACACTATAAAGTTTACAGATGATATCCAGCTGGAAGGGGTTGGAAGTGCTTTGGAGGATAGGATTAAAATTCAAAGTGATCTGGAGAAATGGTCTGTAGTAAATAGGATGAAATTCAATAAGGACAAACACAAAGTACTCCATTTAGGAAGAAACAATCAATCAGTTGCACACATACAAAATGGGAAAGGACTGCCTAAGAAGTAATACTGCAGAAAGGGATCTGAGGGTCATAGTGGATTCCAAGATAAATGCGTGTTAGTGTAACACTGCGGGGGGGGGGGGGGGCAAACATCATTCTGAGATGTATTAGCAGGAGTGTTTTAAGCAAGACATGAGAAGTAATTCTTCCACTCTACTCTGCGCTGATACAGCCTCAACTGGAGTATTGTGTCCAGTTCTGGGCACCACATTTCAGGAAAGATTTGGACAAATTGGAGAAAGTCCAGAGGAGAGCAAGAAAAATGATTAAAGGTCTAGAAAACATGACCTAGGAGGGAAGATTGAAAGAACTGAGTTTGTTTAGTGTGGAGAAGAGAAGACTGAGAGGGAACATGATAACAGTTTTCAAGTACATAAAAGGTTGTTACAAGGAGGAGCGAGAAGAATTGTTCTTGTTAACCTTGGAGGATAGGACAAGAAGCAATGGGCTTTAACTGCAGCAAGGGAGGTTTAGGTTGGACATTTTGAAAAACTTCCTGTCAGGGTAGCAAAGCAAAGGAACATATTGTTTAACCAATGATGGAGATTCCACAGCCTCCGTAGGCAAACCCCAGTCAGGAATGGTCTAGTTATTATGTAGTCCTGCCATGAGTGCAGAGGATTGGATTACGTGACCTACTGAGATCCCTTCCGGTCCTACACTTCTGTGATTCTCGGACAAGGGATCTGCCCCTATAAGGACTCCCCACCACCAGGAAATCAGTAGTTGCCAAGGGCCAGAGCGGGGATGCTCTGTCTCCCTAAATGTGACCCCCAAGAAAGGCCTAGATTAAGAGTCAAGAAAGGCACACACTTTTACGCTTCTGTATCCTCTTTTGGGCAGAGACACTAAGCTGGGGGGAAGAGGTAGCTATGCTGGAGGGTAGGGATAGGGTCCAGAGTGACCTAGACAAATTGGAGGATTGGGCCAAAAGAAATCTGATGAGGTTCAACAAGGACAAGTGCAGAGCCCTGCACTTAGGACGGAAGAATCCCATGCACCCCTACAGGCTGGGGACCGACTGGCTAAGCAGCAGGTCTGCAGAAAAGGGACCTGGGGATTACAGTGGATGAGAAGCTGGATATGAGTCAACGGTGTGCCCTTATTGCCATGAAGGCTAACGGCATATTGGGCTGCATTAGTAGAAGCATTGACAGCAGATTGAGGGAAGTGATTATTCTTCTCTATTCGGCACTGGTGAGGCCACACCTGGAGTACTGTGTCCAGTTTTGGGCCCCCCACTACAGAAAGGATGTGGAAAAATTGGAGAGAGTCAGCGGAGGGCAACAAAAATTATTAGTGGGCTGGGGCACAGGATTTATGAGGAGAGGCTGAGGGAACTGGGATTATTTAGTCTGCAGCAGAGAAGAATGAGGGGGGATTTGATAGCTGCTTTCAACTACCTGAAAGGGGGTTCCAAAGAGGATGGATCTAGACTGTTCTCAGTGGTAGCAGATGACAGAACAAGGAGCAATGGTCTCAAGTTGCAGTGGGGGAGGTCTAGGTTGGCTATTAGGAAAAACTATTTCACTAGGAGGGTGGTGAAGCACTGGAATGGGTTACCTAGGGAGGTGATAGAATCTCCATCCTTAGAGGTTTTTAAGGCCCGGCTTGACAAAGCCCTGGCTGGGATGATTTAGTTGGTGTTGGTCCTGCTTTGAGCAGGGGGTTGGACTAGATACCTCCTGAGGTCTCTTCCAACCCTAATATTCTATGATTCTCTCTCCCTCCTGACCAGGGTTTTCCAAGGCTGCACAGTTCCCTGCCTGCACTGTGAATTCCCCAGCAAGTCTACCTAAGTAGGCCAGCATTTATTTTGCTTTCTCGCCAAAAACTATGAACAGTGTAATTACCCAGTTATAAAAAGTTACCACACAGTCCTTTATAAGTAAGCACATTTATTGTTAATGTGATAGCATTAGAGAAAACACACAAACAATAAAAGTTCCAATTCGCATGCTAATAAGCTTACCAGAAGTCACCCATTAGTGTGACATGGCCTTTGTAGGCCAAAATTCTTCCAACCCTTCCCAGAAAAGTTTGGGGCCCCCCTTGGTCAGAATGTCCTTTCCATTTGCTGATCAGGAAGATCATACTGAGCCTGAGTTTTAACTGACTATTTATCCAAAAGTCCTTTCTTTTTTCGTCTCTGGAGAATCCAGATTGAACCAATATATATGAGCCTCTCCAGGAGGTGATACAACCTGAGTGAATTGGCCTAATCGCGTGCCCCCCCCCCCCCCACACAGTCTTTGTTCTGGGGGGACTGCAGTCACCTTCTCTCATGGAATTACAGACATCTGGCCTGCAATGATACATATACTTAATACAGTAAGATCTCCCAATGATACTGCAGGAAACTGCCATACCTTTCACAATGTGATCCTCTCGTAGTCAGACTTACATACACACAAGGGACAACAGGTAGCATTTTGAGCTCTAAGTTTCCATCTTTTCTGCATGTGAAATCACAGTCTCATTGCTGGAAGGAGGTGGTTTAGCTCTGAATTCCTGACTCTCACTCCCGTCTCTTCTCTCT
>NW_020664581.1:230969-236847 GCF_002925995.2 Terrapene triunguis | reverse complement strand
CCAGACTGCTCCGCTGGACCTGCCACTCTGAGATGTGCATCGCATTGGAACTCAAGAGAATCGCTTACACTGCAGATGAAAATATCCTGACATGGGCAAACACCACGCAGCTGCAGACGGCAGGGCACGTGATATTGGAGACAGACAAATGGCCAGCACTCGTGGTATCGGCCTTAGCCGCTGGCTGCATTTCAAAACGAACAATTACAGCCATTTTTAGCACTTCTAGTCTTCAAAGCTCTTGACAGACAGACAGTAACTCACGAACTGCATGTGGGCAGTCACAACTGCATATGTTGCATGTGCAAATCTGCTGCACATGTTTGGAAATAGAACGCTAGGCTTCTCTGCCTGGCTGATAGAGCAGAAGGTGGTTTCAGGGAGTCACACAGCGCAGAAGCAGTGTGTGACCTGCAGATAATCAAGGCCTGTTTGTTCTGCATCATGCTCGACCTAAGTCCTGTACAAAGCCCCTAGATTCTGCAAAACGGATGCAGAACCGTTAGAGTAGCATCAGATTAATAGAAGCTGTCATGTGAAATAATTCATTCAGCAAAAATCCCCTCTCCTCCCACACACACTCACTATTGATTATCATAATATTCAGGTTATTTTAGGCTGCTCCATAATTTTCAGATTTCAAGGTACTGCAGAGTTTTGTATTGAAAATGCAGAACTACATTGTGGGAGCTGAGTGTCTGAGCCACAGGGGAGGCAGTTTGGGATGGGGATAAACACATTCATTTGGTTTCCATACAACCATAAAAGCTAGAAACATAATTGTTTAAAAAGTTGGTATTCTGTGCAGCAGGGGCTGGGCTATTGCAAGGCAGCAGGATTGTTTCACACTTTCTGCCGGGTGAGGCAGAGTCACCGATCGCTCCCTTCCCCTCCCCGGCAGATGGGTGCTGGAAGGTTGCTTCCCTCTACAGGGCACCCAAGGCTGGAAGAGGAATGAAGGGGTTGGGGGAGTTGAGTCTGGGCAGCTTCTTCCATGAGAGACCTCCCAACTCCTAGCACTGCCCCGACACCACTTCCTCTCTGGGACGCCATCTGGCTAGCTGCCAACAGGGGGCACCCCTTAGCCACTTCTGGAAAGAATGTTTATGTAACCTGGGGGTGGGGTTTGCCCCTTAGCACCAGCTGGATTACAGACGCCTCCCCCGCATCTACAGCAATTTTCATGGATCTCATTTGACTGGATGTATTCGCACTCCCCTGCCCCAGAAGAACAGACGTGCCCCCGCATCACTGGGCCCTGCCCGCCAGAGCCTCTAGAGCAGTGGTAGTGGAACGTTAAACTGTATTACACTATTCAGCCACTAGGTGACACCCTGTGTCAAATGTTTTCTAAGCTAACGTGTCACTGCATTGACTGAGCTCATGATGAGCAGATCTGGAGTGCCTCTGGCGCAGATGGAAGCTCTGCAGCCCGTCCGTACCTGGTACAGGAACATGACAGACAGGGGCACCAGGCAGACAACACAAGAAATATATAGCAAATGTTTCCAAGAGTCCAGACGTTCCTGAGGAGAGGGGACAGGACAAATTACTGCAGGGAAACTGCTCCAAAATAAATCACACAATTGCCTTCCCGTGTCTGTAAAGAGTGCTGGTAGCAATGTGGCTCTGTGCCCAACACCGAACAGGGACCTTACGCTACTCCAAGGTGCTTGAGTCGTCCATATCTGTGCAGCTCCCAGCGACCCTCAGCTAAGAGGTGCTGGCACAGATGGAGTGAGCGCTGATAGCCAAGGGCTCTGCTGCTTGTTGCTGAAGCTGTCATTCATGGGCTGTGCTTTGTGGGACGTAGCCGCTCAGCTGTTACTAAACAGCCCCAGGGTTGGGTTATTACTACTCTGATGGTATTTAAATGGCTCTAAAGTAGTAGTTAGTGAATCCTAGCCTGGGGATTGTGGGTCTGGCTCAGCAGCTGCCAGGATGGTGCTTGGTGTGCAGTGGTTTGAGTATTGGGCTGCTAAACCCAGGGTTGTGAGTTCAATCCTTGAGGGGGCCACTTAGGGATCTGGGGCAAAATCAGTACTTGGTCCTGCTAGTGAAGGCAGGGGGCTGGATGTGACGACCTTTCAGGGTCCCTTCCAGTTCTATGAGATAGGTATATCTCCATATATTACATGAGTCTGTTTGCTCTTTAACAGAAAGGCTTGTATTGGATTTCTCTTGTATACGATCAAAAGAAATGGCTCACACATTACTCCTACCCTACTCCAGTTCAATCCATTCCCTGCACCCTGTTGTGCATTAGGCTTGGGGCAAGCTGTGAGAGTTACCCAGCTCTCTCTTGTGTAACAGGCCAACCCCAGGGTGGGCACACTGCAGACGTACTGTAACAAATCCCAATACAGGCTCCCAGAACTGGTGCATGTGCTGTGGTCACTGGGGTTGGTGGGTGGGCTCCAAAGGGGTTGGAAGGATGAGACACAGGGATGGAAGGGCTCTGGGAGGCTAGACTTAGGCCCTGACTCAGTTTTACATTGCTTCCAATGGGAGTAAGGAGCTCAGGGCTTGGTGCCAAGGGCCATATTAGCCCTGGCTCTTGCCAATGGGACACAAGGCACCTCCCTCTCCCACTGCGTACATAAAAGGGTCAGCGACACATGCTAATTATGCCGAGGAGCTGGGGAGGGGGTAGGTGGGGCCATGGCCCTAGGGTGACCAGATGTCCTGATAATATCAGCACCATCCCGATATTAGGGGCTTTGTCTTATATAGGACCCTATTGCCCCCTCCCTATCCTGATTTTTCACACTTGCTCTCTGGTCACCCTCCACAGCCCTTTCCCCACCCACACCTCAGCCCTCGGGGTGACTAGGTGTACTGAGGTAGCAGGCGGCCCCCACTTGAGGGATACTGCAGCTTGTGCCCCTTTGCCCCCACTCCTGCAAGCTGGAGAGCTGGGTGGGGGTAGTGCTTGTGTTTTAGGCGCCAGTCCTCGCTGAGCTGCCCCAGCTCCAGGCTGGGGTTACACACACAGTTCAGATGGGGGGCTGTTACAGCGCAGCTTGCTAATAACAGCACATGGGGTTCACATCCATTGGCACCCCACTCCGCCCCCCACCTCTGGCTGCAGGTAACCTGGCCCTAGATCCACAGATTTAAAGCCAATTACCTGGTCTGACCTCCTGCCTAATGCAGACCAGAGAATTTCACCCAGTGATTCCTGTCTCCAGCCCAAAAACTTGTGGTTGAACTAGACTGACTCAGAGAGGACTCCAAGCTTGATTCAAAGACTCCAACTGATGGACAATTTACTACATCCCTGGGCCCATGTCCCAATGGTTAATTACACTCACTCTAAACAAAAAAAAGAGTTTCTTTTCCAAGTAGAAACGTTCTATTACCCCTGTGCATTAGCTCTTGTTCTGCCCGTGTCTGCTCCGTTAAACGGCTCTCTGCTATCAGACCTTCTAGCTCATGCTCAAGTCACCTCTCAACCTTCTTTTTTTGGTACACTAACTAGGTAACATCCTTTAGTGTCTCACTCTAAGGCCTGTTCCCAGACCTCGGCTCGTGCTTCTCTGAACCCTTTCTAATGGTTCCAATATCCTTTTCAAAGACTTGACCCCAGAACTGGACGCGGTATCCAGCAACAGTTTCACCGGACAGAGGAACAAAAGGCAGGAAGTCTAAGGCCTTAGCAAGATTCTCCTTTATTGTCTGCCTCTGCACAGGCATCTCCCATTTAATGGAACAGCATGTTACAGCCAAAATCACACTTTCAACACAGGAGAACTTGGTGAGATTAGTGCAAGTGAAAGGTTCCCAGTTCCCCACCCTGGAGGCTGAAGTCCTGTTTACCCCCAGGCAGCAAAATCTCAAGCCTCCCTCTCCTACTTGCCATTGTGCCTTACCCTGGCCTGAGCTGAACCCCTCGGAGTGTTACGAGTACGTCGTTCCTCATGGCATATTCTGCTCTTGGTCTTTGGGATGGCTGCCATCCATGGGACGGTTTCTGTTACACAGATACAGGTGCACCTGGAATTGGGCTAAGCCCGCCACACAGGTAAGAGAGGCCAGTGCATGCAGAAGACTTTGCTGATTGCTAGCCAGGGGTTGATCTTAAATGAGAACCTAGAGGGAAAGGCCCCGTATCCCATTCCCCACTCCCCTGAGGCAGCCAGTGCCCCCACGCTGGGGCTGGATTGGAACCAGCACCTCCAAGAGGGGAAAGGCTCCATGCCCCATTATTTACCCACCCACCCACCCCCCACGGGCCAGCCTGCCCCCCAGGATCCTATTTGTCATTTCATGTTAGTTTCTCTCTCACGCAGGCGTGCTGGGCTGAGCCGAGCTGCTCACTGTAACCCGGCCCTAGCTACACATAAAGCGCTGAAGCAGTAAGAGGCAGAGGGGTTCGGGCAATGGCAGGTCTCACTGAAGTAGCTTCACATAATTAGCTGGAAAGAGGCCAACTCTGCCATGGCAGTGCCCCCGCCACCAGCCCTCGTCTACTATCTCGATGTGAGTGATGGTGTCATTGGGGTCAAAGGAAATTTCATCGTCACCTTCTGCAAAAATGAAAGCGGAAAATGAGGCACAATGCAATTTGCTCCTGGGGGCAAAGACACTTTGGGGAGGGTGGGGGGTGGGGGGAAATTACCCCACGGGGAGTACAGCAGAGGCCACCGCCACATCTTGACAGGTCTCCCTTCCTCTCCACTTACATCCCACACCAGTGGTTCCCCCCACCTCCCCTTCCTCAGTGTCCCATCCCAGCATAGGACCATAGGAAATGACGGACTGGATCACACCCACGGACCATCTAGTTTGGTATCAGGTTCTGTCAGTGGCTGGTACCAGATGCCTCAGAGGAGTGCACAAGAACAGGGCAGAAGCAGGGCTGGGGTACTCTGCCTCACATTAGGTCTCATTCTGGTCTCTAAGGGTACGTCTACACTGCAATCAAAAACCTGCAGCACAGCAATGGCTGGCCCAAGTCAGCTGACTCGGGCTCATGGGGCTCAGGCTGGGGGGCTAAAAATTGCAGTTTATATGTTCGGCCTTGAGCAAGGGGGGTGGGTCTCAGAGCTCAGGCTTCAGCCCAGGCCCGAATGTCTACTCTGCAATATTTAGGCCCACTGCCTGAGCCCTGCTAACTTGAGTCAACTGACCCGCGCTCTGAGACTTGGTGCCGCGGGTCTTGGATTGCAGTGTGACTAGGGTTGCCAACCCTCCCAGTTTCGCTGGGAGTCTCCTAGAATCGGGCTCTCTCTCCCGGAGGCTACTGAAGCCAAACCAGGAGATTTTAGGCCGCTAAAAGTCCGGTAGTGCAGCGGGGGTAAGGCAGGGTCCCAGCCTGCCCTGGCTGTGTGCCGCTCCCAGCAGCAGCCAGCACATTCCTGCGGCGGGGCAGGGGGCTCTGCGCGCTGCCCGCGCCCCGAGTGCCGACTCTGTAGCTCCCATTGGCTGGGAACTGCAGCCAATGGGAGCTGCGGGGGCACTGCCTGCAAGCAGGGGCGGTGCCTACAGGCAGGGGCAGTGCAGGGACACGCTGGCCACTTCCGGGAGCGGCGCGCGGAAGGGGCAGTGCGCAGAGCACCCTGGTCCTGCTTACTTCGGGCGGCTCCCAGTCTGTGGTGCAGTGGGGCTAAGGCAGGCTCCGTGCCCACAGCTCCCATTGGCTGCAGTTCCTGGCCAATGGGAGCTGTAGAGTCGGCGCTCGGGGAACAGGCAGCACACGGAGCCCCCTGATCCTCCCCCCCAGGGTCTGCAGGGACATGCCAGCCGCTTCTGGGAGCGGCACGGGGCCAGGGCAGGCAGGGAGCCTGCCTTAGCCCCGCTGCACCACCAACTGGGAGCCGCCCGAGGTAAGTGACACCTGGCCAAAGCCCGCACCCCTCCCATCTCCTCCTGCACC
>NW_020664581.1:215015-230959 GCF_002925995.2 Terrapene triunguis | reverse complement strand
CCTGCCCAAACCCTGAGCCCCTTCCAGCACCTAAACTCCCTCCCAGAACTTGCACCCTGCACCCTCTCCTGCACCCCAACCCCATGCCCCAGGCTCAGCCTGGAGCCTCCTCCCACATTCCAAACCCCTCAGCCCTAGCCCAGAGCCCACACCCCCTCCTGCACCCCAAGCCCCTGAGGGTGGGGGAGAGTGAGCGACGGAGGGAGGAGGGATGGAGTGAGTGGGGCGGGGCCTCAGAGAAGGGGCAGGGGCGGGGCCTCGGGGCAGGGCAAGAGTGTTTGGGTTTGTGTGATTAGACGGTTGGCAACCCTAAGTGTGACGTGCCCTCATAGCTAGAGACTGGCTGAGGCCTTGAAGCAGGAGGTTAATATCGCATCGTTATACAGGGAGAACCTGCAGCCCCTCCCCTTCCCCTACAGGCGATCCAGGCTGACTCCTCCCACATCTTCCCATACAGGCAGATCACCCCCTTCCCCTGCTCCCCAGGCCAAGCAGACAGACTCACCTCCTTGGTAGTCGTACAGAGCCACAGCAGAAGGCCCAGCATCATCCGCCTCGTACACATTCTCAGATACTTCTGCAGGAAAACACCAGAGGATGGCTCAGGAGAGGCAGCCCCGAACTATGCACAGACCCTGCCAGGTTTACAGGGGTGATCTCCCCCTCCCCTTCTGAGCCTCGGGCCCCATCATCGGGGAAAGGCCTCACCCCTTTCTCAGAGTGGCTGTTGTCTCTGCGGGAAAGGGCCAGACCAGACAGAGCACTCCCTGCACCTCTCGGTCCTTAGCCAGGGCACAAGATGGACTAGGGTGACCAGATGTCCCGATTTTATAGGGACAGGCCCAATTTTTGGGTCTTTTTCTTATATAGGCTCCTATTACCCCCCACCCCTTGTCCTGATTTTTCACACTTGCTGTCTGGTCACCCTAAGATGGATGCACTGGCTGACACTTACCACAAGGTAGTCAGGCACCCAGCTCTCACTGAATGGGAAAGAGAAGTGCCTTACAATGCGATTCACAAAAGCCAGCACATTAGGCGGGAAGCCAGCTAAGCTAGCCACTGGTAGCGGCCTGGCCCTGGGCCATGCACTGTCTGGTACTCGCTCAGGGAGAGGGTCCTAGCTGCTGCCAAACAGAGAGGGTCCAGGTGCGTGGCCAAAAGCAGGCCAGGACACAGCCCGGCTGGGCCAAAGCGCCATAGCCAGACTCGCTTTCACTCGGGCTCCCAGGCCCAGGCTGAGTGTTCAGTGTTCAGCTCTGAGATCCAGCTTTGTTAGCACCTCCCACACAAGTGCCCATGTACTCCACTCTGGTGCCTCTCCGGTGCCCAGCACCTGCTTCATGGGCTGGCAGGATGCAGGACTCTTCTCAGTTGTTTCCTTCTGCGCGGGTGCAGGGCCAGCACTGGGCACTGTCTCCTGCAGGTGCTGGGTACCGACAAGGTGGGCAGGAAGGTGCTAGTTATTTTGGTTTGTTAAAATGAGCCTCTTCCACTGTATCGAACTGATCCTTTGCCATCTACAAGTAAACAGAACCACCCCTTGCCCCATCATCCCTTCTGAGCCCCTGGGACACTGGGTTAAAAGCTGACAGGGGGATTTGGCTGCACACTCCTAGCAGGCATGAAAACCTCAGCCACAGACCAGACAGGGCCGGCTCCAGCTTTTTTGCCGCCCCAAGCGGCGAAGCGGGGGGGGAAAGAAGATAAAGCCGCGAGCGGCAGCACTTCAGCAGCAGCTCCACCGCGCTGCTTTCATTTTTCGGCAGCAATTTGGCGGTGGGTCCTTCGCTCCGAGAAGGACTGAGGGACCCACCGCCGAATTGCCGCCGAAGACCCGGACGTGCTGCCCCTTTCCATTGGCCACCCCAAGCACCAGCTTCTTTCACTGGTGCCTGGAGCCGGCCCTGCTGTGAGCCACAAGGGAGCGCGTGCCACTCAGCTCCTCTCACTCAGAATGCCCTGCTGGCAGCCACTCCCTTTGAAACCAGCAGGTATCAACTCTGAAGGCCTCACACCAGGAAGGTGCAGGCTCTAAATCGCTTAGGCATTTGTAGGTCAACATCAGTTCTTTGAACTGCAGCTGGAAATGAACCAAATCTGCACAGACTTTGGGGCATGGCTGGAAATCACTCCCTGCAAAACACAGCACCAAGCGCTGAATTGCACCAGAGCACACTGCATTGTCCCATCCTCGGGCGAGCCCGCCCTGGCCCCTCTTGAACAGGTGAGTCTATTGCTGGCCCAGGACTAGCTGAGCTAGTCTCAGAACTTAGAGCAAGGCAGTGCTTTGCTTACCCCCCACCCCGTCACCATTTCTCCCAACTGGAAGAGCAAAGCAGGCTGCCCCCAGCAAGGCTCCCCACGGTGTCTGGGGAAGCCAATCGCTGCAGAGCAACATGATGCTGAGTTTCTCTCTGGCGTTTTTATGGCACCACAGTGCCTGCCTGGCCTAGCTCTGAAGTGCAGACAGACACCTGTGTCCCTAGAGACATGCCCCAGGACTTGTTCCCTGTCACTCACCAGGGCAGGGAATGTTCCCGATGCTGCTGGATGCACTCTCTGGGGGGATCTCCTCATAGTCCTCACTCGTATCAACACCCTCATCGTAGATGGCCTCTGACTCCCTCGAGGGCTCCGGCAGCTCCTCATAGTCTCTGTCCACATCAGCACCATCTTTATAGTCTGAGGGCTCTGGCAGCTCCTCATAGTCCCCTTGCAGATCCACGCTGTCGGCATAGATGGCCTCCTCCTCATGCGACTCCTCATGCAGCTTGCTGGAACCTTCTTCCAGGTCTGAGGGCCGCGGTGGCAGTGCAGGGGGCTGTTCCTCATCCTGTATGTCTGCCTCTTGCTGTGCAGTGAGGGAAGAATGGGAAACTAACCCATGTCAAGTATAAACTATGGGGCAGGGACTCGACCTGCGTGTGTCTGTGCATCGCCAGTATTAAGGTGTCTGATCCCAGAGGGGGGTGCTACATGCTACCTGCAGATAGTGCCCATCACCAGAAGGGCTTTTAAGGAAACATCCCAATAAGAGATTTAAGCATCTGCCCAAGAACTGTGCAGAGCCACAGGACGTGAGCTTTACCTGGCAGGTGCCAATCTCACCACTGGCAAAACTGCCATTTGTAAGCTAGTCCCAAGGGAAGGGAGCTGCTGGAAACTGCAAACCAGCCGAAACCCTGTGGTTTAAAAATGGCTGAGCCAGTTTAAACCAAATGCTGATAAAAAACAACACACATCCCCGGCTACAGCAAGGCAATTTGGGGCAAGTGCTGTCAGGATTGTGTGCCTTGTCCAGCTGCTATACAAGCGATACCATAGCACATTGAAATGGTAACAGGAAACATGAGCTGATTACATTCAATATGGGCAGAGATCAGACCCAATCAGCAATATAGATCTGTCTCAGCAAGTGTGTGCGTGTGTCAAGCTCTGAAGAGTGCAAGTGACACACTACATATTACAGCTATAGCATAAAGACTGAGAAATCACCTCTGAGAGAAGATTGGTGGCGAGTGTGTGTGTGTGTGTGTGTTGAAGTATAGAAGCATAGACATTACGTTGGAACCTTATATTTAAGTGTATATAACAGCAACAAAGTGAGAGGTCTGTATGAGGCACACCAGTATACGTATGGCCTAACAGCTTTTGGTTAAAAGTTATTCATAGCATTCCAAATACCGGTCACAATGTGTTCTGTGGCCATAAAGAGTGGTGTGGTGTGGCTCTCTCTCTTTGAAGCTGCTGGAAGCTATTAACACCTACTTGACAGGATTTTACACACACTAGTCCTGAGGTTGAACTGACTCTGTGCAGGCTTCCTGAAAAGTCCTGAAAAGCCGGTTCTGGCCTGTGCTTTAGCAGAGCGTTAAGCTGAGGTGCAGAAAGACTTAGTGTGCACTTTATATAACATTGCTGCAGCAGCTCCCTGCCCCGTTACAGAGACGTGGGCACAGCCCAGCATTATCAACATCTGGTACTATCCAGAGCCACTTAGAACTGGTACTATCCAGAGCCACTTAGAACTGGAACCATTCTCCCAGTGTTCCAGGCCTCTCGTGCTGCCCTGTGAAATCTCTTCTGCCCCTCAGCTGTGCTTCGGGTATTTGCCCACTCAGCTGCTGCTGACCCCTCCCCTGAGTACAGTTCCAGATTTGGTCTGCAAAAGGGTGGAAGCGTAAAGTGCCCAGTAGCCATGACCCCCTCCCCACACTGCCCTCCCTTCATAGTAACAGCCCTCCCCCCCCCACACCGATTCTGACCTACACACTGTCCTTCCCCGGCAGCTGTGGCCCTCACCCAGTGCTGCCCCCGTACCTGCTGTCTCTGTGGACTAGGCAGCATTGCTGGTTCTTTGCAAACCCTCCTGGGTACCAGAGCTGGCGTGGGACCTGGCTCGTTACGGTTCGTCTCCTCACTCTCCTGGGTTTCCTTTAAGGAGAGAGATCATCAGCACCATTCAGTCTTTTTGCATAGGATCCAGAGTGACTCCCTTTCCTACTCCCGATGGGACAGTTTACACACAAGCCTCATTCTCCTCTCACTGGAGCCTGTCCCATTTCCCATAAAGCCCACTCAGGAGACTAAGGGACCTAATGGCAATGGACCCATTGCTCGTGTGGGACCTGCAGGAATCAGCCTCAGGAAGGGTCCACTCAGCAAGAACATAGGTGCAGGAACTAGGGGTGCTGCCGCACCTCCTGGCTTGAAGTGGTTTCCAGTATATACAGGATTTACAGCTTAGTTAAATGGCTCTCAGCCCCCCCACTGTATAAATGGTTCCAGCACCTCTGAGCAGGAATGCTTCTCATTCAGGAAGCCACCACCCCCATCCATGTGCCAGAAAGGGCCACAGTGTGGGGAAAGGCTGAGACCAGTCCCCAGTGCTCTGTGGAGGGAAAGGGGTACCTGGTCACATAGTGGAGGTTCTTATCATAGAAATGTAGAACTGGAAGGGACCTCAAGGGTCCTGCACTGAGTCAGGACCAAGTAAACCCTAGACTATCCCTGACAAGTATTTGTCCAACCTGTTTTTAACTACAGGGATTCCACAACCTCTCTTGGAAGCCTGTACCAGAACTTAACTACCTGTAAGTTTTACCTAATATCTAACCTAAATCTCCTTTGCTGCAAATAAACCCATTACTTCTAGTCCTGCCTTCTGTGGCCGTGGAGAACAATTGATCACAGTGCTCTTTGTAAGAACCTTTAACATATTGGAAGACTTATCAGGTCCCTCCCTCACTCTTCTTTTCTCAAGATTAAACGTGCCCGGTTTTTAAAACCTTTCCTCATAGGTCAAGTTTTCAAAAAACTTTTATCATTTTTGTTGCTCTTCACTGGATTCTTTGCAACTTGTCCACATCTTTCCTAAAGTGTGGAACCCACAATGACATTAGCCTTTTATGCAACTGCATCACATTATTGACTCATGTGCAATTTGTGATCCACTAGAACCCCCAGATCCTTTTCAGCAGTACTGCCACCTACCCAGTTATTCCCCATTTTATAGTTTTGCATTTAATTTTTCCTTTCTAGGTGTGGTACTTTGCACTTGTCTTTGCTGAATTTCATCTTGATTTCAGACCAATATTCCAATTTGACATGGTCATTTTGAATTCTAACCCTGTCCTCCAAAGTCCTAGCAACCCCTCCCAGGTTGGTGTCATCCGCAATGTTATAAGCATCTATACTCTCCACTCCGTTACCAAAATCATTAATGGAAATATTGAAATATTTTGAATATTCAAATATATTAAAATATTGAATAAGCACAGACCCCTGCAGGACCCTACTAGCTACATCCCCCCAGTTTGTCAGTCTTGGGGGCATATAAGGTGGACTCAAAACTCTGGTCTGTGCATCTGGGTCAAGAAGAATCCAGTCCCTGCACTGGGGAGTGGGGAGGGCCCTGCCTGGTGCTGGGATGAATTGGGTCCATGCATCGGGGTCACGGGGAGCAGGAAGGGCCATGTCTGGTGCTGGAGTGAGTCTGGTCCATGCATCAGGGAGCGGCGAGGGCCCTGTCTGGTGCTGGGATGAGTCCGGTTCATGTAGACAGCGCTATGTTGACGGGAGAGCTTCTCCCATCGACATCGCTACTGCCTCTCGGGGAGGTGGAGTACCTACGCCAACAGGAGAAGCTCTCCCATCAGCACAGGTACCTGCGTCACTAAACACTACAGAGGTGCTGCTGCAGTGCTATAGGTGTGGACAAACTCTAAAGGTCGGTATAACTATGTTGATTTGCCACACCCCTGAGGGTATGTCTACACTACAGGATTAATCCGAATTTAGATAATTCGAATTTGGGAAACAGGTTGTATAAATTCGATTGTGCGCGGCCACACTAAGCACCTTAATTCGGTTTTTAACCACATTAATTCGGTGGTGTGCGGCCACACTACTCCATTAATTTAAACACAGTAATTCGGTGGTGTGCGGCCACACTAACCCTAATTCGAATTAACAAAATCGATTTAGGCTCTACTCCGTTCGTCGAGGTGGAGTACAGAAATCGATTTAAAGGGCCCTTTAATTCGAATTAACTGGCTCTGTAGTGTGGACGGGTGAAGGGTTAATTCGGATTAACGCTGCTAAATCCGAATTAATCCCGTAGTGTAGACCAGGCCTGAGTGATGCAGTTATACCAACATAAGTTTGTAGTGTAGACCAGGGCTCAGAAAGAAGAGAAAGATTCTCCCAAAGGGCTCCAAGTGCTGGAGGGCTGATGTCTCCTTTCTCAATTGCTATTGTAACCAGCTTTTCAAAATTCAAAAATGGGACACATGCAGGAGCTCCGTCCCCTCTGTGGCCCCTCCCCCTGTCCTCCTCTTCCCCCCTGAGGCCCCACCCCATGGCCAGGCCAGAAGTCAGATTGGGGCCATAGTAAGAGCCACCCAGGGAGCTCAGGCCGCTGTGGGGAGCCCCAGATCCTCCACTTGCCCTGGGTGGGGGGCCTGAGAGCAGCACCCAGCCCGTGTCCCCACCCCCGGGGCACGCCCCCCCAGGGCAGGTGGAGAGTCTGAGGATCCCCACAGTGGCCCGGGATCCCTGGGCAGCTCTTATCACAGTCCGGCGGCCTGGTCAGGGCCGGAGCCTTGTGGGGAAGAGGAGGAGCAGCGAGGGACGGGCCCTCATGGCAAGGGGGGATTAAGGACCACCTCAGCCTCCTCACTGGGAAGAGTCTGGGGCCGTCCCCAAGCCTTGGGCAGTCGTGGAGCAGTGCTGCAGGGAATCCAGGACAAATGCTGTCCCAGAGACAATTTGGGATGGGTGGTCACCCTGGTGTGGGTCTGCCCTGAGGCAGGCAGATCAGGCACTGGCCTGGAAATCAGGATGCCTGGCTCCAACACTAACTTGTTGAGGGGGTTTGGGCAAGTCCCTGCCCGCCCTGAGAGAGGGGGACAATGCTGCTGTGCTCCCGTGTCCACAGCCTGGCTGTGCTCCCTTCAGCACACAGCCACCCCAGAGCCTGGCCCCACCAGGGGGGACAGGGCAGCACTGGCCGTGGCTGGGCATTGGGCCCCTCACCTGCTGCTGCTGCTGCTGCTGGGCTGCCTGGCGCTCCCGCTGCTCCCGGGCCTGGCGCCTCACTCGTTCCTCCTCCACCCGCTTCCTATTCTCTTCGTCAGCCGACTTGGCCATGCTCTCGAATCGCGACTTCAGGCTTCTGGCTCCACTGGAGGCTGCACAGAGAAATGGCTTCTCAGGAACAGGCACCCTGGGTCAGCTTGCTGGGACACGCCACCCAACCGGCCTCCCCTGTCTCCAGGGCACCCACCCCGGGATCCTCCTCCCTCTTAATGGGCTGCCTCCATCCCCCCCAGGCCAAACCCACTGACTCCATCATCTTCCCCCTCCAGCCTGCAGGCCAAACCCGCACAACCCCCCAGCCACATGCCCGGTGCAGTTTCTGACTGCGGAGGCTTGTAGGAACAGCCATGGAATACAGTCTCTTCCCAGGTGCAGGGCCAGGGCTAGGCACTCTGGTTGTTTCCGAGTGTCTTACCTGCCTCCACAGGTTTGGTCTTCTCATATGAGGAAGTTGGAGCTTCCATCTCATTAAAGCCAGCGGCGCTCTGAAAAGGGAAGAGAATGGCACATCCAGCATGCCAGGGATGTCCCCAGGGCAATGGCCCAGCCAGACACCCATCTGGATTCTATTCCCAGTTCTGCCACTGGCCTGCTGTGTGACACTGGGTGAGTCACGTCTCTCTGTGCTTCAGTTTCCCCACTCTATAGCACCTCGGGGGCTTGGGAGCCAGAAGGAGTGTCTTAGTTCTTCCACTGACTATTAATATTGTTAATTTCTGTTGCTAATTCTTTTCACTTCTCAACCTGGCCACAATAATGGAATGCTGACATGGGCAGCAGAAAATAGGGAAATAACAAGTAGAAATATAATTAATGATATTCAACATGGTTTTGTAGAAAATAGGTCTTGTCAAACCAACCTGGTTGTCACAGGGCAGCATCTGAAGCACCCTCCAGCAGCAGGCCATGGCAGACCAGCACGCCTGCCTCAGTGTCCCTCTTTCAAAATCCCCAGTAATGCCATGCAAGCTTTCTTGCCTCAATTTTCCTCCTCCTTGGGGCCAGTTTATTACAAAATCATAGTGGAAAATAGACCATAACAAAAGCCCCAAAACATAGTCCACTGATCACTCTCTATGCACATAGTCCTTAACATCTAATCTTTCAACACTCCACATACCCATGTGGCATCTTCCACCAAACCTGGGCTCTTCTTCAGTCCTCTCCTTCCTTCTGCCAGGTCAACTGCCCAGCCCTTCTAGCTGGAGTGCAAATCCACTCTTCCCAGAAGGCAAGCCCATGCACTGTTCCCCTGGCTTCAGCTCTCCAGCATGGAGACATCAGCCCTTCTGCAGCTCCCCTGCCTTCAGCCCTCTCCAGCCCTTAGCTTCAGCTTGCTGGCTTAGAAGTCAGCAATCAACTCCCGCTGCTGCTCTGTGGCCTTCAGCCCTCTCCAGCCCACTGGCCCAGGCTCTCTGGCTTGGGGAGGTCAGCTGGCAAACCCCTCTAGCTGATCTCCTGCTCCAGCCTTCCCCCAGGCATCAGCTACAGCTTCCTTCAGGGAGCCTCCTCCAGTCCCCTGGTTCCTGGCAGCTCTCACCTGCCCTTGCCAGACTGAACTCCAGCAGCTTTCACCTAAGCCTCTGCCTCACCAACTCTCAGGCTGTTCTGTCCGTTTCTATGGCCCAGATGCCTTTCTTTAAGCTCGGTTGGGGGTCAGCTGACAAGTCACAGGTGTGCTGCTCTCTTCCTTCTTAAATGTCCTGTGCCATGCTGTGAAACTGATATTCTTTCAGGAGAGTACTTGCCTGCTTGATAAAGGTAACTGTGCTGAGGTAATAGACCCGTGTAAGGCATTAGCTTTAGTTCTGCACAGCATTCTGCTTAAAAAATAGCATTGTATACAAACCAATATGACATCTATCAAATGGATTAAAAACTGGTTAACTGATTGGTCCTGCTTTGGGCAGGGGGTTGGGCTAGACGACCTCCTGAGGTTGCTTCCAACCCTGATATTCTATGATTCTATGATAGTACACCTAACAATTGTAAATGGGGAATCGTCAATGAATAGGGATGTTTCTTATGGGATGAGAGGAAAGGTTCTCTCATGGATCGGTAACTGGTTAAAAGTTAGGAAACAAAGGGTAGGAATAAATGGTCAGTTTTCAGAATGGAGAGAAGTAAATAGTGGTGTCCCCCAGGAGTCTGTACTGGGACCAGTCCTATTGAACATATTTATGAATGATCTGGAAAAAGGGGTAAACAGTGAGGTGGCAAAATTTGCAGATGATACAAAACTACTCAAGATAATTAAGTCCCAGGAAGACTGCGAAGAGCTACAAAAGGATCTCACAAAACTGGGTGACTGGGCAACAAAATGGCAGATGAAATTCAAAGTTGATAAATGAAAATTAATGCACATTGTAAAACATAATCCCAACTATACATATAAAATGATGGGGACTAAATTAGCTGTTACCACTCAAGAGAGAGATCTTGGAGTCATTGTGGATAGTTCTCTGAAAACATCCACTCAATGTCCAGAGGCATTCATAAAGTGAACAAAATGTTGGGAATCATTAAGCAAGGGATTGATAATAAGACAGAAAATATCATATTGCCTCTATATAAATCCAATGGTACATCCACATCTTGAATACTGCGTGCAGATGTGGTCGCCCCATCTCAAAAAGATATATTGGAATTGGAAAAGGTTCAGCAAAGGGCAACAAAAATGATTAGGGGGTATGGAATGACTTCCGTATGAGGAGAGATTAATAAGACTGGGACTTTTCAGCTTGGAAAAGAGGCGACTAAGGGGGGATATGATTGAGGTCTATAAAATCATGACTGGTCTGGAGAAAGTAAATAAGGAAGTGTTATTCACTCCTTCTCATAACACAAGAACTAGGGTCACCAAATGAAATTAATAGGCAGCAGATTTAAAACAAACAAAAGGAAGTATTTTTTCACACAACACACAGTCAACCTGTGGAACTCCTTGCCAGAGGATGTTGTGAAGGCCAAGATTATAACAGGGTTCAAAAAAGAACTAGATAAGTTCATGGGGGATAGTCCATCAATGGCTATTAGCCAGGATGGGCAGGGATGGTGTTCCTAGAAGCTGGGAATGGGCGACAGGATGGATCACTTGATGATTACCTGTTCTGTTCATTCCCTCTGGGGCCCTTGGCATTGGCCACTGTCGGAAGACAGGATACTAGGCTAGATGGACCTTTGGTCTGACCCAGTATGGCCGTTCTTATTTCCTGTAACTGTAACCCAAGCCTGCCTGGTATGGCACTCAGTCCCCCTCCAGTGGCACCTAGATCATCTAGAGATTGAGTCTGCTTACCGCCTTAGCTAAGAGCCACATAGCTTTTAGCTCATGCAGTAGAGACTCGTACACTAAACTCCAGAGGTTCCCAGGTTCGATCCTGCCTGCTGACAGACGGGGGTCTGTCCGCGTTACACAATGATCAGTGCTAGTTAAGGGTTTCATCAATTGATTTGGAAGAAAATTTTTTAAAAGCCTTTGCTGGTAAAGTTTGCAGATGAGACAAGCAGTAGTGGAGTGGTGGTTAATGAGGAAGACAGGTCATTGACACAAAGTGATCTGTACATTCCCACACATTTGGGAAGACTTCTTAAACAAGCCCCCACACCAGTGATTGCCTGCATTCTCCAAGGTCAGGACATTCACTCTGCAAGATGTCCTGGACGCCCAACAGGAGGCATGACCAGAGAATCCTATTCCTGGCCTGTGAAAGAGAGTCATGAACTGGTGCCACTCCTGACCAAAATAGCTAGCACCTCATTCAGGGAAGGAATCATCTCTTCTCCCTTCAAATTCACAATAGGGCAAGTGACACTGAAAAAGCCAACCCTGGACACATTGGTTCTAACCAACTACTGCCCAGCATCAAAGCTCCCACCCCTGAGCAAGCTCATAAAGAGGGTAGGCGAATGCCTAATTCAAGATAATCTAATTGATGTTAATATCCTAGACCTGGCATCATTTGGATTAAGGCCCAGACATGGGACGGAAACCATTTTAGTGGCATGGATGGCACTCTCCTGATATCAATGGATAGAGGGCAGTCAGTCATCTATTCTCATCCTCTTGGACCTCGCTGCAGCATTTAGTACTGTCCACCACGAGAGTCATGGATTCATATTTCCTAGATTCCAAAGCCAGAAGGGACCATTGTGATCATCTAATCTGACCTCCTGTATAACACAGGCCAGAGACCTGCCCTGAAATAATTCCTAGAGCAGGGGTAGGCAACCTATGGCACACAAGCTGATTTTCAGTGGCACTCACGCTGCCCGGGTCCTGGCCACCGGTCCGGGGGGCTCTGCATTTTAATTTAATTTTAAATGAAGCTTCTTAAACATTTAAAAAAAACTTATTTACTTTATATACAACAATAGTTTAGTTATATATTATAGACTTATAGAAAGAGACCTTCTAAAAACGTTAAAATGTATTACTGGCACGCGAAACCTTAAATTAGAGTGAATAAATGAAGACTCGGCACACCACTTCTGAAAGGTTGCCAACCCCTGTCCTAGAGCATGGGTTTTAGACAAACATCCAACTTTGGTTTAAAAGTTGTCAGTGATGGAGAATCCACCATGATCTTTGTAAATTGTTCCACTGGTTTATTGTCCTTACTGTTAAAAGTGTACACTTTATTTCCAGTCTGATACTGCAGTCTCACCTAAGAGAGGTGACTCAGTTCCAGGGGAATGTGCTAAAATGGTCGGTTCCCGGAGGGACTCATCCAATGAGTGGTGATGGGAAACTGCACCTCTGCCACTAGACTCCTCAACTGTGGAGTCCCACAAGGATCAATTCTCGGTCCAGTCCAATTTTAATGTCGATATGCATAGCTTAGGGGGCTCTTTGATTCCTCACTGACACTGAGCTCTCACAAAACAAACCGTTTCTAGTTGGCTAGGAGACTTCATCCCATCCTGGTGGCCTGGATTATGCACATCTTTGTCAACTCCTTTCTGGGCTACAGTAGTGCAGTGCACCTGGGTATGAAGCCATCAGCACTTAGGAAACTCCAGCTGGCACAGAATGCTGCCATGTGTCTCCTCAGCAACATAGGTTACCATGAGAGCATCCAACCTGCTCTCTGCTCCTGACACTGGCTGGCTATAGAATATCACATCAAGTTCAAGGTCTCAATCCTTATCTTCAGGCCTAGACCCATCATATCTAAAAGAGCCTAAGCTCCAGGATGTAGACCATGGTCAACAAGTCCCCTACTCTGCACAACAGAGCTGGCTACACCAAGTGTAAGGCCATTTCTGTAGGAGTCAGTGCTTTCTCAGCGGCCAGTCCCAGACTGTCAAACAAAGGAACTAAGGACCACCCCAAATCTCACCACCATTGCTCTGCTCCAAGTGCCAGGCACACTTCTGAAACCTGCCTTCTCTAACATGCACAGAGCAAAATGCACATAAAATACCCCCAAAACAATGAAAACCATACCAAACCAAAACACTCCACTGCACACAAAATTCTCCCCCTGGGGAGAGGGAAAGAACAAACAACACGTGACAGCTCTTAGTCACAACCGTCAATGAATGATAGGAAGGTGCTCAAATACTGCAGTTTGAGTGCAATATGAGAACCTGTATAGAATCGAATCTAGATAGCTTATCCTTGTGGGTAAAATCAAACCAGGAGCCCAACACTTTCCCCTGCATACGCTGCACCTGTAGGACCCTAACATTCCATTTCCTTTGCGCCCGCAGCACATCTGTCCACATGTGCAGTACTGGAGATGAGGCAGGTAGCTACAAAGGTAATTTCCTGCAGAGCCATGGCCTTTGCGCATGCTCACTACTGTTATTGACCATGCAGCCTCCCTTCCCATTGCACCTTCTGAACTCAGTAAGAAAATACCCAACCACCCAACCAACTGTGACTGCACAGCGCAGGATCCCAAAAAGCTGGTAACTCAGCCAGACCCAAACCAATGGGCAGTGGAACACACTGAGCCAGTGGTTCCCAAACTTTAACAACTTGTGAACCCCTTTCACTAAAATGTCAAGTCTCGCGAACCCCCTCCTAAAAATGAATATTTCCAGGGATTTTCTCCTTTACCTGAGTATAAATTATAAAAGCAGTGACTTGGAAATATAAAAATTGTTTTTATGACATGCTTATTACACACTATTTATTATTTATTATTATTTATAATTACAGTATTTTTATTACATTATGAAAACGGCAAAACTCTTCCAGATGTCACTTTCATAGCTTGTATCACTTTGAATAAGCCTGTTATAAGACAAGGCTCCTATGTTTCATCAAGGAGTATCAGATGAAACAGCATGAAGGTATTTAAGAAGCCAACTCAAAGAGTTCCTCCTACACAAGCATTCAGGTTCTTGAGCAGTCCAGGCAAACAATGCACGTTACAACAAAGCTTAAACTTGTTCTTCATAATAATTTTAAAAACAATACTAGCTGCCTATTTAATTTTAAAAACAGCAAAAAATATCCACGTCCCTTTCCATTTCTTATAAGGAATCTTGAAGTTTAAATCTCCTCAGTGTGATAGATATGCTTGCTTTGATCTGCTTAGCTCTTAGAGGTCCAGGGGCTCCGTGCTGCTGGCCCCATGCTGCCTGGGATCCCTAGCGACAGCTGGGGTCCCGCCATTAGGGAATTTTTTCCCAAGAACCCCCTGTAACATTTCGTGAACCCCCAGGGGTTCACGAACCCCCGTTTGGGAACCACTGCACTAAGCCCATTCTCGTAACTCAGACCCTGCCACGGCCCAAATGTGGGGCGCACGGTGCCAAGACGACCAGCATGAGGGCCACACAAACACTGATGAAGAAGATGGAAAATGGTGCAGGAATCCTTCTTGTTAATAGAAATGACACTTTTTGTAACCCCAGGCTTGCGATTCTTTATTTCTGATGTAAATAATTAACAATAAAGTGTGTGTGAAAGACAGAAGGGAAACGACACCAAATCTGCGTGCAAAGCAGTTTTGGGACCACAGTGAGTGAGGTCCTTCAGAATGAAGAACTTACAAGAGGAATGGTCCCTCCCTGCCAGATTCCTACTGTAGCCCCATTCGCTGCAGAGTGGTTGAGAAAAATCTTATTGTCACAGGAAGGGCATCTTTTTCTCATACAGTGAAATTCACCCCCAGGCAGAATCCAGGCCTGGGAGAATTCAGCCCAAGAGGGGAGCGATTCAGAAAGGACTTAAAATGGAAATACCACCCACATTCCATCTCTCTTCCCCCACGCTTCATCACACCAAGCCCCGCCCTTCTGCCACCACAGCTAAATAACTGCACGGGGGAAAGCCTGTGCGAGAAGTGGTGCAGCAGGTGCCACTCCCCTTTGCAGAGGAGCAAGGTTTGGGGGTTCTGGGGGCATAACTGTGAACTGTGCTGAGTGCAGCAGGCTTACCTTATCCACTCTGTCCTCCTGCACACCGTACCGACCTCCAAAGCCCTTGGCATAGTCTGCAACACACAAAGGGTTCAGTTTGCCCTCAGCTATCGGGAGAAGCTCCCATAGACTTCACTGGGAGATGCCCCACGTAGCAGGGGAAGGATTGGGCCCAAACAGATCAGGGAGAATTTTGCCCCATTCCAGCAACCCATGAACAAACAAGAACTGCCGGCAGCCAACAAATCCATTTGTACTTCAGAACTAGCCCACTCAGTCAGGTACTAATGCTGGATGCTCCTGGGGAAGGCGTGAAATCCACATTACATGGCAAACCCACATCGTGCACCCAGCACCCAATGGGCAATACTCCAGCAGGGGGAAACATCCTCCTGACTCCCCATCCGGTGCCTTGAGGCAGGGGCTTCAGAACCCTGGTCATTTCATCTTAGCCAGAGGCCTGGGAGATGCTTTGATTGGAACTGGGAAAACACTGGAAAAAGCCTCCACAGATAGTCCCTGGAATCACTGCCTGATTGTGCCCCATCCAGTGTCTGCTCCCTGCATGCCACAGGAATATGCCTGACACCGGGAATTTTAGTCAACACCTCAGAATAGCTCTGCACAGCCAATTTCAGATTCATAGCCAAGTATCTGCTCTGGAATCCTGAGTGTAACACATTCCTCCAATCAGGAACCAAAACGGACCATGGACCCTTTATGCCCATTCAATGTATCACGAATTTCAAATGCCAAGTACAAAATTAAAGGGTGTTTGTGCAGGGTCTGCATTCGTTTGTCGCAATGGCAGCAGGTGCTCCAATGGCATCTTTGTTGCTAAGGGGACCAATGCCGCATGCTCGCCATCAGGGCCGGCTCCAGGCACCAGCTGACCAAGCACGTGCTTGGGGCGGCACTTTGGGGCAGGGCGGCGCTCGATTTTTTATTTATTTATTTTTTTGATT
>NW_020664581.1:210767-214915 GCF_002925995.2 Terrapene triunguis | reverse complement strand
GGTGCTCGGAGGGAGGGCGGGGGCTTCGGGCGGCGTGGTACTCGGAGGGGGGCGGGGCTTCGGGCGGCGTGGTGCTTGGATGGGGGGCGGGGGCTTCGGGCGGCCTGGCACTTTGGGGGGCGGGGCTTCGGGCGGTGTGGTGCTTGGGGGCGGGGTCTTGGGGGGGCGGGGGCTGGCGCGGTGCGGCGCTCGGAGGGAGGGCGGGGGCTTCGGGTGGCGTGGTGCTGGGGGGGCGGGGATTTCGGCGGCACTCGCGGGGGGGCACTACGGCGAGGCGGCGCTCTTCTTTTTTGCCTGGGGCGGCAAAAAAGTTAGAGCCGGCCCTGCTCGCCATGAAGGTTATTTGCTGCCACAGACCTACTGCCTGACCAGTGGCACATCAGCAGTAGCAGCCAGCCTGGGGAAGGCGCCAGGTGGCCACCGGGGAGATGTCCAAGCCCTAGGGCTTGGGGGTTGTTCTTCAGAATAGATTCCTCAAGAATGAATTCCGCACCTGTGCAATGTGGCATTAATCCAGGTGCCCTCCCAGTAGCCCACCCCTTACTGAGCTGGGCGCCCCCCCCCATAGGCCACCTCCTTACTGAGCTGGGCGCCCCCCACCTCCGCTCCTTATTGCTGTAGGTGAGCACTTCCCATGCTCTGCCCTCCAACACACATTGATCCGTGCCCCAGCCCTTGTTCGACTGCTGCTCCCCACCCCATGCCCTATTCCTTGACCCCCACTGCCCCAGATGCCTGAACCCCCACAATGCCCTGCTTTTTGTGTTTCAAATCTCAGCATTCCCACATCTGTATCACAGTGCAGTCTGGTCAGCCCCTGAGATTTAGCTGGGCCAAATGCACCATAGCTTGGCCCAAAGGAACATGACACCAGTAGAAGCAGCACACACCTGTCTGGGACTCATGACGCTTCAGCTCTTCCTGGTGCTCCCAGCCGAGGGCACATTTGTCCTGACGGTCTTTCTGCACCCCAAACTTCCCACCAAAGCCCACGGCATAGTCTGCAGTCACGGGGGAAGACAGAGCACGGGGGGAGGGGGGGACAGGACAGCAACATAGAGAGACAATCAGAGACGGTCCATTAATTCAGGCTCACATAATTCTAATGAAGGCAGCTCCAGTCCCTGGGTCAGCGGCTGGTGGGGGGTTGAGGTAGGGCTAATGGGATGCTGGCAGGGGTGGGGATGGAGAAGCTCACAGGGGCTGATGGGAGGGTGGAGCAGGGCTCAGGGGGGCCAATCTAACTGATTTTTTCCTCATTGCCTTGTTAAAGTGGGAAAAATAAAAGCCGTCTCCAGCTCACCACGCCCCTCACCTGGGATATGTGTGGGGAGCAGGCTGGTGTATTGAAGGCTGGACTGTCCCTTCAGACACTGTTCTCTCATCGACAGCCCAGCTAGGGTGACCAGGTGTCCTGATTTTATAGGAACAGTCCCGATACTTGGGGCTTTGTCTTACATAGGTGCCTATTACCCCCAACCCCATCCCGATTTTTCACACTTGCTATCTGGTCACCCTAAGCCTAGCCCTGCTCCAGAGAGACACCCCCCGCCCCCCGGCCTTTTGTGGGATGAGAGAGACATTCATGCTGCACACACATGCTGTTCCCTCATTGACCTGCCTCCCTGTCGGGTCCCTGGGGCAAGAGGGAATTTGGTTTCCATCTTCATTCAGTCCTGAGCTCCCCACACAGGGGCCCTAGTCCTGACTCCCAGAGTCGTGGGACACAGACACAGCCTGCTACCCACCACCGCTCCACCCCTTCCTCGCTGACAGGCAACCCGCTCCCTTCACCTCACTCAGTGCCGCCTCCCATCCCTCCGCTCCCCAGTGAGGCCAGCCTCACCTGCCAGCTTACCTGCTCCCCCCATTAGCTGCCGGCTGCACTGCCCGGGCCTGGAACACCCTAGCCTGGCCCGTGAGGCAGCCAAACCCCTCCACAGGGCCCATTCTGCCACGGTGCCTGCTGGAAGTGGCAGGTCCTGGCTTGGCTCGGCGTTGGGCTCCCCAGAAATGTGCTGGGCTTCTCAGAGCTACACTGCTGTGGGCAGTGCCCCTCAAGGACGCCTGCCCCTTCCCGCCCATGTTTCATCTTAGTGTGGGAAAGGCCAAACACATGCTGGGCACCCGAAAACAATGGCCGCCGCAGGCCTGACCTTTCTGTGACTCGTGCTTCTCTGTCTGACTCTTGTAGTCGA
This sequence comes from Terrapene triunguis, assembly GCF_002925995.2. Classification (NCBI taxonomy): domain Eukaryota; kingdom Metazoa; phylum Chordata; order Testudines; family Emydidae; genus Terrapene; species Terrapene triunguis. The sequence goes on along the minus strand of NW_020664581.1, from coordinate 212,717 downwards.
ACCCCACGGCTGCTTTGTCCAGCTTGTCCTTCTCCACCCCATAGCGGCCACCGAACCCCTTGGCGTAATCTGGGGAATAGCACACAAGCAGAGATTAGTGGTCCCTCCAATCCACTGGAGAGGGTAGGTGGACATGGGGAGAGGCAGGAGAAATGCAAGAAGAGAGAGAGGGCAGTGGTGGGGGTGGAGGGATGAGGCTAGGAGGAAGCGGAAGAGGAGGGAGGATGGGGTCCAAGAGTGGCAGAAGGTGCGGGGAGGGGAGGGATAGAGGAGGAAAGGGGTTGTGGTGGGGGAAGGAGTGAGGGGGTGGCAGAGGACAGGGGAGCACTGTGGCAGAGGATGGGGTGGGAGGGGAGGTGGTGAGGGAGAATGGGGAAGGGAGAGGTGGGGGGTGGAGGAGATAAGGGGTTGTGGTGGGGGAAGGAGTGAGGGGGTGGCAGAGGACAGGGGAGCACAGTGGCAGAGAGTGGGGTGGGAGGGGAGGTGGTGAGGGAGAATGGGGAAGGGAGAGGCAGAGGGGTGGGGCGGAGGAGGGAAGGGGTTGTGGGGGAAGGAGTGAGGGGGTGGCAGAGGACAGGGGAAAACTGTGGCAGAGAGTGGAGGGGAGGTGGTAGGGGAGAATGGGGAAGGGAGAGGCAGAGGGGAGGGGAGGGAAGGAGTAGAAGAGAGGATGGGGTGAGTCGGGAGGTGACAAGGAGGGTAATAACAGATGGGGTGATAGGAGTGTCATAGGAGGTGAACACTACCACTGAACTTGCCTTTCTGGGATGCGTGCTTCTCCACCTCGCCCTTGTACTCGAACCCAAGCGCTGACTGGAGGAGGAAGGAGAAGAGCATCAGCTGCTTCCTTGGGATGGGGTTCCCAGTCAGAACCAGGGCCTGGCCCCTTCACCCTCTGCTTTCCCAGCTGGACAGCTGCGTCTGTGCCCAGAGAGCCTTCCACCTCGGGGTCACAGGCTTCAAGGCCAGCCCAGGCCCCCCTTTCCCACCTCAACAAACTTAGGCTTCTTGTCCTGCCCTCTCCATCAAGCCTTGCCCACTCTGTGCCCCCCCATCCATTCTTGTCCCTCGTTGTGCCACCAGCCCCTGACCTGACCTCTCGTTTGTCTGCGTCACTCACAGCTGTCTCCGCCTGTCTGTCCAGGGCTGCCCCAGGATGGCACCCTCGCCCTGAGGCACTCCACACGAAGACCCCTTTGTCCCCACACCCCACACCCACTGCCACACCGCTCTGTAAGGCAATTAGGTCTCCACATGCACTGCCCTGCCCAGCAGCCATGACACCAGTAGAAGCCTGCTGGTGGGCTAGAGGTGATCCCGGCAATTACAGACCGGTAAGTCTAACGTCTGTACCAGGCAAATTAGTCGAAACAATAGTTAAGAATAAAAACATAAACTGTTGAGCAATAGTCAACATGGTTTCTGTAAAGGGAAATCGTGTCTTACTAATCTATTAGAATTCTTTGAAGGGGTCAACAAACATGTGGACAAGGGGGATCCAGTGGACATAGTGTACTTAGATTTCCAGAAAGCCTTTGACAAGGTCCCTCACCAAAGGCTCTTATGTAAATTAAGCTGTCATGGGATAAAAGGAAAGGTCCTTTCATGGATTGAGAACTGGTTAAAAGACAGGGAACAAAGGGTAGGAATTAATGGTAAATTCTCAGAATGGAGAGGGGTAACTAATGGTGTTCCCCAAGGGTCAGTCCTCGGACCAATCCTATTCAACTTATTTATAAATGATCTGGAGAAAGGGGTAAACAGTGAAGTGGCAAAGTTTGCAGATGATACTAAACTGCTCAAGATAGTTAAGACCAAAGCAGACTGTGACGAACTTCAAAAAGATCTCACAAAACTAAGTGATTGGGCAACAAAATGGCAAATGAAATTTAATGTGGATAAATGTAAAGTAATGCACATTGGAAAAAATAACCCCAACTATACATACAA
>NW_020664581.1:186347-195767 GCF_002925995.2 Terrapene triunguis | reverse complement strand
GATTCAGACACACTTAACTTATTGATCTGTACTGAACTTCAAAGACCATGTAAATGGTAGGAATGTAGAACTTAAAGAGGGAGATGTAATGGAATGCTAAATTGTATTTTACTGTTCGGCCACTAGGTGGCACTTTGTATAAAATGCCTTACATAAACGAACCTCACCCATAGCCTGCAGAGCATTAAAAGATCTTATGACTGCCTAGGAAGAAGTACTGTGGAAAGGGATCTGGGGGTCATAGTGGACCACAAGCTAAATATGAGTCAACAGTGTAACTCTGTTGCAAAAAAAAGCAAACATCATTCTGGGCTGTATTAGCAGAAGTGTTGTAAGCAAGACATGAGAAGTAATTCTTCCGCTCTACTCCGCTCTAATTAGGCCTCAACTGGAGTATTGTGTACATTGTGTACTCAACTGGAGTATTGTGTACATTTCAGGAAAGATGCGGACAAATTGGAGAAAATCCAGAGAAGAGCAACAAAAATAATTAAAGGTCTAGAAAACATGACCTATGAGGGAAGATTGAAAAAAATTGGGGTTGTTTAGTCTGGAAAAGAGAAGACTGAGAGGGGACATGATAACAGTTTTCAAGTACATAAAAGGTTGTTACAAGGAGGAGGGAGAAAAATTGTTCTCCTTAACTTCTGAGGATAGGACAAGAAGCAATGGGCTTAAATTGCAGCAAGAGAGGTTTAGGCTGGACATTAGGAAAAACTTCCTAACCGTCAGGGTGGTTAAGCACTGGAATAAATTGCCTATGGAGGTTGTGAAATCTCCATCATTGGAGATTTTTAAGTGCAGGTTAGACAAACACTTGTCAGGAATGGTCTAGATAAGAGGTGGCCAACCTGTGGCTCCGAAGTAGGGTGACCTCATGACAAAAACAAAATATTGGGACACATGGAGGGGGGGGGGGGGCGCGGCCCCACCAAAAAAAAAAAAAAAGAGCGCCGCCGAAGCCAAATATCGGCCACAATAGCCACAATACATCCGTCGGGACGCGGGACAAACAGCTGAATATCCGGACAGTCCCGATTTTATCGGGACGTCTGTTCACCCTACTCCGAAGCCATATGCGGCTCTTCAGAAGTTAATATGTGGCTCCTTGTATAGGCACCGACTCCGGGGCTGGAGCTACAAGCGCCAACTTTCCAATGTGCCGAGGGGGTGCTCACTGCTCAACCCCTGGCTCTGCCACAGGCCCTGACCCCACTCCACCCTTTCCCGCGCCCTCCCATGAGCCTGCCGTGCCCTCGCTCCTCTCCCCTCCCCCCAGAGCCTCCGGCATGCCACGAAACAGCTGATTGGGATGTGCGGGGAGGGAGGGGGAGTAGGGTGAGCAGACGTCCTGATAAAACGCCATTTTTCCTGATATTTTGTACTCTGTGTGGTTTTTTTTTTTGCTCCTCCAGTGGCATTCCCTTTTTTTTTTTTGCTCTGCCGGCGCCACCCTCCCATGTGTCCCGAGATTTTGTTCCTCTCATCTGGTCACCCTAAGGGGGAGGCCCTGATCAGTGGGGCTGCTCGTGGGTAGGAGGTGCTGGGAGTGGGGCAGGGAAAGCTGATGGGGGGCTGCTGACGTATTACTGTGGCTCTTTGGCAATGTACATTGGTAAATTCTGGCTCATTCTCAGGCTCAGGTTGGCCATTCCTGGTCTAGATAATTACTCCTGCCATGAGTGCAGGGGACTGGACTAGATGACCTCTCAAGGTCCCTTCCAGTTCTATGATTCTATGATGAATACATCTGGGATGTATAGGCAAGCTCTGTGCCAGTCCAGATCTCATACAGGAACATGACAGTTCTCACCTTCTAGAGCTACTGTTTCAGGCTGTCTGCAGACTTTACTCTTTGCAGAGCCGTCTCCACCACTAAAACAGCACAGAAAACATGACACTGCCAGTGCATTCCCTGCAGGCCCCTGTGCAGGACCATGGGTCTGCTTTGGGCAGGAAATGGCAGCTGGCACGTAACTGGCTGGCATGCCATTTCCATGCCTAGCCACAGCCTCACAGGCCACAGGATTAGAGCCTCCACCAACTGGGGAATCAGAGTCCAGCCCTGGATTGCAGACGGGTGGACACTGAGTAGGTTTTCCCTGGGCCATGAGAGTGCGCATTTCAGGAGCTGCTGGATTTGGGACAGAGCTACTGCCTTGGGGCCAGTGCACAAATGCCAGCTCCTTAAGCATGGAGCGAGAGGTCACAGCATGAGCCACACCCAAAGGAAACATCCAGAATCCTTCATGGCAAGGCCCAAGCGGAGTAGGCAACAGGAATGGGTGCAAAAGAACATGCCCCAAACCTCCCTCCCCCCAGTTTCACTGCTGGTGATTTGCAGAAGCCCTTATTTGGCTGATTTCAGTTCACTGAATGCAGTCACCACTTCCTCTTCCTGTAGGTAGACATCACCATGGCAACAGCCTACTTACCCCTCACTGTTCCTCAGAAACCAAAAATCCCATCAGAGCTGCAGGCACTGGTGTCTGTTAGCTCAGTCTGAGGGAAATGGTTCAGCCTTAGTAGTGACCCCCAGGCCAGGATCAGTCCCCTTTTGTACCCCAGAATCTCTCTCTCCCTCTCACACACACAAACCATGCACCACTCCCCTGACCCCTCCCCCCCACAGACACACTATCCCCAGCCAGGAGTGTACCCCTTGTGCAATGCTCCCAAGGCCAGAATCATTCCCAATTGTGCTGTGGCCCCCCAAGACACACACACCACCTCCTCCACCCCTAAAGGGTTCCCCCCCTCTAGGTTTCAAGGGCTCCCACCCCTGCCCTTAGGGGCTCATCCCATCTGGCTCAGACTCTCATGTGGGTGGAGATGGAAGAGGGCTGAGAGTAGATGAAATGTGAGGTCTGTGGGAAGCTAACAGGCTTGTTGGCAGCGGGTGCTGAGGCATATGTGACCTTCCCCTGGTCTCCCATAGCTAGGGTTACCATATTCTAATAGTCCAAAAAGAGGACACTCCACGGGGCCCTGGCCCCGCCCCAACTCCGCCCCTTCCCCAAAGTCCCTGCCCCAACTCCGCCCCCTCCCCTGAATGCTCCGCCCCCTGCTCCTCCCCCTCCCCTGCTTCCCGCAAATCAAATGTTCGCGGGAAGCCTGAAACAGGCAGGCAGCAGGTAAGCTGGGGCTGGGGCGGGGTTGGGGCTGTGGGGGGGCGCGAGGAGGCGCGGCCCAGTCCGGCCCCCCCCGGCCGAGCGGCTCCCTCCGGGGAGTTCATTGGCCCCTCCACACCCCCCACAGGGGCCCCAATCTTCTTCATGGCAAAGAAAGATGGGTCCCTTTTGGCCTTGTATGGAATACCAAGCTCTGAACAAGAGTACAATTCAAAATCAGTACCTCTTACTGTTTATTCATAAGCTGTTCCAAAGACTCTGATCTGCTAAGGTCTTCACAAAATTGGACCTCCATGGAGCTTATAACTTGGAGGAAATCTAGGAAGGAAATGAATGGAAGACCACCTTCCGGACCAGAAATGGCTACTTCAAGTAGTTGGTCATGTCATTTGGATTGTGCAACACCTTGGTGACCTTCCAGCATTTCATAAATTACATCTTTAGGGACATGCTGAACCAATTTGTCATCATTTACCTGGCCTACATACGAGTTTTCTCCAAAAGTCAGGACCTCACAATCATCCCATAGGCACTGTCTTAGAGAGAGTCTACCATAACCACTTCCTGACAAAGTTCAAGCAATAGGAGTTCAATAAGGACACAGTGGAATTCTTGGAATACATGATCTCACCTAAGGAACTCACCATGGACCCGTGTAAGGTAGTGGCAGTATCCAACTGGGTTGCACCCAGGCATATATACTGGGTGCAGTGATTCCTGGGGTTTGCCAATTTCTACATGCAATTTATTAAAGGATTCTTTAGCCTGGTTGCACCGATAATGGCACTCCCGCAAAAAGGGAACTGGTTGGCCTGGTCCTCACAGGCTCAGTCAGCCTTTGATCACCTGAAGAGGGCATTCACCTCAGCACCCATCCCGATTCACCCAGATCCCACTGTGACTGGATGCACCCACGTACTCACAGTCTACACAATGTTGTAATAATCTTTGTACAAAATATGCCTTGTGAGGTTGTGACACTCTGTGCCTCGGGGGAACACCCTGCACCCCCATGTTCATCCTTATAATATGATTGTGTGGTGTCCAATTCAAAGTTTGTCATGTCAGGGGTCTTCGGAAGGCTCATGAAGCACTGAGCATTGTTGTGATAGTGATGTTATAGGTTGTAATTTCATGTATATAATTATGAAGCTGAAAATGTGTCCTCATGGCTTAAAACAAGCTCAGGCAAAACTCTCCAGGAACAGAGGGGCAGTTCACACCTCATCAGGGCATGTATGGGACAAACCCAGCCCAGCCTCACAGGAACAAAGGACACTGACCTAGGCAGTAACAAAGAATCTGTTGGACTCTCGAGTGAGTGACCCCCCTTCCTTTGGTCAGTTTGAGACTATGATGCGATAATGCTCACCTGACCCTGAAGTGGAGGGGGGCAAAGCCAAGAGGGAAGAAGGGAGAGACGTTTGCGTGCACTTCCTCTCTCTTCCACCTCCATCTACAGACATCACCACCAAGCAACTGAAGCACTGATCAAAGGGGAGATCCTGGCTGAAGGGCAACCAGCCAGCCTGTGGTGAGAAGCATCTAAGTTTGTAAGGGCATTGAAAGTGTTAAGATCAGCTTAGAATGCGTTTTGCTTTTATTTCATCTGACCAAATCTGACTTGTTGTGCTTTGATTTATAAAAATCTCTCTCTTGTAGTTAATACATTTGTTTGTTTATTCTACCTGAAGTAGTGTGTTTGGTCTGAAGCATGTCAGAGACTCCCCTTGGGATAACAAGCCTGGTACATATCAATTTCTTTGTTAAACTGATGAACTCATATAAGCTTGCAGCGTCCAGTGGGCATAACTGGACACCGCAGAATGGAGGTTCCTAGGGTTGTGTCTGGGACCGGAGATATCGGCTAGTGTCATTCGGTTGCACAATCCAAGCCGCTTACATGCCAGAGGCTGTGCGTGAACAGCCAAGGAGTGGGGGTTCTCACAGCAGAGCAGGGTAAGGCTGGCTCCCAGAGTCAAGGATTGGGGTGACCTAGCAGGTCACTGGTCTAGATAAGACCAGGGGAACGTCACAGAAGTATCAATTGAAAACTAATAACTCGCTGAGCAATAATATCATGTATGTAGCAACATTATATGTAAAGTTATGAATAGAAGATGAAATCATGACTGAAGTGTGTTTACCAGACAAGTCTGGGGAGTGGGTAAACCTGTTTCTCAAAGACAAAGGACTAGCTGATGCCTCCAGCCAGGGGTCAGAGCTGATGGGCCATCACCTACCAAGTGGCCACTCTTTGGCAAGGAAGGGACAAAGAGATCTGCCTCTTAGCAAACAACAGCATAGAACATCTTTCACCACCAGACCCTTTGTCGCTGTCCTCACAGGGAGAATAAATTTTATCTAGGTGTAACCCTCAGGAAAATGTATTTTCTAAAGGTGACTGAACTATAAAAGTGAGAGGCAAAAACACTCCAAGTTATTTCTCTCCTTATCCATCTCTCTCACTTTTTCACCGAAGAAAACCACAGAAACAGCCATTGGACTTTGGGAGCAGATCCTCACCTGAAACTTGGTCAGTCCTGTTGCTGAGAGCATGTGGTGAGAATTTTATCTTGAACCAAGTTTAGTTTGTTAAGTCCAATGTGACAGACCCAGACCAGTGGGGTACAGGAGTCTGGTAGAGGGCAAATATACTGGTCACTGGATGAGTAGTTTTCTGTTCCCTGAGTGACCAGAGCAGGGGTTGCACTAGAGTAATCAGGAACCTGCTAGAACCAGTTAAGGCAGGCAGGCTCATTAGGACACCTGGAGCCAATTAAGAAGAAGCTGCTAGAATCAATTAAGGCAGGCTAATCAGGGCACCTGGGTTTTAAAAGGAGCTCACTTCAGTTTGTGGTGCGAGTGTGAGGAGCTGGGAGCAAGAGGCGCAAGGAGCTGAGAGTGAGGATGTGCTGCTGGAGGACTGAGGAGCACAAGCGTTATCAGACACCAGGAGGAAGGTCCTGTGGTGAGAATAAGGAAGGTGTTTGGAGGAGGCCATGGGGAAGTAGCCCAGGGAGTTGTAGCTGTCATGCAGCTGTTACAGGAGGCACTATAGACAGCTGCAGTCCACAGGGCCCTGGGCTGGAACCCGGAGTAGAGGGCGGGCCTGGGTTCCCCCCAAACCTCCCAATTGACCTGGACTGTGGGTTCTTCCAGAGGGAAGGTCTCTGGGCTGTTCCCCAACCCACATGGTGAATCTCTGAGGCAAGAAAATCTGCCAATAAGCGCAGGACCCACCAAGATAGAGGAGGAACTTTGTCACATTAAGTACCAGGAAGCATTTTATCTTTATTTTTCTTGTGTCCATTTCTGACTTTAATGCCTTATACTTTTACTCGCTTAAAATCTATTTCTTAGTTAAATAAACTTGTTTTATTCTGTAATCAAAACTAATCCAGTGTTGTGAACTGTGTGGGTAACTCCATTTGGGGTAGCAGAGTGTTGTATATTAATCCCCTTAAAAGGGCAACAGACCTACTCTATCTGCACTGTCCAGGAGAGGGATGGACAGTATAGGGCACATGTTTTGGGGGGAGAAAATCTGGGACTGGGAGTGTGTTGGGCTCACCCTACAAGTAGTAAACAAGTCTGCTGGAAGCCAGAGTTGCTGCTGGGGTCAGAGTTGCTGGAGCAGGGCTGTGGCTATACACAGACACTCAGGGTGTGACCTGCATGCCGGCAGGCTGTTTGTGAGCGGTCTGAGGGGAGCTACAGCAGCAAGTCACTGTGAGGCACCCAAAGTTATAGGGCAGAGGGACAACCCCTCACTGGTCTGGATTGCACCTTGGAACGTAACACTCATTAAACCATTTGCCAAAGGTGCAGTTTTATCTCAACATGCAGGCCCACAACCAACTGCGCCCCTGTGCTTTTTAGTCTCAGAAGCTAACACTGGTAGAAAAAAATTACTATATTTGGCACAACCAGTTACTGGCTATCAACGCAGCTTTCAAGGAGTGACTTGGCCTCCTAGAAGGGGCTGATTCCCAGTCCAAGTCCTGATGGACCACAACTGGAATATCTATGGACTGCTAGACACTTTAACTAATGCCAGATCCACTGGTCCCTCTTCTTTGCTCTCTTCAATTTTGTAGTAACCTATTGCCCAGGGACGAGAAACAGGAAGGCAGATGCCCTATCCCTCAAAAATGAATATCTTGCATTGGCAAAGAGCCTGTTGTCACTGTGTTCAAGGTGTCCAACTTTGCCAGTGAGATCATTGACAGCAATCTGATGTCTTCCATCTGCTCCCTGCTTCTCAACGACCTGTTTGCAACCCAGATCCAGACCCTGAACCATGCGACTATCCAACCCAACTCCGAGTTCCATTTACAAAATGGCATCCGCTATTGAAAGAATTATATTTATGTTCCAGAGGGAAAACCTAGGCTTCACGTATTGAAGCTATGCCATGATCCACTGCTTATAGGCCATTTTGGCCAATTCAAGACCTGGAATCTGGTCTCAAGGAGCTTCTGGTGGCCAGGCCTACATCAAAGATTATATAAGGTCCTGCAACCTCTTCACCCATACTAAGAACCCATGATCAAAACCTCTAGATCTCCTCCAGCCTCTACCCATGCCCCCACAGCCTTGGTCTACTATATCAATGTACCGCATTGTAGAGCTGCCATGCTCCCGTGACACTCAGTAATCTTGGGTGCTGTCAATCTCCTCACAGAGATGGCACACTTCATCCCGTGCTTACTGTTCTACCGCATGGGAGACAGCTTCCTGGAAAATGTCTTTCATTACCGTGGTTTACCAACAGGCATTGTATCAGACTGGAGACCTGAGTTCATCTCCTGTTTCTGGCAGGAATTCCCTCAGACTCCTTAGCATTGACTCCCTTACCTCGTCCGCCTGTCACCCACAGTGTAATGGGCAAGCAGAGAGTCAGTCAAATCTTGGAGCAGTATCTTCACTGTTTTCTGAATTATCACCAGTATGACTGCCTCTGCCTGCTATGCTACACCAAATTTTCCTATAACAATGCAATCCACGCCTCGATCCAACATAGCCCATTCTTTGGGAACTATGCCTCTCACCCCCACTTCTGCCCAGACTTACCCGTAAGTTCCCCAGTACCAGCCACTGTGGGTTTAGCCTCCCACCTAGTGCACCAGGAGCTCAAGGAATCCTTGCAGTCCTCCAAAGCAGCCTACAAACTCCACATGGACCAAGATCGTCAGGCTGCCCCTAATCTGTCCATAGGGGACAAGGTGTGGCGCTGTGCCCAGAACCTTAAAATTCAGCCACCCATCAGCCAAACTAGACTACCACTCTACAGTGGGAACCTACACCCAACCCCCTCAAACCCGCCACCACCACCCATAGTGGTCTGCAGACAGGCGGCATGCTTGGTTCACCGAATCCTCACCTTTCAATGAGTTAGGGAAAGGCTTCAAAACCTGGTAGACTGGGAGGGCTACAGTGGACAAGTGGTCTTCGGACCTGGTAGAGAACATCCAAGCCCCAACCCTACGGCGAGTTCTATCAGAAGTACTCAGAGAACCCAGGTAGAGAGCCCCTTCCCCTTCCTTTCTCCCCCCTCCCCCTACTCTGCCTGACTGGTGGAAGGATGAGTGCCACTCCAAAATAAGAACCCAGAATTAGCTATGGACCACCTGGGAGGCTTTGAAGGTTGGTGTTTGTGCACAGGCATGTGACTGTGACCTGGGACCCCCCTCCGCAGCCCTGGGAATCTCCCATCTGACACACCTGGCTCTGGAGACTGGACCAAATGGGTCCCTGGACTGAGCTGATCTAGGTGCTAGCAGACAGCCTGGATAACAGCTAAAAGGGAGAGACTTACTTGATGTGCTTGGCCCGTCCGGAGCCCTCAATGGTTTTGGCTCCCCATCTCTGGTCCCTCTCTGAGATGTCGTTCTGCAAAACAAACCCAAGTGCCATGAGAGGAGCCCACAGGGCTGCTGGGAACAACAGCGCTGGGTGCAGGGAACCGCACCTCTGCAGCCTGCAGACTGGAATAGGCCCAGGTGTTTTACTGGCCAGGACTGAAAACAGCGGAGGGCACAGCACTGCGGTGGCCCCGGAAGCTGGTGCCCTGGGCGACTGCCCTGCTCTCCTGCCCCTAGAACTCGCCAAAATCCCCAGCACAGAGATCCCCATTACCTCGCACACACATCAATGGGCCAAGACCCCTCAGGCACACCAGTCATCATTACCATGCAAGCTTCCATCAACAGGCAGACTCCCTGGCACGGGGTCACCATTACTGCGCACGCACCCGTGGATGGAGCAAGACCCACCCATGGCACAG
>NW_020664581.1:179086-186337 GCF_002925995.2 Terrapene triunguis | reverse complement strand
GCACGCACCCATGGATGGCCCAAGACCCGCCCGTGTCTGCACGTGCACCTATTGACACGCTTTGAGCCTGGCACATTGGGTCACCTTACCACACCCATACACATCAATGGACTGAGATCCCGGCATGATATTACCCTACAGCTGAGCAGGCTCCAGCTAAAGGAAGCAGCTGTGTCTCCAAGAAAATTTCTTTCAGCTCAGTGGCACCTTGTGCTTTTCAGAATATTTCAGTATGACTGCAGGCCTGTCTGCATTCAGAAACCCCCCTTAGAAATTCCCCCCTGAGGAGACACGTGGCTTCCCCAGGCAGATGAGCGCATGGATTACATGTGATCAAAAGTTTCCTGCTGAACTTTTTCCCATGAGAAAATGCTGATTAGTTGAATTGACACATTCTGATGGAATGTGTTGATTCTAATTAAATTTCATTTTGCATAAAAATCAAAACAAAATGTTTCAATAAAGTCAAAATGTTCCGTTTGGACCTTATCGGAATGGAATATTGTAATTTTCTGTTTAGGAATTTTATATTATAAATTATCATATAAAATAATATACAATATAAATATTAAATATAATAACGTGTGATTGTTTTGTTTTACTATAAAATAAAAATATAATAACAACATCTAAATAGAAACAAAATATTTTGATTGAGCCCCCCCAACCCAAATTCTTTTTTCCCTAAAGTTTCATTTCTCAGGAAATTTCACAATTTTGGCTTTCCATTCTTATTGGCAACCATTTTCTTTTAACATCGATATTCCCATGAGCTGAAAATTCTGGTTCCTGACCAGCTCTAGCTCTGATACTGCCCTAGCCCCAGGCCTGCAGCACATATGGCCTCCAGCTCCAGGGGTCTGTCACCAGAGAGGTTGTTTGGGCAGGAATCTGTACTATGACGTCTGCCCATGAAGTTGGTGGGATCCAATGGGGTACTGCACCAGCAGAGTCACTGTGCCACAGGGTGAGCAACCAACAGAGTCACAGGATGCCCAGCCATGTTACCTGACTGCACAGCTATGGTTATTTGTGATACCAACCCACATGCAGCCTACTTACATCTGGATGTATTGTGAGCAACTGCAGCAGAAAGCTGAGGGTGATGCAGTGTCTCTTCTTGTGCCACAGTGGGAGAGGGGAGAGGACTGGTATCTGCAGTTCGCAAAGTGGAACACCCTCCCACACTGCTGTTTACTTGCAGCCACGATTGAAAAATCAGCTGCTTGTCATTTTTACTCTTGCCCTATGTTTTGCACCAGTGACAGACACATGCTAATGTACAAATACAAAGAAATTAAAGCCATGAGATTCCTGCATGCCAATGTCCTAGGTGAGATGGATCACTATGATTTTGTTTTTTGTAGAGACTCAAACAACACATTGATGGAGACCAGTGAGAGTGTGAATGCTCCTCTGCATGTCTAGAAACCCACTCTCTGCAGGGGCAGTTGCCATTTTGGGACACAGAATATTATAGAGGAGACACACCACTCTCTCAAGTTACTTGACTTGAGTTGAATTACAGTCTAAAGAGACATGAAACAAAAATGCTGGGAAGGGAATCAGAGGCACTGAGAGGAAGTGACTCGCCCAAGGATGCACAGCAAGTCATGACAGAACTGGGAAGAACACCTAGGGTCAGCCAGTTCTCAGCCAGGTGCCCCAGCCACTAGACCAGGCTGGTAGATCCAGCAACAAACATCCCCAAGGAGCAGAATGAGCTCTCCATCCCCCTCTCTCTCATGAGACCTATTCAGGGCTCAAGTCCCAACTCTTAGCTCCGAGTCCCCATGATTGACACAGTCCAGCAACATGAGTGAAACTCACCACAAAATCAGGATCGGTGTCCCAGTCATCTCCTTGGGACTCCTCCTTCACGGCCACATTGTGTCCTACAGCTGCCTTCCACATCTGCACAGGGTGAGAGCACAGTGTTAGAGACAGGAGGTGGGGTTGGGATGAGCCGATAGTCTCCTCCCGTCCACAGTGTGGATGCACAATGCACAAGTGCACAATGGCCGGGCTCATAGGTTCATAGATTCTAAGGCCAGAAGGGACCACTGTGAACATTTAGCCTGACCATTTATTTATGCTCATGTTTCCCGAACATAATTCCTACAGCAGATCTTTTAGAAAAACATCCAATTTTGATTTAGAAATTTCCAGTGGTGGAGACTCCACCATGAGCCTAGTAAGTTGTTCCGATGGTTGATCACTCTCACTGTTACAAATTCATGCCTTATTCCCAGTTTGAATTTGTCTAATTTCAGCTGCCAGCCATTGGACCGTGTTACACCTTTGTCCGCTGGCTGGAAGAGCCCTCTATTGATTACAGCTGAACCTCGACTGGGGGGAAACAACTTCCCTAGGCAGCACAGCAGCATGAAAGCCAGCAAACAGAGCTGAAAACAGGGGTGGGGGTCGGAGTGAAGATCTGTTGGAGGATAAAGGACTTGAGCGCCTATTCCTTAGGGCTGGTGAATGAATTCTTGAAAGAGTGTTTGTTGCTTCCTGGTTTGTTTTCAGTTTCAGAATCTGATGGGGCAGTATGTTGGAAGAGAAGCAGAGACTTTGCTCACAGCTGAACCTTGATTGGTGGTGGGGCTTCCTTAGGCAGCCAACCTACAAAGGCAGCCGGCTGGCCAGTCAGCAGCACAGGAGACAGCAAACAGCTGAAAACAGGAGAGTTTGCATGGAAGTTTGTAAGGGGAAGTTGGGGGAGGGGTGTGTGTGTGTTTGGGATTGGGGGGGGGGGGGGGGGGGGGGGGGGTGTGTGTTTGGGGGTGGGGGGGGGGGCGGGGTCTTGACAAGAGTTTAGGAGGGAAGGCTATGGCAGCTACAGGGACCTGAAAAATGGAAGAGGCGACTGAATGTGGAAGCGGCAGGATGTACATTATTCTGCAGAGGTACCTGGAAGGTGCTTCACTTGCATGAAGTGCAACCTGCTGGATCTGATTGCTTTCTATTATGAGATAACTGGCTCTGTGGATATGGGGAGAGTGCTGGATGTGATATATCTTGACTTTTGCAAAGCTTTTGATACAGTATTCTTGCCAGCAAGTTAAAAAAGCATAGATTGGATGAATAGACTATAAGGTGGATAGAAAGCTGGATAGATTGTCAGGCTCAATGGGCAGTGATCAACGGCTCGATGTCTAGTTGGCCGCCGGTATCAAGTGGAGTGCCCCAAGGGTCGGTCCTGGGGCCAGTTTTGTTCAATATCTTCATTAATGATCTGGATGATGGGATGGACTGCACCCTCAGCAAGTTCTCAGATGACACTAAGCTGGGGGGAGAGGTAGATACACGGGAGGGTAGGGATAGGATACAGAGGGACCTAGACAAATTAGAGGACTGGGCCAAAAGAAATCTGATGAGGTTCAACAAGGACAAGTGCAGAGTCTTGCACTTAGGACGGAAGAATCCCATGCACCGCTACAGGCTGGGGACCAACTGGCTAAGCAGCAGTTCTGCAGAAAAGTACCTGGGGATTACAATGGATGAGAAGCTGGATAGGAGTCAGCAGTGTGCCCTCGTTGCCAAGAAGGCCAATGGCATATTGGACTGTATTAGTAGGAGCATTGCCAGCAGATCGAGGGAAGTGATTATTCCCTCTATTCAGCATTGGAGAGCCCACATCTGTAGTATTGCATTCAGTTTTGGGCCCCCCACTACAGAAGGGATGTAGACAAATTGGACAGAGTCTAGCAGAGGGCAATGAAAATTATCAGGGGGCTGGGGCACATGACTTACAAGGAGAGGCTGAGGGAACTGGGGCTATTTAGTCTGCAGAAGAGAAGGGTGAGGGGGGATTTGATAGCAGTCTTCAACTACCTGAAGAGGGTTCCAAAGAGTATGGATCTTGGCTGTTCTCAGTGCTGGCAGATGACAGAACAAGGAGCAATGGTCTCAAGTTGCAGTGGGGGAGGTCTAGGTTGGATATTAGGAAACACTATTTCACTAGGAGGGTGGTGAAGCACTGGAATGGGTTACCTAGGGAGGTGGTGGAATCTCCTTCCTTGGAGGTTTTTAAGGCCCGGCTTAACAAAGCCCTGGCTGGGATGATTTAGTTGGTGTTGGTCCTGCTTTGAGCAGGAGATTGGACTAGATACCTCCTGAGGTCTTTTCTAACCCTAATCTTCTATGATTCTATGATGGACGAGAAGGTCTGAGGTTTGGAGATGCAGCTAGAAACTATGGTTCAGTTTAGAAGGGGATTTAAGCAGATGATGGAGGGGAGGCTGAGAAGAGGGAGAAGGAAAACTAAAGACTTACTCATACATGCTTGACAAGAGTACTGTGAGGGTAGACATCTGGATGAAGAAAGTGTCCCATGGAAGACTGTGACTATGAGAACAAGATAGAGGAACAGACTGTCTAGTGAAGGAGAAACAGAGCTGAGGAGCAGGTTCACTGAGTTGGAAAATGAAGGGGAGAGGCAGGCAGTAACGGAAGATGGAAGAGCAAGGAAGAAGAGAAGAGCAGTTAGAGATAGCCAGCGTTTGGAGCCCCAAGAGGATAGAAGATGACTTTCAGAATATTGCAAGTGAGAACAGAAGGCAAGACGACTTGCAACCAGAAAGAACAGAAGAGGAAGGCCAGAGAATCGCACCAATATCAGAAAGAGGCAGGTTATCTGACTGGGGAATTCCCTACTAAGAAGAATGACAGGCCTGTCACCAGAGCCGATTCAGAAAACAGAAGGGTGTGCTGTCTGACAGGTGCTAAGATACAGGATGCAGATTTGAGGCTGAAGAGGGTCCTAATGGGAGTGGCAAAGAATCCACTGATTGTCCTTCACATGGGAATAAATAGTACCCCCAGATTCTCACAGGGACACATCAAAGGAGATTATGCCAAGCTGGGGAAGACACTTAAAGAAATGGAAGCTCAAGTGACCTTCAGTGGGATTCTATCTGTCCCTACAGGAGGCGTGCAAAGGTAAGACAAGATTATGAAGATCAATAGCTGGCTCAAGCAATGGTGCTCTAAGGAAGTGTTTGGAATGTTTGACCACTGGGAGGCATTCACGGACAGAGGACTGTTCTCATGGGACGGACACCACCTAAGTAGGGAGGATAATAGACTTCTGGGATTGAAGCTGGCACATCTGATTACATGATCTTTAAACTAGGAATTGGGGGAGATGCTCATATAATCTCCATGCCTGATTCTAATATTGAGCAGGAGGAAAATCAAGTAAAGAGGATACAGCAACAGAGAAAGGAAGAGAGGGGAGGAGAATGGACAACCAGAGGAAAGATAGAGGCAATGCCACTGACAGTAACAGTCAGGAAGGTCATACTGGCAGTAAAATGGCTGTACCTAATCTGATGAGGAATCTAGGTAAGGCCAAGCAGAAACAACTAAGATGCCTGTACACCAGTGCAAGGAGCCTGGGTAACAAAAGGGAGAAACTAGAACTACTGGTGCAGGAAATGAAACCAGATATATAGGGATAACAGAAACGTGGTGGAACAGTCGTCATCGAGGGAGCACAGCTATTGAAGGGAATGTGCTGTTCAGGAAAGCTAGAAATAAACGTGAAAGTGGTGAAGTAGCTTTGTATATTAATGATGAGACAGGCTATAAAGAAATTAGAAGTGATGGAATGGATACCAGGGAATTTGTTTAGGTCAAAATCACTTTGGGGAAGAAACTGGGATAGTGTTTGGGGTCTGCTACACATCCCCAAAATCTAATTTGATATGGATAGAGACCTCACAAAACTGAGTGACTGGGCAACAAAGTGGAAGATGAAATTTAATGTTGATAAATGCAAAGTAATGCATATTGGAAAACATAATCACAACTATACATATAAAATGATGGGGTATAAAATAGCTGTTACTACTCAAGAACGAGATCTTGGAGTCATTGTGGATAGTTCTCTGAAAATATCCACTCAGTGTATAGCGGCAGTCAAAAAAGTGAACAGAATGTTGGGAATCATTAAGAAAGGGATAAATAATAAGGCAGAAAATATCATGTTGCCTCTGTATAAATCCATGGTACGCCCACATCTTAAATACTGCGTGCAGATGTGGTTGCCCCATCTCAAAAAAAGATATATTGGACTTGGAAAAGGTTCAGAAAAGGGCAATAAAAATGATTAGGGGTATAGAACAACTTCAGTATGAGGAGAGATTAATAAGACTGGGGCTGTTCAGCTTGGAAAAGAGACGACTGAGGGGGATATGATTGAGGTCTATATAATCATGACTGGTGTGGAGAAAGTAAATAAGGAAGTGTTATTTACTCCTTCTCGTAACACAAGAATTAGGGGGTCACCAAATGAAATTAATAGGCAGCAGGTTTGAAACAAACAAAAGGAAATATTTCTTCACCCAACGCACAGTTAACCTGTGGAATTCTTTGCCAGAGGATATTGTGAAGGCCAAGACTATAACAGGGTTCAAAAAAGAATTAGATAAATTCATGGGGGATGGGTCCATCAATGGCTATTAGCCAGGATGGGCAGGGATGGTGTCTAATAAACCTAATAAAATGTGTGCTAATAAAATTTGCAGATGACACAAAATTAGGAGGTATTGCCAATATGGATGACCACTGCAATATCATACAAAAAGATCTGAACAACCTTGAAATCTGGAGTAGTAAAATGGGTGAAATTTCATAGCTGAAAGTCATGTACTGAGGGACTGACAAGAATTTTTGCTATAAGCTCAGGCCTTATCAGTTGGAAATGACAGAGGAGGAGAAAGACCTGGGTGTATTGGTCAACCACAGAATGGCTATGTGCCACCAATGTGGCACATAGCCAGTCATGAGAAAGGTTAATTCAGTCCTAGGATGCATCGGATGAGGTATTTCCAGTAGAGCTAGGGAAGTGTTATTACCATTTACAAGACAGTGGTGAGACATCATCGGGAATACTGTGTGCAGTTCTGGTCTCCCATAGAATCATAGAAGATTAGGGTTGGAAGGGACCTCAGGAGGTCATCTAGTCCAACCCCCTGCTCAAAGCAGGACCAACCCATGTTTAAGAAAGATGAACATTAATAAACAAACATGAATAAAATTGGAACAGGTGCACAGAAGGGCTACTAGGATGATTAGAGGAATGGAGAACCTACTTTATGAAAGGAAACTTAAGGAGTTTGGCTTGTTTAGCCTAACAAAACAAAGGGTGAGGGGAAATATGATTGCTCTCTATAAATACATCAGAGGGATAAACACCAGAGAGGGAGAGTAGTTATTTAAGTTAACAGCCAATGTTGGCACCAG
>NW_020664581.1:177426-179076 GCF_002925995.2 Terrapene triunguis | reverse complement strand
TAATCACTACCCGTTGAGCCCGACGATCTAGCCAGCTTTCTATCCACTTTACAGTCCATTCATCCAGCCCATACTTCTTTAACTTGGCGGCAAGAATACTGTGGGAGACCGTATCAAAAGCTTTGCTAAAGTCAAGGAATAACACATCCACTGCTTTCCCCTCATCCACAGACCCAGTTATCTCCTCACAGAAGGCAATTAGGTTAGTCAGGCATGACTTGCCCTTGGTGAATCCATGCTGACTGTTCCTGATCATTTTCCTCTCCTCTAAGTGCTTCAGAATTGATTCCTTGAGGACCTGCTCCATGATTTTTCCAGGGACTGAGGTGAGGCTGTCTGGCCTGTAGTTCCCCGGATTCTCCTTCTTCCCTTTTTTAAAGATGGGCACTACATTAGCATTTTTCCAGTCATCGGGACCTCCCCCGATCGCCTTGAATTTTCAAAGATAATGGCCAATGGCTTTGCAATCACATCCACCAACTCCTTTAGCACCCTCGGATGCAGCGCATCCTGCCCCATGGATTTGTGCTCATCCAGCTTTTCTAAATAGTCCCGAACCACTTCTTTCTCCACAGAGGGCTGGTGACCTCCTCCCCATGCTGTGCTGCCCAGTGCAGCAGTCTGGGAGCTGACCTTGTTTGTGAAGACATAGGCAAAAAAGCATTGAGTACATTAGCTTTTTCCACATCCTCGGTCACTAGGTTGCCTCCCTCATTCAGTAAGGGGCCCACACTTTCCTTGACTTTCTTCTTGTTGCTCACATACCTGAAGAAACCCTTCTGGTTTCTCTTAACATCTATTGCTAGCTGCAACTCCAAGTGTGATTTGCCCTTCCTGATTTCACTCCTGCATGCCTGAGCAATATTTTTATACTCCTCCCTGGTCATTTGTCCAATCTTCCAGTTCTTGTAAACTTCTTTTTTGTGTTTTAAGATCAGTAAGGATTTCACTGTTAAGCCAAGCTGGTCGCCTGCCATATTTACTATTCTTTCTACACATTGGGATGGTTTGTTCCTGCAACCTTAATGATTCTTTAAAATACAGCCAGCTGTCCTGGACTCCTTTCCCCTTCATGTTATTCTCCCAGGGGATCCTGCCCATCGGTTCCCTGAAGGAGTCAAAGTCCAAAGTCCAGGGTCCGTATTCTGCTGCTCTCTTTTTTTCCTTGTGTCAGGATCCTGAACTCGACCATCTCATGGTCACTGCCTCCCAGGTTCCCATCCACTTTTGCTTCCCCTACTAATTCTTCCCTGTTTGTGAGTAGCAGGTCAAGAACAGCTCTGCTCCTAGCAGGGCCGGCTCTAGGTTTTTTGCTGCCCCAAGCAAAAAAATTTTTGGCTGCCCCCCACCCCAGCCCTGGGCTCTCCCCTTCCCTCCCCCCCAACTGCACCCTCCTGCTGCCCCAGCCCTGGGTCACTGGTAACTCGCTCCCAGGGCGGGTCATTCAGCAGGAATTTTGGATGTGCACAGAACACAGACAGGATTGGTTCCCATATGGTTACAGAACTGCAGCAAAGTGAAACAATTTTCAGCTTGTGTGACTGGAGGATATCTGGAAGCATATTATAAGACTGTCCTACATAAATGAGGAAAAGTTGAGGTGCCTTTATTATTCTTTTGTTCCATTCTTTGTTTCTATGGGGAATGCAC
>NW_020664581.1:124015-162426 GCF_002925995.2 Terrapene triunguis | reverse complement strand
GTGCATTCCCCATAGAAACAAAGAATGGAACAAAAGAATAATAAAGGAACCTCAACTTTTCTTCATTTATGTAGGACAGTCTTATAATATGCTTCCAGATATCCTCCAGTCACACAAGCTGAAAATTGTTTCACTTTACTGCAGTTCTGTAACCATATGGGAACCAATCCTGTCTGTGTTCTGTGCACATCCAAAATTCCTGCTGAATGACCTGCCCTGGGAGCGAGTTACCAGTGACCCAGGGCTGGGGCAGCAGGAGGGTGCAGTTGTGGGGGAGGGAGGGAGAGATCCCAGGGCTGGGGTGGGGGGCAGCCAAAAATTTTTTTGCTTGGGACAGCAAAAAACCTAGAGCCGGCCCTGCTTAATGTATCGATCTCAACGATTGTCCCGTTTTCTCAGTATGAGACAAGGAGTCCTCCCCTCTTGCGCTCTCCTGCTCGTGCTTCCTCCCGGTATCCCATTTCCCCACTTACCTCAGGGCTTTGGTCTCCTTCCCAGTGAACCTAGTTTAAAGCCCTACTCACTAGGTTAGCCAGCCTGCTTGCGAAGATGCTCTGCTATGAATCTGAACCTTAAAAATTGAACTCATGTCTGTATGTATATTGATCTTTTAACCATTCTCTCTCTCTCTCTCATTTTTTAATAAATTTTAGTTTAGTTAATAAGAATTGGCCGTAGCATGTATTTGGGCAAAATCTGGAATATTCAATAACCTGGGAGGTCTTGCGTCTGATGAAGTGGGCATTCACCCACGAAAGCTTACGCTTCTGTTAGTCTTAAAGGTACCACAGGACCCTCTGCTGCTGGGAGGTAATGTGTCCAATCCTTTGGGATTGGTAGAACCTTTTCTTTTATATGATGAAATAAAATTTTCAGAAAACATCATATTTGACTTAGGTACCTGGATGGAGGCCTGAGGCTGGATCACTTTAAGGGAACTGTGTTGTTTGGACTTCTGAGGATCCAGTAAGGTAATAAAGAAGCTATTTTATGCTGGCTTGGTGAATCTAAATATTGGAATATCCACTGGCTTTATGGGGATTGCCTGCCCCATTCTTTGCAGGTCACCCTAATTGCAGGTCACACCCTCTTTATCAGGGTACGTCTACACTACCCGCCGGATTGGCAGGTACTGATCGATCTATCGGGGATCGATTTATCGCGTCTAGTGTAGACGTAATAAAATTAGATTCTAGTGTAGACGCGATAAAATCGATCCCCGATCGCTCTGCCGTCGACTCCGGAACGCCACCGCGGCGAG
Source organism: Terrapene triunguis (assembly GCF_002925995.2). Taxonomy (NCBI): domain Eukaryota; kingdom Metazoa; phylum Chordata; order Testudines; family Emydidae; genus Terrapene; species Terrapene triunguis. The sequence goes on along the minus strand of NW_020664581.1, from coordinate 161,165 downwards.
AGGCGGAAGCGGAGTTGATGGGGGAGTGGCAGTGGTCGACTTGCCGCCGTCCTCACGGCCAGGTAAATCGACCTAAGATACGCCGCCTTCAGCTACACTATTTGTGTAGTTGAAGTTGCATATCTTAGGTCAACCCCCCCCCCCCCATGTAGACCTAGCCTCACTTAGCATGGAGTGTAATTGGCGTGACCTTGCTCTGTTGCTGGCAGCAGCCACTACCAGAGAGTTGGGCACAGAGTGGGCATGAAAGTATGAGAGGGTAGCTGGTAGAGCACGTAAGCCTTCTTGGAGATGGGTTCACAAGTGGCATTGGACCACAAAGATTTGGCCAGTTGCAACAACCCATCCAGGACAGGAAGTGATATTTTACTCTTGGCAGTGGCACCGATTATGTCAAATACTGGGTGGGAAGTCTCTTCCGCTGGTACCATCAGGAGAGTCAAGGTGGCTACCATGTAATCCACCAGGTCTTGAAACTACATATGCCCATGGGGCTGCATAATTCTGCCTAAACTCAGATAGCAAGAAACAGTAAAGGCAGCAGACAGAACTGTTCTCAAAATTATAACTCCTGTCCCCCACAGCCAGTCCACTGTAGGATCTGTGCATCTGAGGGAGGTGAGGAGGAGGCTAGTGCAATCTCCATGGGACACTCATCAATATGAGGAAACAGAGAGGGAATTCCCATTGCACCAGGGATAAAGCATAATGAGAGCTGCCACTGTCTTGTGTTGCTCCCACAGTAGGTCATGCTCATGGCCTGCAGCTCTGGAACCTCAGAGGTCAGTTCCTATAGCGACACTCACACCAAAACACCTCTCGGCTTCACTCTGAAAAATAATCTTTATTGTACACAGGAGCATGTGCCCCAGGAAGCTATAGGTGAGAGGTTCAGTCACTGGATTTCATAGAATCAAGGGGGAATCCTGCAGGGCACGCTCTCTATAAATACTCATGGGGGAGCACAGGTATATGGCTTCAGTGTTCTGGACCTAGCCAGAGGCCCAGTTGCTTTAGGGACAGCAAAGGAACCAGTCCTTGTCTCTTCACAGGCTCAGTTCAGCGGCCCTGGAGACCTGGACTAAGAACAGCGCCAGGAGAATTAACTTTCCTCCATTAAACTATGAGTGGGGGTAGGGAGGGCATTCTAAAACCAGGAAGGGAGAGGCACACCTTACAAAGTAGACTGCAGCACTAAGTGAGGGCTTATCTGATGGGTTCCACCCTCCTTTCTCAACTGGAGCAGTCATCGCTGTGTTCAGAATCCTCATCTCCAGGTACATTAGTATCTCATTATCTGTATGGAGCATGTTCAGGGCTCTGTAGAGAGCTCTGAACTCTGCCATCTACACAATAAATGGGAACCGGTCCAACTGCACTTAGAGTGTATGCCATAGGGTACATGCAGCCACCCCAGCAACACCAGTCACAGGCTTCTCCAGAAAGAAGTCTCATGAAGTGGGGGTGGGGGCAGAGGCCTTAGGAATCTTCCCCTCCCAACAGCGAGGGGTTTGTCTGTGGGGTTCTTGTAGTCCATGGAGAGCTCAGACCCCTTGGAGCTATACCCTGTAGCACAAACTGTCCAGGTTTAGTCTTTTGAAAAGGAAACAGGGTGCAGGAGCAGGGCATCTCTTCTCCCCTCCTGTCCTCAGCAAGAGCTGCACAAGCTTTATAATTAGTGCAATGATTAAATTAGAGATAAAAGGTCAAGTCCCCTATTCCCTTTCAATAATTAAATTACTGCCCTTCTCCTGCAGGGGCATAGCAGCAAATACTTACAAAAGCCCTTAGATGGAAGGTTCAGCATGTCTGCACGCTGCAGTGACTGCCCTTCTCCTGCAGGGAACTCTACTGAGCTGAAACCCAAAAATTAGCCCCATTGAAAAAGTTATAAAACAGACCCTGATTGGTTTTACGTAGTATCCCGTAAAAACTCCACAACTTCCCTTTCTTGTTTTTAATCATCACTAGAAGGGCCCAAGTGGGCGGGTTTAAGAGCTGGGGGATAAGGGTGCTTCCTTCCCTTGCTCATGGACTGGTGCAATCTCTGCAATATGATGGGGCTATCTGTGAAAGGGAAGGAACACTGGAGATGGGTAGGGTGAGCCACCTCCTGCAAAGCCAGTGACATGTGGACTAATGAGGGGCAAGTGGCCAATGCCCCTTTCTAGGCTGGTACAGCCATTGACACCGACTTGAGTGTAAGGATGACGAGATGCAATGGTGCCAGCTAACCTGCTGAAGGCACTGGGGAGCTGCAGCCACATGACAGCATTTTCTCTGCAACCTCCATCACAGATGATTAACAGCTGGAGTGGAGCCCTCTGCAGGTGGAAGCTGCAGATTACATCACTGCCTTCACTCATTCCCAGCCTGAGGAGCCTGACTCAGAAAAGATGACTGGGTAATATTTCGTGGGGGTGTGTGTGAAGGGTTGTCTTCTGGAAACAGACAGACCCCGACCTTCAGCCGCAGGAGCCACCCAGTTGGGCCAGAGCAAGCAGCTCAGGGGCGAGCACTGGAGACTGATGGGCTCAGTTGCCCCCCAGAGCTAGCTAGGTGAGTGGGCAGCTGGTGCGGGGCACTGGTGACAGCTGGCCCAAAAACCTGTCTGGCGCAGGAATGGGGTAAAGATCTGATGCTCAGGGAGAGACTGTTGGCCCTGCTCACAGGTGGCCTGTAAAGCACAGGAAGAGTAGGATGTGAAGCATGAACAAATACACAGTCACCAGCAGTGGTAGGCGGGTCCGGGAACAGAAGAGAGCGCGCAGCTGCCGCCACAAACCAGAGTTGCTCCGAGTCTGAGGGGAAGAGTAAAGGAGAAACCAGTTAGTGCCAGTAAGTGCTGAGCCCAGTCACCTGCACCGTATCAAAAGCTTTGCTGAAGTCAACATATATCACGGATATATCTTGATCAATAGCATCAAGAGATGATAATAAATGATGATGATAGCACTGCTGAAGACTTGAGGTGCTGGGAACCCCATCCTACCCCTTTGGCCAGGCAGTAGGGAACTGGCTTAAGATCATTAACCCATCCATAGCTGGAGGGCAGGATGCCAGCTTCTGCTGAATGGGTTGTTATGAGCATTGGCACTCAGTCATCAGTGCTCTTACAGCATTGGCCTCACTGGGCACCTCGGGTTCCCTGATTCACATTGGCAAGGCTTGAGAATCAGCATGGAATAGGCAGGGGTGGCCAACCTGTGGCTCCGGAGCCGCATGCGGCTCTTCAGAAGTTAATATGCGGCTCCTTGCATAGGCGCTGACTCTGGGGCTGGAGCTACAGGTGCCAACTTTCCACTGCTCAACCCCAGGCCCTGCCCCCACTCCACCCCTTACCCCAAGGCCCCCACCCCTTCCTGCCCCCTCCCCTGAGCCTGGTGCACCCTTGCTCCTCCCCCCTCCATCCCAGAGCCTCCTGTACACTGCGAAACAGCTGATCGCAGCGGGCAGGGAGCACGGGGAGGGAGAGGGAGGTGCTACTCGGCAGGGCTGCTGGCAGGCAGGAGGTGCTGGCGTGGCTGCTGATGTATTACTGTGGCTCTTTGGCAATGTACATTGGTAAATTCTGGCTCCTTCTCAGGCTCAGGTTGGCCACCCTGGGATAGAGTCTAGCTGATACTCTCCCAGCCATGAGCACAAGGCAGCATCCAGTCACCACAGCACTGCCAGCAGCTCTGATGACTCAGCTGCCGACTCTGGCTGGGCTGCAGTTGCTCCAGTGGGACCTTTCCTCCTGGATTCTCCAGAGGGAACCACTGGGCTCCTCTGTCCAAGAACTCTCTCAATGGGGATTCAACACATATTGAGACAGCTTGGGCTTCTGCAAGGCCAGCACTCAACATGCAGCTGGCATACAGCTCTGCTTCTCCAGTGGCATCTTAGCCAGACACTGGGAAGCAAATACAGGTGGCTTGGATGGGAATGAGCTAGCTGAGACTCCATCCAGAGAAGACAGGGGACTGGTAAAATAGCAGGATGGTCTCTAGAGATTTCCATTTGGGGATGCTTTTGTGTTCTTGTATGGCATTGTGGCCCTACATGCTCAGCAGGGTGACTGGGACCATCTCGGGTGCAAGCCCCGGTGACCTGTTTTAGTGATCTCTAGAACACACACTGCAGGAAACTGCTCACATGGGTCAACTAGAAGCCAGTGCAGAACATAGCTGTTGGCCGCTGGGTGGTGCTAGCCATAAGCAGTGCATTACTCCAGCTCACGAACTGGCTTCCTAGCCACTTCTGAGTGTGGTTCAGTGTATAAGGCTTGGTCTACACTTACCCCCCAAGTCGAAGTAAGGTACGCAAATTCAGCTACGTGAATAACGTAGCTGAATTCGACATACCTTACTTCGAACTTACCGCGGTTCAGACGCGGTCCACACGCGGCAGGCAGGCTCCCCGTCGACTCCGCGGTACTCCTCTCGTTGAGCTGGAGTACCGCAGTCGACGGCGAGCACTTCCTGGTTCGATTTATCGCGTCCAGACCAGACGCGATAAATCGAACCCGGAACTTCGATTGCCAGCCGTCGAACTACCCGGTAAGTGTAGACCAGCCCTAAGGCCCATATGATTTCTGGCAACGTGCTGCTACCACTGCAGCCATGATCAGGCAACATATAGAACTTAGTCCTGCCAGGAGTGCAGGGGACTGGACTAGATGACCTCTCAAGGTCACTTCCAGTCCTACGATTCTATGACATTGCGTTTGCTCACGCTGAACCACCGGGTCATTCTCACTGAGTGACCCTTGACTCTGATACTCCGAGATTTTTGACCTTCTTGGCACAGAGTAAGGCACACCCTTTGGTGGGTGACGGGGAGGAGTCTAACTATTGCACTTTGTACGTGAGACTAGGGACCATTTTACTGAGGCACATTTTACTGAGTCCATAAGCCCTCTCTGCACAATCAGCTGCTGCTTTATTCTATTTAGAACTTTGGGCAAATATTACAGGGTCCTGAAAGGTGGGAGAAGCCCCTGATGCAGCCTTGGCCTCCAGGAGCCCAACCAGTTCCCAAGGTCACAGTTGCAAGAGCCATATGTGTAGCTGCAAATCCTGAATGATGCAGGGTGTGGAGACATCTTGAGCCATGCAGCTGGAGTGGTAGGTTCTAGAGGCTATGAACTATATCCAGTGCTGAGAATCAACATGGTTCCGTTCCCCATGTTCTGGCCACATTCCTCTGCAGCAGCAATTGTTCACATGTCCTACATTATGAAGCTAGCTCCCTGGACCCAGCCACTGCAGTAGTATTCTTACCTTGCCAAAGGAACTGTCCATGGGGTCAATCAGCAAGGAGTGTTCATGGGATGGAGACACATCAATGCTGGAACCCAGAGCAGATGCCCATTCACTTGACTCCAACCTGAAGAAGAGAGAGAAACACTCATTAATTGCTAAGTATCAGGGGGTAGCCATGTTAGTCTGTATCTACAAAAACAACAAGGAGTCTGGTGGCACCTTAAAGACTAAGATTTATTTGGGCATAAGCTTTTGTGGGTAAAAACCTTACTTCTTCGGATGCACTTCATTAATTGCTAGAACACACAATGCAGCAAGCTGCTCACATGGGTCACCTAGAAGCCAGAACCAGTGCAGAACATGGCTGCTGGCCTGCTGGGCAGTGCTAGCCATAAACAGTGCATTACTCCAGCTCATGCACTGGCTTCCTAGTCACTTCTGGGTGTGGTTCAAGAGACTGGTGTTTAAGGGCTATATGACAAAAATTATTAAAGATCTAGAAAACACGACCTATGAGGAAAGATTGAAAAAACTGCATTTGTTTAGTCTGGAGAAGAGAAGACAGAGGGGACATGATAACAGTTTTCAAGTACATAAAAGGTTGTTACAAGGAGGAGGGAGAAAAATTGTTCTCCTTAATCTCTGAGGACAGGACATGAAGCAATGGGTTTAAATTACAGCAAGGGAGGTTTAGGTTGGACATTAGGAAAAACTTTCAGTCAGGGTGGTTAAGCACTGGAATAAATTGCCTAGAGAAGTTATGAAATCTCTGTCATAGGAGATTTTTAAAAGCAGGTTAGACAAACACCGGTCAGGGACGATCTAGAGAATACTTAGTCCTGCCTTGAGTGCAGGGGCCTGGACTAGATGACCCACTGAGGTCCCGTCTAGTATTCTATGATTAATAGGTTTCAATGCCCTGACCAGTGCTCTGGAGACACAATGAGATAATAGGAAACCACAAACAATAGGCCATGATGCCTACAAGGAATCGGTCAGTCAGTGAAGGCATGATTATGGCATCACTTGAGGAGAACTCATTTGTAAAAATTTGGTACCCCCTGGGAATCCAAATTACTTATCAGCTCCCTGTGTAAGGGCATGACCTTAGTTCCAGCCCTACTCCAACTCCCCATTGTTTGAGTCTTATTTCAAATTAACTTGAGAGCTCATTGGGGCAGAAGCCATGTCTGGCGGAGTGTCTGTGAAGCACCCAGCACAATGGGCCTGATCCTGAGCGGGGAATCTGGGCACTGCCATAATACAGATAAGCTCTGGTGGCCAGGGCAGACTAATGGAGATTCCCTACCCACAAGTGGAAGAACTGTCCTAGATTTCAGACAGGGATTCTTTGCTCAGAGGTGACTGGGAATGACCAGGAGGCTTCCTTTAAAACTGGGATTTTAAGGAAAAATCATGACCAACTTTCAGCCTTTCCAATGTGGAGCCCGGATTTTGCAGTGATGGACATTCTATAAAAAGCAGAGATGGACAGACAGCTAGAAACTTGGTGATGCACTAAGGTAACCGCTTGCTTGATTAGAAACACTCCACCTCCTGATGTGATCCTGTGCTGCTGAGAAAGCCTCCTCTGCAGCAAGACGCTGATCTCGTTCCTCCTGCAGCTGCTCTTCCAAATGCCTCAGGTCCTGCTTTGTACTGCTGTGCAGCTGTTTGGCCTCTGATAACCTGGTAGAAAATAGGACACTGAAATGCCCAAAATGTCTCTCTGGGGACCTCTGCTTATATTGTAGTCACTGCTCTAGTACATGGAGATTCTCTCCCTTGTCGCCACAAACAGGTGGGTTTTATTTACTTACTGTGGGAATGCTGAGATGAGGAGGTGGGTCTTGCACTGAGCCATGAAGGCTTTGTGGCCAATGCAGAAAAGGAGTTCTATAGCCCAGGGCTCCATCACCCACTCCCACCAGTAGTTCCATTATTCCCAAGGAGCACAGTTGTCATAGTAGGTCTCAGTCCCAGAGGCAGCCCTGGTCCAGCTCATTGAGAGCCTTGAAGATTGAGACCAGGACCATAAATGTAACTCAGTATTTACTGATGAGCCAGTGTAGTGAATGGGGAGCTAAGCTGACCCGCAGTGGGCAGCAGCAATTGCCACATTTTGCGGTCAGTGTCTGTGGTTTCATCTAAAGGAATAGTGAGTCACAACAACTGAGTGCACTTCAGAGATTCCAGAAGGTTCTAGGGTGCCACAGCAGGACTCAGACTTTTCCCTGCCCCACTGGGCATCAGCCAAGGTCCTGTGTTAGGATTTACACTCTTCCCTCTGTCCTCACCTCAGCTGTAATTCCTGCAGTTCTGGAGTGTAACACTCTCTTTGAAGTTCGTTCTTTTCCTGGGGGGCTCCTGGAGCAGCATCTGTCACGAGTGACCTCTGAAACAGAGTATATGTGTGGCAATGCATCAAGTGCTGGGCAGGGCAATCAGTGAAGCAATGGGAGAGCAGGATTAAGTCTCAAACAGATCAGAGTCCAGACCAGCTGCCATGTCACACAGTAAACAAAGTCTGCAGTGAGAATCGCCCTTCAATTCGCCTAGGCTGTCAAGAGGAATACACCACCTTCCCTCCATTACTCCGCCCCTTACCATGTCCTTGTTTGGGGATTGCAGCTCCTGCAGCTGCCTCTCCAGGGCCGTGCAGCGGTTCAGGACCTCACGGCAGTGCTGGTGGCTCTCACGGAGATTCTGGCTGCTGCCCCGCAGCTGGATAGAGAGGGCATTTTTCTCCTCAAAGATCTGAGAGAGCTGGGAAGAAGACCAAGCAAAGATGCTAAAACAGAACTCTGAGAGACGCTGCTCCCCTTGGCATCCACAGCAAAAGAGCTTTATTAGGAAGGTAGGGATTGCCAGACTCAATCAGACCCAAAATTCACGTAGTCCAGGATCCATCCCTGATAGTGGCCAGTACCTGATGCTTCGGAGGAAGGTGCAAGAACCTCACAATAGCAGATGAGGAATAATCTGCCCCCAGATTAGGTCTCATCCTGATCTTCAATAGTTAGAGGTTGGCTTTAGCACTGAAGCAGGAGGCTTAATATCCCTTCTAAAATGTATGTTAGCAATAACTCTTATAATGTTAGATATTCTTATCAACATAAATGTGCAAATCCCTCTTTGAATCTTGCTAACTTCTTGGGCTCAGTGACTTCCATATTACTTTATATGGGAATGAGATCGCTTCTTACAACCCGTAGCGCTGCAGAAGGCAGGCAGAGGGCACTAAAGATCAATGACCTAAATTGATAGAAATTGACCGATTTATGGCCTGTTTTCCTTATATAATCTACCTCCCTGCTCTTGGCTCTCAAGGAGGCATTTGAGAGTAAGGAGCAGCAGCAGAAGGGAACTGGTGTGGGGAAGGTCTTTCTGCTGGAGAGAGGATGGGTCAGACTGGGTGGTGAGAGAGAGAGGACTGCGAATATTTAAAAAAACAAAAACTCAGCAATGAGGCAAGTGATAAGGGGGCTACGGTCAAGATAAAAGCCATGCAATTTATTTCACTGAACTAGACTTCACGTAATCAGGATGGCTGTTTTATAAAGATGCCCCCCAGAGAGCAGGCTTAGCCCTTATAGAATGGCGATGACTGCTGCTTTATTGGGACTACACTGGCACAGATCTTACTGAATGCTGAGGGGTTTAGGTGGGATTAAGTAGGCAGAATACGAAATGCCCAGCTCTAGGCTTAATACTGAATTTGCCAAGTAACGTTTCTGGAAAAATTCAGTGAGGAGAATTTTATGTATGTCTGAGATTTGAATGTGTCCAGGATTCCTGGATCATTCAATGCTCAGGGTGGATGGCGAATAAGGCATTGTTGTGTAGTAAATGAGGCTATTGTCTGTTGGATAATTTGCTGCAGAAGCTGAAAGTTATGTAGTGACTAACACAGGGGACTGTACCAAAATGCACAGGAACAAGGGACCACAATTAAGCATGCACAGGCCACCGTAATTCTACCATTTTCTAACTTTTGACTGCTTGACTTTGCAATTTTGATAATTTTCTTTTGTACATCATTGCTTGTTTCTTTACGCAAAGAGAGATGACCCAAAACGTATGCACTGCAAGCAGAGGAGAAGCTGTCCGGGATCTGTTTCTTACCAGTTGGCAGGAACTGTGTCACAATGTGAATGTGAAAAGGACGCTTGTTGCCAGGGCCACAGACTGTCATCAGGACTGAATTAAAGCAATTTGGAGTCCTAGGCACACCATGACATAGGGCCCTTCAGGGTCCAGTCCCACAATATAGCCCTGTACCCAACCTGGAGTGGCAGAGGGCCCTCATCCGATCCCAGAGAGCTCAGGGGCAGCATCATCAGGAAATTTTTCCCATCCAGGAATGGCAGCTGGGATCCTTCACCCTCTGGGAGCAGCAAGGGCCCCCTTCTCCCTCCCAGTGAGGCAGGAATAGCAGCAAGTGCCCATCCCCACTGTCCTTCAATAACTATCCCGCTGCCAGACTCTCTCTGCTTGGGTGAGGGCTGGGTCTGCTATACTCTTCCCCATCTACCATATAGAACCCTGGTCTGGGCCTCTAAAGCAATGGGTCAGAGTTAACACTCCATTGAGATGCATGGGACAGTTCCTCTCTTTTGGAGCTATTATCTCAGGCTGTCTGCAAACTCAGACAGTCGGTGTATTGATTACACTCAGGCCACATTTTCAAACTTTTCTTCACAACCATAAGGGCAAGGAACTTACTTTTTAAAAAAAATTAGAACTCCTAATCTGATGTAATCACATGACTCCAGGAGTTGGGGCCCTAGACACAGGCCCATAGTACTTATGCCTTAATACAGCCCTGACTAATGAAGAAGTAATAGATGTAAGAGATGGACTGGATGGAGCCAAATCAATCTCTCAGAAGCTAGTGCAGGACTGTTCCCTAGCTATAATTATTAGTATTTTCACCAGTTTAAAGTGTCCCCAGTGTTGGAGCTCCCCACCACAGAAGACAGTTCATGAACTGGATCCATCTCCCTAATGGGGAGTGACAGGGCCCTGGCCCTTCCTCTGGGATCCATCCCTGTGCCAGGGAGCAACAGGGCCCCCAGCTCTGCCCTTGGGGATGATTCTCTGGCTGGACCCACGGCCCTGTCAAGGTGTGATGGGGCCCCCAGTTCTTCTCTAGGGAAGCTGTTGTGCAGCCCAACAGTTTTTCCTGATATTCACCCTGAGTCTCATTATTTCTCTGGGTGGGGGGTCTGTAGGCTCTGGGACAGACGTTTGTTCGCCACAAGCCCTAGGGACCTCCAAGGAGTCTACATTCCCAGCACAAGTCCCTTAAGCAGGCAGAGGTCTACTCCCTTCCTCCAAGTCCTATAGGATATCTGTTCTCTTCCTTGCCCTCAGTCCCAAGTTCCATAAGCAGGCAGAGGCGACTTGCTGTACCTTGCTGTTTAACTGCTGAATTCTCAGCTCCTTTTGGTGCAGCTCTTTCAGGCTGTCACCCAGTTGGACCCGGAGGTGATCTGTCTCGGCTTCTAGGCTGGACGGGTCCCCTCCGAAAGTCTCACTGGAGCTGGGGATCTCTGGAGAAGTCTGCCAAGAAAAGAGTGATGAAAGTACCTATTGCTGAGATCTTTGTTGAATCCCGTTCCCTTTTTAACCACGCACCTGTCTGGTGTACAAGTCACAAAACCCTCCAATAAGCCTATATCTGGAACCTTGCTTGCCAATGCCGAAGGGGTGAGAGTAAATGGCCACAGCACAAAGGGCAGCTGAAGAGCAGAACAATTAGTGAAAATTCAGTTGGCTTACACATGGAACTCTTGCATCCGAAGAAGTGGGTTGTAGCCCACGAAAGCTTATGCTCTAATAAATTTGTTAGTCTCTAAGGTGCCACAAGTACTCCTGTTCTTTTTGCCCTTCCCTGTTTGCCCAACAGCCTCCTTAGAGATCTGCAGCAGCAATGGCTCAAAAGGCACCAGTACATGGATGGGAATGTGCAAGAGTGTCAGCAAAGACATCCTTGCCCCTATGGCTCTTCAGCTTAGAGAACGAAGAAACTGGCACTCTGCCTCCCTTTCCTTCACATGATCCATGCAAGAACTCCGCAACTGTACACTCCAGCCAGCTGTATTGTTCCCACTTGGGCCTACAGATTGTAAGGTCTCTGAGACAGTGGCTTTGTCTACCACACTAAATACTCAACTTCAGCTTAAAGTATGAAATCAGCAGCAGAGAACATCCTTATTAGGCAGCTTGCTATCCTAAAAGAGCTTCTCAAAGCACTATCCCCAAACATAGCTCTTTCGTTTTTTGTTGTTGATACCTTGAGTGGTTGCTTGAGACCGGCATTGCTAAGTATTTACAGTGCTACTGAACAGGGACCCATGAATCAGGAATTCCTGAGCTCTCATCCCAGTCTGGCATGGACATCATCTGTGGCCTTAGTCAAGCCACACCTTCTGCCCCAGTGTCTCCATCTGCTAAATGCGGATATTTCTCACTAGTCCATGTCACAGGGATATTGGGATTATTATATAAGTAACAAACAACCCTCAGAGCCTCTGGATCTGGAACCTTTTATATGGCTGCTGCTGGGACACTGAGGGTCCCTAACCTCTAACACATCAGCATGCTTGTGCTGAAGGGAATTCTCTATAGTCAGAGTCATAGAAATTATCTATCTAAGGTACACCTAGAGCACCCATCATTAGTCTAGTGCCGGATTCAAGTAAGGAACTGACGTGCTGATGGGCCTAACCCATAACAGGGATCTAAGGGATGATCTGTCAAGTGTCTGAGAACCTGTAAGAGGGAACCAGAACCACAGTTTCTGGGGATGTTAGCACAGCAATACCTTTCTGACAGTTTCATGTCTGCATTCTCTCCGCATTATAGGAGGAGAGATTTCGGGTGCTGGAACAGACCTATGCTTTTTCCCCTTGGCCTTGAGGGCAAAGGAAAGTGTGCCCTTGTGGTCTGGTGCACACATTCCTGTCTAAAAACTGGATCCACACTGGATCTGTCTCACAATCCATACTTGGTTTGGGAACCATGGAACCACTTGTGGGGCTGTGATGCTTCCCAGGGCTGCGAGGCACCTCAATACCACTTGTCCTTAGCATGAGGAAGCCTTGTCTGTGGTTGGCAGGGGTCAGCTCCCTAGAGGGAAAGAAGGCTGTATAGTTTGAATGGCCTCCACATCAGCAGAAGTGGGATCAATCTCCTTGGGGACAGGCTGGTTAGAATAGTCAGGAGAGGGTTGAACTAACAGCAAACAGAGAGGGTTAAAACAGGGACGATATGAGCACTCAGCATGAAAATGAGATGTTGCGAACAAAATTAATCAAGGAACCAAAGGACGTGAAGAGAAGAAATTCTTGAATTGACAATACACCAATGCTAGGAGCCTGGGTAATAAAAAGGAGGAAATGGAATTACTCATTTATGAGCATAAATTCAATCTAGTTGGTATTACTGAAACCTGGTGGAATGATTTGCATGATTGGAATGTTAAAATCAATGTTTCTAACCTATTTAAAGGAAGGATCAAGTGAGCAAAGGGGTGGGGGAGTGGCACTCTGTGTCAAAAATTGTATTACCTGTTTCTGAGTCTTGGATAACTCATACAAAAATGATCCTGAATAGGGGACTAGTTGGTGTCTGCTATAGATCACAAAACACACTAGGGAACAGGATGACTGCCTCTTTATGCACCTTTCTATAACGTGTAGGAAAAAAAGCTGTGTGATCATGGGGAACTTCAATTTGAGTGACATATGCTGGAGGTCTTATGCTGCCAGTACTAAAACGTCCTTGGGATTTCTAACAATTATAGATTACAATTTCCTAACTCAAAAAGTGTTGCATCCAACACAGGGGAATTCTATATTAGACCGTGTCCTAACAGATAAAGAGGAACTGATCACAGACCTAAAAATTGATGGTATATCAGGTAAAAGTGACCATGATTGATCACATTTGTAATGTGCAAACAGAATAAAATTCAGACCAATTTTTATTACACACACACACACAGCTTTAAAAGGGCCAGTTTCACAAAGCTGAAAACAATTATGAGCCATATCAGCTGGGAAGTTGAAGTCAATCATAAAAGTGTGAATAATAATTGGGAATAATTTAAGAACACCTTACTAGACACCCAAAAAGCCACAATCCCATAATTGAGGAAGGAGGCCGTGCTGTTAAAAATCCCCACCTGGTTTAAAAGGGAAATTATGGCAGCTGTAAAAAAATAAAACAAAACAACCACAACAACAAATGGAAGAACGGGGAAGTTGATATTAATGAATATACAGCAGAAATCAAGAATTGTAGTCTGACGAAGTGGGTATTCACCCACGAAAGTTTATGCTCCAATACATCTGTTAGTCTTAAAGGTGCCACAAGACTCTCTGTTGCTTTTTACTGTATCCAGACAGACAACCTGACCATGGATCACAGAATCATAGAAGATTAGGGTTGGAAGAAACCTCAGGAGGTCATCTAGTCCAACCCCCTGCTCAAAGCAGGATGGCTGCCTTTACCCAGATCCTGGTGTGGATTTGCAGAGACTGTGTCCTGCATTTCCCACTCACAGAAAGCCAGGCTGGGGGGGGACCATCCAGCTGGTGGAATCTCTCAGGAAGCAGGTGGGAAAGCTAAAGGAGGAGGGGACTAGGCTGAGGCGCATCCGTGCCCACAAGGAATTCCTCGAGAGATTCATATAGAGACATCCAAGGCTGAGGAAGCTATCCAGCTACAGAGGACTGCTGTCACAACACCGGGGAGGAGGATATGGCTCTGTCACAGGGAGGACACTGGCTGGTTACTTCTGGCATCAGGCAGAGCTCCACCCCTAATCCCAACCCACCCACTGTGGTGATGGAAAACCGATATGCTGACCTAGCAATGAACGATTAGGAATCAGTCCCAAAGGTGGAGGAGGAGAAGCTATGTATCCCCAAGGCTGGGAGAATTGCAGCCACCACTCCCAGGAAGTAATGTAGGGTAGTGGTGGTTGGTGACTCTCTTCTGGTGGAGGTATGCTGCCTGCCAGGGGCTCGTATCCGAGACGTTAAGGAGGGATTGTCGAGGATCATCCAGTCCTGTGACTACTACCTCATGCTACTCATCCATGTGGGCATTAATGATACTGCAAGGTATGACCCCCTCAGCAGTTCAGACATGACTATGGGGCTCTGGGAGTAAGGGTGAAGGAGTGGGGAGTGCAGATAGTGTTCTCTTCAATCCTTCCAATCAAGGGTAAGCGCCTAGACAGAGGCAGATGCATCCTGGAGGTGAATGCCTGGTTGCGAGGATGGTGTCGCCAGGAGGGCTTCGGCTTCATTGACCATGGGATGCTGTTCCAGGAAGGAGGACTGCTTAAGCAGAGATGGGGTCCACCTATCTGTTGGGACATGTAAGGGTTAAGTAAAGACCTGGGTAACCGCTAGCATGGTATTAGGGAGGAAGGCGGGGCAGGCACTGTCTCTTTGCTTGATAAAGTGCTATCCCTCTCCCTTCCCTTCTCCTTGTTAAGGATTGATAAGCGTTGCAGCTGCATAAGGAATGTGGGGATCTAAAGAATACTCTTCATGTAAAGCAGTGATATCTCCCCATCCCTTCCTTTCCCAGACACATAAACGAGCTCGGGGTCATAGCCCCTTCCTCCCTTCCCTGTGAACTGCTGATCAAGGGAATTTGTGGCTGCAATTATTGCAAAAAAATGTATCTTCAAAGTAAAAACTATCTGTAGAATATGCTAATGTTGTAAACAGTAATCAGGGGCGGGGATAATTACATTCAGTATATAGCTATTGATATTCATTGTATGGGTGTTCATATTACTCAATAAGGGTTTTGGGGGTGTTGTAGTAAATGCAGGTATTTACATATTAACTTAGATAAAAAGAATGTGCTGTAACTAATTCAGTGTTTACTCGACAATTGGGTTGAGGGGAACAAGCACCGCAATAAAGAAGCCCGTCTACGCAATCTGCCTCTGGGTCAGCCTGCTCTTCTCTAACACTATCAAGGAAGGGGAAGAGCATATTTGGATACAGACTGGCTAACCTAGTGAGGAGGGCTTTAAACTAAGTTTGAAGGGGGCAGGTGACCAAAGCCCACAGGTAAGTGAAAAACATGGAGACCTGGGAGAGGGGTTGGAATTTGCGGGGAGCCTGGGCTGCTATAGCAGGGATAAAGGAGAGAAGACAAAACTCGGGGTGGGGGAATCAAATCAGTATCTTAGGTGTCTGTATATTAATGTGAGAAGCATGGGGAATAAGCAGGAAGAATTCGAAATGCTAGTTATTATTTTATTATTAGTAGTAAATAAACACAACTATGACATCGTTGGCATCACAGAGACTTGGTGGGATAACATGTGTGACTGGAATATTGGTATAGAAGAGTACAGCTTGCTCAGGAAGGACAAGCAGGGGAAAAAAGGAGGAGTTGTTGCCTTATATATGAAAAATGTATACACTTGGACTGAGGTTGAGATGGAAATAGGAGACAGACTTGTTGAAAGTCCCTGGGTAAGGATAAAAGGGGTAAAAAACAAGGGTGATGTCATGGTAGGGGTCTACTACAGGCCACCTAACCAGGAAGAAGAGGTGGATGAGGCTTTTTTTAAACAACTAACAAAATGATCCAAAGCACAGGACTTGGTGGTGAAGTGGGACTTTAACTACTCAGACAACTGTTGGGAAAATAACACAGCAGGGCACAGATTATCCAACAAGTTCTTGGAATGTATTGGAGACCATTTTTTTAATTTCAGAAGGTGGAGAAAGCTACTAGGGGAGAGGCTGTTCTAGATTTGATTTTGACAAATAGGGAGGAACTGGTTGAGAAAAGACAGTTACCTTTTCCGTAACTGGTGTTCTTCGAGATGTGTTGCTCATGTCCATTCCACAATAGGTGTGCGTGCTTGCCACGTGTACCGGTGCCGGAAGTTTTTCCCCTAGCAGTACCCATAGGGGAGCGCCCCTAGCAACTCCTGGAGTGGCGCCTCTATGGCACGGTATAAGGGGCGCTGCGCGCTCCCCCCATCCTCAGTTCCTTCTTGCCAGACAACTCCAACAGAGGGGAAGGAAGGCGGGATGTGGAATGGACATGAGCAACACATCTCGAAGAACACCAGCTTGGCTTTTCTTCGAGTGATTGCTCATGTGCATTCCACAATAGGTGATTCCACGCTGTATCTGTTGGAGGTGGGAAGGAGTTCACAGACTCTCGGGATGGAGTACAGCCCTGCCAAACCCGGCGTCCTCGCTGGTTTGGGAGACGATCGCATAATGCGAGGTGAACATGTGAACCAAAGACTAGGTGGCAGCCCTACAAATGTCCTGAAGGAGAACATGGGCTAGAAAGGCAGCCGAAGAGGCTTGCGCCCTAGTCAAGTGTGCCCTCACAATCAGAGGCAGGGGGACTCCCGCTAGATCGTAACAGTTACAAATACACGAGGTGATCCGTTTGGAGAGCCGCTGAGTGGAGATCGGCCGACCTCTCATGCGTTCGGCTGAGGCGATGAACAGCTGTGAGGACTTCCTGAACGGCTTAGTCCGCTCCAGGTAAAAGGCCAGAGCTTGTCTCACATCCAGCATGTGGAGGCGGTGCTCCTCACTGGACGCATGGGGTTTGGGACAGAGCACCAGCAGGAAGATATCCTGACCCATGTAGTTGGTAGCGACCACCTTGGGGAGGAATGAAGGATGTGGTCGGAGCTGGACCTTATCCTTATGGAACACTGTGTACGGGGGCTTGGAAGTCAGGGCCCTGAGCTCTGAGACCCGTCTGGCTGACGTGATCGCCACCAGGAAGGCTACCTTCCAGAAGAGGTGCCACCAGGAGCATGTAGCTAGCGGTTCAAACGGGGGACCTGTCAGCCGGGCCAGCACCAAGTTCAGGTCCCACTGCAGAACTGGGGGCCTAATGTACAGGAAGAGACGATCCAATCCCTTAAATAATCGGCCAGTCATGGCATGGGAGAAGACCATGTGTCCCTACACCGGCAGGTGGAAGGCCGATATGGCCGCCAAGTGCACCTTGACGGATGAGGGCACTAGGCCCTGGGCTCTAAGGTGAAAGAGGTAGTCTAAAATGAGCTGAATTGGGGAAGCCACCGGCAACACGCCACGATCAGCTGCCCACTGTGAAAACCGAGACCACTTTGCCAGGTAGGCCCGATGCATGGAGGGCCATCTGCTTTCCAGGAGGACGCACTGAACCCCTTCCGAGCACGTCCTTTTCTCCCAGCGTAACCACTGAGCAGCCACACCGTGAGGTGGAGTGCCACTAGGTTGGGGTGGAGGAGGCAGCCTTAGTCCTGGGAGAGCATGTCCGGGCAGGGCGGCAATGGCCACGGCGGGGCGACTGCCAGGCTTGTGAGAGTCCCGTACCAATGTTGCCTGGGCCACGCCGGGGCGATCAGGAGGACCCAGGCCCTGTCCATTTATATCTTCTCCAAGACCTTGCCGATCAGCGGGATCGGGGGGAAGGCATAGTGAAGCCGGCCCGACCAGGATAGGAGGAAGGCATCGGAGATGGTGCCCGTGCCCAACCCCCCCCAGAGCAGAAGCGGGGACACTGGTGGTTCTGCCGTGTCATGAACAGGTCCACCTGGGGAGTGCCCCACGTTTGGAAAATCCTGTGCACCACCTCTGGGTGTAGTGACCACTCGTGCTGAGAGGAGAAGTCTTGGCTCAGACGATCCGCCCGGAAATTCTGGGCGCCCGGTTAAGTGGTGGGCCTCCAGGCAGATATCATAGGCTATGCAGAAGTCCCACAGCCTGAGGGCTTCCTGGCAGAGGGCTGAAGAGCAGGCCCCGCCTTGCCTGTTGATGTAAAACATCGAGGCCGTGTTGTCTGTGAGAACCCTAACCACTCTGCCCTCCAGTTGCGAGCGGAAGGCTACACATGCCAGACGGATCGCCCTGAGCACCTTGATGTTTCTATGCAGGGCAAGGTCTGGCATGGACCACAGACCTTGGATCTGAATGTTCCCCACATGGGCTCCCTACCCGACTATGTCAGACACCAGCTCCACCGATGGGGGCCTGCCCCTGAACGGGACTCCGTGGAGCATGTTCCCCGGGGAGGACCACCATTGTAGGGAGGCGATCACCGGTTTGGGCACAGTGAAGACCTTGTCCATCCTGTCTCTGGACTGGGAGAACACTGAGGCCAACCAGAGCTGGAGGGGCCTCATCCTCAGCCTGACGTGGCGAACCATATATGTGCATGCCGACATGTGACCCAGGAGCTGGAGGCACGCTCTGGCTGTGGTCACAGGGAACCTTGTGACTGTATCGATGAGCCCTCTTAGGGTCTTGAACCTGTCCGGTGGGAGGGAGGCCCTGGCTTATGTCACGTCCAGGACTGCCCTGATAAACTCTATGCGCTGCACTGGAACTAAAGTCGACTTGGCGTCGTTTACCAACAGGCCCAGGGTGGCGCATGTGGACAGAAGGAGCACCATGTGATCCTGCACCTGCAACCTGGAGCTGCCCTTGACCAGCCAGTCATCCAGATAGGGGAAGATCTGTACCCCACGACGTCTGAGGTAGGCCGCCACCAAAGACATGCACTTTGTGAATACCCTGGGAGCAGTGGACAGGCCAAACGAGAAGACCGTAAATTGGTAGTGCTCCTGTCCAACTGTGAAATGGAGGAAACGTCTGTGCCCCTCGAATATATGGATGTGGAAGTACACGTCCTCCAGATTGAGGGAGGCGTACCTGTCCCCAGGGTCCAGGGAGGGGATGATGGAGGCAGAGAGACCATGTGGAACTTGAGCTTTACCATGTGCTGGTTCAGGCCTCGCAGGTCCAGGATGGGCCTGAGCCCCCTTTTGGCCTTCGGGATAAGGAACTAGCGGGAGTAGTACCCTTTGCGTCTGAACTTCGCTGGCACCACTTCCACCGCTCCTAGGCCAAGAAGCCGCCCCACCTCCTGCTCGAGCAGGGCCTCGTGAGGGGGTCCCCCAGGATGGACTGGGACAGAGGGTGGTTGGGCGGGGTAGAGGTAAACTGGAGGGTATAGCCCTGGGAGATGGTGTTGAGGACGCAACAGTCCAAGGTCAGCCACGACCACTCTGGGAGAAAAGCACACAACCGGTAGGAGAAGGGAAGCTTTATTGCAGGTGGATCCCTGGTATGAACTGGGAAGTTGCCCCCAGGCGTCCCGTCAAAACTGATGTTTTCCCACCTGCTTGCCCTTGGAAGGCCCAGGCTGGGGGGCAGACTGTCTCTGCAGGTGCTTTTATAGTCCCGAGACTTTTTATAAGGGGGCTCATATTTAGAATGGGTGGCCTGGGTGGGAGCCTGCTGAGGCCTAAACTTGATCCTGGCCGGAGCCGGGACATAGAGGCCAAGTATCTTAAGTGTTGTGCGGGAATCTTTCAGGCCGTGCAATTTCACGTCCGTCTGTTCCGCAAATAGGGCCTGCAAGGAGTTCTGCGCCTCGCTGGACAGCCCAGTCAGCAGGAGCCACGACGCCCTCCTCATGGACACCGCGGAGGCCATAGACCTTGCAGCTGTATCCGCGGCATCCGACGCTGCCTGCAAGGTTGCCCTGGCAGCCGCTGTACCCTCCTCCACCAGCGCTTTGCACTCCTTCTTGTCACGCTCCTGGAGAGAGTCTTCGAATTTGGGTAGAGAGCCCCACAAATTGAACTCATACTGACTCAGGAGAGCCTGATGGTTCACCACCCTTAACAGGAAACTTGAGGACTAATAAACTTTTCTCCCAAATAAGTCCAGCCTCCTTGAGTCTATTTTTCGGAGTAGGGGCTGGCTGACTGGCCCTGCCTCTCCCTGTGGTTGACCGACTCGACCACCAGGGAGTTGGGAGCAGGGTGGGTGTACAGGTATTCATGCCCCTTGGCGGGCACAAAGTACTTCCGTTCTGCCCGCTTAGAGATGGGGGGCAAAGAAGCCTGGGCTTGCCACAAGGTGTTTGAAATTTTTGCCACCCCTTTGTGGAGTGGGAGGGCCACCCTGCCCGGTGCCGAGGGTGATAGGACGTTGAAGAGGGAGTCTGAAGGCTTCCTCCACCTCCTTGGCCTGAAGGTTAAGGCTTGATGCCACCCTTTTCAATAGTTCTTGGTGGGCTTTAGAGTACTCCTGCGGAACAGAGGGAGGAGGCACCGTAATTGCCTCATCGAGGAGGATGAGGATGCAGGTGTGGTACTCTGTGTATCCACTGGTACTGGAGGTCCCACCACTTGGTTGTCCTCCGGGTGCAGAACTGAAGATGCACGTACCACCGAATCCTTTCTGGGAGGCTGGGAAAGGGAGGCCGATGGTCTTTCCGAGGCTCCAGCTGCCGAGCGAGCCCCCACTGGGGGCTGCGTCGGGGGCCATAGGGCCCACTGGTACCACGGTGCTGGCCCAGGAGCCCGGTGCCACTGCACCTGCTGTGGCACCGGCAGAGCGGGCTGTTCAGACTGACTAGCCTGTCCCATTGACCAACGACTACGAAGGGTGGACAGGCTGGCGTACGACCTGCAGCTGTCCCTGGATCGGGAGGAGCAGTGGCATCGGGAACGGTGCTGACCACGAGACCGTGATCCCAACGTGGAAGAGCAGTACCGCCGGCAGCAGCTGCTCCGCAATTGGCTCTGGTGGGCGAATCCGCGACAGCAAGGTGCTGGCAATCG
This sequence comes from Terrapene triunguis, assembly GCF_002925995.2. Classification (NCBI taxonomy): domain Eukaryota; kingdom Metazoa; phylum Chordata; order Testudines; family Emydidae; genus Terrapene; species Terrapene triunguis. Next base: position 140,279 of record NW_020664581.1, on the reverse strand, counting down.
ACGCCTGGGCCTGCGGGGGCGGTGCTGCGGCGGGGTCCTGGAGCGAGATGAAGAACGGGAACTGCGTCAACGCCTGTATCGCAACGGGCTACGGTAGCCTCTCAGAGACGAGGCCCTCTGGTGCCCTCTGTCTGGGTCTTGACAGGATCCAGTCCCTCGAGGCAGAACGGTGCCTGGAACCCCTGTCAGTTGGAACCCAGCCAGACAACCTGGTGGGGGTTGATGGGGACCGGTGCAGACTGCGCATGGGGTGGTCGCTGAGTGGCGAAAGGTGTCGGGAATGGTACTGATCAGGTGGCGACCCAAGCGGTGGCTTGCCTCTGGACCAGGGAGCCAACAGCGGCGGTGCCCCTGGTACCGGCAGAGACAGAACCCCGGGCGGCTTGCGGTGCCTCTGGCGTGGAGGGCACCCGGACATCCGGGGAGGCCTGCGCTGAGTGGGCTGGGCTACTCCGCTCAACCTGAGACAGAGGCCTGGCGGCTGACAGGGACCGAGAACTGCCCAACATGGGTCTAGACTCTCCCCCAGTCTTGCTCCGGTGTCTCGGCGGAGAAGACCTCTCCTTAGCCTTCTTGGCGTGCCCTGCGGATGGGGAGCAGTGCCGGCTGGTGGAAGGCAATGAAGGGTCACTGCACACCGACACCGCGATACCCAGTGCTGATTCGGAGCAGCACACCGGAGTCGGGGTCAGCGCTGACTCCATCAGAATGGCTCGGAGCCAAATGTCCCTTTCCTTCTTGGTCTGAGGCTTGAAAGATCTGCAAATCTTGCAGCAATCGCTGAGATGGGTTCCTCCAGACAGCATAAACAGTCCGCGTGCGATTCACTCACTAGCATCGGGCGCCTGCAAGTGTCGCAAGACTTAAAGCCCGGGACACGGGGCATGCCCCGACCCGGGCGAACTAATCTAAACTAACACTAATCTAAAGTACTTCAACTACAGGTACTACTAACTAACAATGAACGAACAATAGTTCAAGAGGAAAGCTGCAGAAAAGCTGGAGCAGAGCAGTTCCGATGCACCTTCACCGGCAGCAAGAAAGAACTGGGGGTGGGGGGAGCGCACAGTGCCCCTTATACCATGCCATAGAGGCGCCACTCCAGGAGTCGCGGGGGGCGCTCCCCTACGGGTACTGCTAGGGGAAAAAATGCGGGCACCGGTGCACGTGGCGAGCACGCACACCTAGTGTGGAATGCAAATGAGCAATCACTCGAAGAAGAATTTGAAAGTGAATTCAATCGTTGATTGGCCAGAGAGGCGGTGATATGGCAGCAGGGCTGCGCTCCTCTCCTCCACTCGAGAGGGGGAAGGGGCCTGTCGACTGAGACATCGAGCGAGCGGCCCGTGTGAGGAAAAGGCGCTGTTGCCACCGCTATGACATTCAAGGGGAGCCAGGCCTGGGACCGTTTTTACAGCACCCGCTGCTGCGGCTGCTGCCATGTCCGTACCGGGACCATCATCCTGGGGACATGGTACATGGTGGTGAACTTGTTGATGGGCATCTTGCTGACTGTGGAAGTTACCCACCTTAATTCAGTGCCAACTGTTGACATACAGTATGAAGTCATTGGTAATTACTATGGTTCTGAGAGAATGGCTGAAAACGCTTGTGTTCTCTTTGCCATCTCACTCCTCCTGTTCACGATAAGTGCAATGATGGTGTATGGAGCAATTGCTCACCGAGTGAGCTGGCTCATTCCACTCTTCTGTTACCAGCTCTTTGTCCTCAGTTGCCTGATTGCCATCAGTTCTCTTACTTACATGCCAAGAATCAAAGAGCATCTGGATGTTACCAGATTTCCCTTACAAAGATGACCTCCTTGCACTTGACTCAAGCTGTATTTTGTTCGTTGTCCTGGTGTTTTTTGCCTTATTTATCATCTTAAAGGCCTATCTAATTAACTGTGTATGGAACGGCTATAAATACATCAGCAACAGAAACTTACCTGAGATAGCCATGTACCCTGCATTTGAAGCTCCTCCACAGTATGTCCTGCCAACTTATGAAATGGCAGTGAAGATGCCTGAGAAGGAAACCCCACCTCCTTACATACCTGCCTGAAGCAACTGTGCTTATGTTAGTTAACATCTGTACCAACTTCTTGGGTTTTTGTCCTTTTAATCTTGCAAAATTGCTTAAATATTCAGGGCTTTAGGAGCAAACCTTTCTGTTGAAAGATGTTTGATATAACTCTACTAAGCAAAACACATCTGGCAGTAATTTTTTTTCCTGCTTGTTTTAGTTTTTGTTCTCTTTAATGGTCTTAAACATGTTTATTGCCTTAGAGTCTTGTACTACAAACATTAGAACTACATGAGTGAAGTTGTTCATGTGACATCAACTGAACAACTCATATGAGTAAAGTTAGCCGCAGGCATACATGTCTGCTGGGTCGGGCCCTTAATTTGTAGAGTAATTTTTGTAAAGTAGTTCATAAAGACAATCTGATCTACCAGCAAAATGAGTTTTTTGCCTTTCTTTAATCATTTTTTTTTGGGGGGAAAGAGGTTGGGAGGGAGGTTTGAATGTGGTGTGTGTGTGTGTATATACATATTTTTTACTTTGCACTTTTCTCACACTATCTTACCTTATTGAAAGTGAAAGGCAGCTTGGGTGAAAGTGATCATGAAATGGTAGAGTTCATGATTCTAAGGAATGGTAGGAGGGAGAACAGCAAAATAAAGACAATGGATTTTAAGAAGGCAGACTTTAGCAAACTCATGGAGTTAGTAGGTAAGATCCCATGGGAAGCAAGTCTAAGGGGAAAAACAATTGAAGACAGCTGGCAGTTTTTCAAAGAGACATTATTAAGGGCACAAGAGCAAACTATCCCACTGCATAGGAAAGATAGGAAATATGGCAAGACACCACCCTGGCTTAACCAGGAGAACTTCAATTATCTAAAAATCAAAAAAGATACTTACAAAAAGTGGAAACTAAGTCAAATTACAAAGGATGAATGTAAACAAATAACACAAGTATGTAGGGACAAAATTAGAAAGGCTAAGGCACAAAACGAGATCAAACTAGCTGGACACAAAAGGGTAACAAGAAAACATTCAACCAGTATATTAGAAGCAAGAGGAAGACCAAGGACAGGATAGGACTGTTATTCAATGAGGGGGGAAAACAATAACAGAAGATGTGGAAATGGCAGAGGTGCTTAATGACTTCTTGGTTTCAGTTTTCACCAAGAAGGTTGGTGGTGACTGGACGTCTAACATAGTGAATGCCAGTGAAAATGAGGTAGGATCAGAGATTAAAATAGGGAAAGAACAAGGTACAAATTACATAGACAAGTTAGATGTCTTCAAATCACCAGGGCCTGATGAAATGCAACCTAGAATACTCAAGGAGCTGACTGAGGAGATATCTGAGCCATTAGCGATTATCTTTGAAAAGTCATGGAAGACAGGAGAGATTCCAGAAGACTGGAAAAGGGCAAATATAGTGCCAATCTATAAAAAGGGAAATAAGGACAACCTGGGGAATTACAGACCAGTCATCTTAACTTCTGTACCTTGAAAGATTATGGAGCACATAATTAAGCAATCAATTTGCAAACATCTAGAAGATAATAAGGTGATAAGTAACAGTCAGCATGTATTTGTAAAGAACAAATCATGTCAAACCAACCTGATAGCTTTCTTTCACACGGTAACAAGGCTTGTGGATGGGGGGAAACGGTAGATGTGGTATATCTTGACTTTAGTAAAGCTTTTGATATGGTCTCGCATGACCTTCTCATAAACAAACTAGGGAAATGCAACCTAAATGGAGCTGCTATAAGGTGGGTGCATAACTGGTTGGAAAACCATTCCCAGAGAGTAATCATCAGTGGTTCACTGTCATGCTGAAAGGGCATAACGAGTGGGGTCCCACAGGGATCAGTTCTGGGTCCAGGTCTGTTCAATATCTTCAATGATTTAGATAATGGCATAGAGAGTACACTTATAAAGTTTGTGGACAATACCAAGCTGGGAGGGGTTGCAAGTGCTTTGGAGGATAGGATTAAAATTCAAAATGATCTGGACAAACTGGAGAAATGGTTTAAAGTAAACAGGATGAAATTCAATAAGGACAAATGCAAAGTACTCCACTAAGGAAGGAGCAATAAGTTGCACACATACAAAATGGGAAATGAAGGAGTACTGCGGAAGAGGATCTGGGGATCATAGTAGATCACAAGCTAAATATAAGTCAACAGGTCAGCACTGTTGCAAAAGAAGTGAACATCATTCTGGGATGTATTAGCAGGAGTATTGTAAGCAAGACACGAGAAATAATTCTTCCGCTCTACTCCACGCTAATTAGGCCTCAGATGGAGTATTGTGTCCAGTTCCAGGTGCCACATTTCAGGAAAGATGTGGACAAATTGGAGAAAGTCCAGAAAAGAGCGACAAAAATGATTAAAGGTCTAGAAAACATGACCTATGAGGGAAGATTGAAAAAATTGGGTTTGTTTAGTCTGGAAAAGAGAAGACAGAGGGGACCATGATAACAGTTTTCAAGTACATAAAAGGTGTTACAAGGAGGAGGGGAAGAATTGTTCTTCTTAACCTCTGAGCATAGGACTAGAAGCAATGGTCTTAAATTGCAGCAAGGGAGGTTTAGTCTGGACATTAGGAAAAACTTCCTGTCAGGGTGGTTAAACACTGGAATAAATTGCCCAGGGAGGTTGTAGAATCACCATCATTGTCTAACCTGCTCTTAAAAATCTCCAAACACCTGTCAGGGATGGTCTAAATAATACTTAGTCGTGCCACGAGTGCAGGGGGCTGGACTAGATGACCTCTTGAGGTCCCTTCCAGTCCTATGATTCTACGTTGTGACCAAAAGGGCTAATGCATAACCAGGGGAATCTCAAGTAGGAGTAAAGAGGTTATTTTTTACCTCTGTATTTAGCGCTGGTGCGACCACTGCTGGAATGTGTCCTGCTTTGGCATCCACAGTTCAAGAAGGATGTTTATCAGTTGGAGAGGGTTCAAAGAAGAGTCACAAGAATGATAAAAGGATTAGAAAACATGCCTTATACTGATTGAGCTCCTTGAGTCTATCTATTTAGCTTAGAAAAGAGAAGGTGAAGGGATGACTTGATCACAGTCTATAAGTACTCACATGGGGAACAAATATTGAATAATGGGCTCTTCAATATGGCAGAGAAAGGTCGAACATGACCCAGTGGCTGGAATTTGAAGCTACACAAATTCAGACCAGATATAAGGCATACATTTTTAATGAATAAGGAATTAACCATTGGAACAGTTTACCAAAGATCGTGGTGGATTTTCCATCACTGACAATTTTTATAGCAAGATTGGATGTTTTTCTAAAAGATATACTTTAGGAATTATTTTGGTGAAGTTCTATGGCCTGTGATATACAGGAGCTTATACTAGATGACCATAATTATCCCCTTCTGGCCTTAGAATCTATGAATAAGGCTATGATTTTTTTACTTCTGCCTGAGATGCCTGGGAGCTGCAGGGTACCCTGCCACGCAGCGGGAGACCCCCGGAGCTGGCGGGGACCCCCCGGCACTCCCAGCAGCCCCTGCAGCTGAGCTTCCCAATTTGTCATAGATATTTTTAGTAAAAGTCACAGACAGGTCACAGGCTTCCATGAATTTTTCTTCACTACCGGTGACCTGTCTATGACTTTTACTAAAAATATCGGAGACAAAATCTTAGCCTTATCTATGAATCTATGACTCCACCAGCTATGGGCAACGCAAGCATTCCCTTCTCAGCCTATGCAGGCTTTGCTATCCTTCTGCAGGTTAGCAATAGGCACACTCCAACCCCGAGCCCTCCAAACATCTCCCTGTAGTACCCAGCCCCTGGTCCACTGGACACTCTCAGTATCACAGATACACTATTCCCAAAGGAATAGTACACCTCAGTTTACCAGGTACACCTCAGGATCACTGCTCTGCCTAACTTACAGCTCTTAGATTTGTTTACAGTAAAAACAAGTTTATTTAGCCAAGAAAAGAGCTTCAAGTAATAGCAAGTAGGTAGAAGTACTTGAGACAATTGGTTACATCTAACACAAAATAATAGATCTTAAACTAATTTTGATGGAATATATGGGCTAAAAAGGTGTTAACATAACCCAGTCACTGTCCAACATTAAACAACTGGAAATGAGGTTCTGGGTTTCTCATGCAGAAACCTCAGCCTGCTTAGTATCATGACAAGAATACCATTAAACAGTGCTTTAATCTTTTAATAAAGATACAGAAAAGAAGGGAAAACAATTAAAGCCTTTGAAATGTAAAGTATTAAGTAAGGCTTTCATTTTAACATTTTTTGTTCTCTTTCCCTTTAGCAGGAGAGAGTTTTCAAAAGCAAAACCCCTTTGACAGTCTCCGAGATGCTACCAAAGGTGGTGGTAACTCCTGTTCTGGGTAAAAGAGAAGTGAGCTGAGACGGGCTGAAGCTGGCTTCTTTGGATCTGAGCCAGGTGGATCCTTAGGCTCAGCTCCTGCTAAGTAGGTCACTGCTTTATGAATCAAGTGTGGTCCTTTTGCCTCTTCTGCAGGGGATCAGTGCCTGAAGCAAGTCTCCTGGAATGCTCCATGCTCAGAGACTCTGTTCAGGGATTTTTGGCTGCAAGACCCCCTTGCAGGAACATTGCCTGCAGCTAGTTCTGGAGCTCTTTCCTAGCCCATGGTGTTAAGGTCCTGCACATGCAGCAGACAAGTGCCCTTCTATGGGGCAAGCTTAACATATCCCCAACTTCAGATGCCCATGTGGAGAACAGCGGGAACAAGAGGTGCAAGTCTCTTGGAGGTCTGATCCTCTATATCAGACCCAAGGACTCATGACAAAGCACAAAGAGCCACACAGGCGCCAAAATGTACTTAAAAATCAGAATTTGGAGCAAATAAACTAGAACCAACTAGAATTGACTAAAACAAACAAAAGACTAAGAATAAAAAAGCCCTGGGAACAAAGTTCCAAAAGCCCAGGTCAAGAAAGCTGAGTGAGGTTCCACATCAGCTCGCTATTGCGATTGGAAGTAAATGAAATATATGATACACCTTGGCCCTGTTTCTATTCTAACTCTTTGAGCATTCTGAGCCGCAAGGGCGGGGAAAGGGGACACACAAGGATGCTCCAACAAGCACTGCTTTCTAGACATTTACACCTATCCCCACTGCACAGTTGGTGCATCCCACAAATGGAAACATACAGAGGACGCTCAAAGAAAAACTTGTGTTTTCCACTCTAATACATTTGACCCACCTGCTTTCAGATGCTGTGACCCCACTCCTCCACTCTGGCTCCTCCCTGACTGAATTCCAAGCTTCCAATTTCCCTATAATATGAAGGGAACTCCATCCTTACTCACCTGCCTTTGGTATTGTTCCTCTATGACCTGCGACTTGGACAGGGGTGACTTCACACAATCTTGCACAATCCTTTGCAAGTGACTTAGCTGCTGGTCTTTGTCTGCCAAGGCCATCACGTACTGCTCTTTTGCCCTCTTGTTTTGCATCTCCCATGTGGTCTTCTCCTGTCTGCAAAGCAACATATAGTCGACATTATAGAGGGCACTTCCTACAGTATGTCCTGCGTAGTCACCTGCTGTACTCAGGAAGCCCAGCACAGGCCTAGCAGGGGAACAGTCATTACTCCCCGCAGTTAACCTATGCCAGGAGAGTTTCTTTGCAACAAGACACTGCTGCTTAGAGACAGAGATACCCAACTCACACAGTTGAGGACTTAAACAGAGCAGGGTTCAGGAAGCCATTTTGCAGTTGGCTTGGGGGCTGCAGCATGTTCACTGCTACACACTTACAGTACCCCTGGACAATATGTTTTCCTTTGTCTTCAGACAGTTTGGACTAGACTGTGATAAACAACTTGTGTCAGTCTGCAAGGCAGGGATGAAAGGTAAATCACTTAGTCTTCTCACTGGCTGGTTAATTTTAGCTCTGTGGGGCAGGACAGACTGCTGTATGAATATTTATGGACTGCATTTGTTAAGGGTGACAGCAGCATGGGTTGGATATCAAACTAATAAAATAAAGAATAACTCACTCATCAGTAAGGATGGCTTCTGCAGTAACACAAATTAGGTTAACATCTAAGGGGCCTCAGAGAAGAAGCTGGTCACCAGGTGGGGAGGGAGAAATTTGGTCCCACGTTCTAGTACTGCATAAATTAGGTATAATATTGGATGGGGGCAGTTATACATTCCTCTGCAATATGCAATACTAGCCACCGCTGGAGGCAAGAAACAAAATTAGAAGAGCCATTGGCTTATTCCAGAATGAGAGTTTCATATAACCACCTGACCTCATCCTCCAGCCATCCGCTCTATTCCCAATGGGACCCCCCAAATCTTGCATTAAGGAGATTTTTTGCCCCCCTAGACCAGTATGCAGAAGGGCTGTTCTCACCTGAGCTGGTGGAGCTCCTGTTGGCAGGAAATGCTGTCCTGCCTCAATTGTTCTTGGAGACAATGCTGTTTATCAGCCTCTTGCTGATACTCCTGCAGTCGAGCCTTTAAGTGAGAGATCTCAGCTGTTTCCATGCCAATCTGCAGGTACTGCTGCTGCAGATTCTTCAGCTCTGTCAGCTTTAATCAAAGGAAAACAGCAGAATGACAAATCCTGTAACTGATGCTGAATAGACAGGCAAAGTTTTTTAAATTATTTACAGAAATTCCTAAGGTGCTCTTCACTATGGTATCTGGAGAAGGTGGTCACATCCGGCAGGCAGGCAGGGCTTATGGAGTGAACCATCACTTACTAGACAAGTCCTGCTAAAAGCAGCTCAGAACAGCATCAGCGCTGGTGAACTGGCCAATCTTGATTTAAAAATTGCCAGAAGCAAAGAACCCAGCACAGTCCTTAGTAAGTTGTTCTAATAGCTAATTACCCTCACTGTTAAAATTTACACCTTATTTCCAGTCTGAATTTGTCTAGCTTCAACTTCCAACCAATGGATCTTGGTGCATCTTTGCTAAATTGAAGAGTCCATTATCAAATATTTGTTCCCCATGTAAATAAACTGTGATCGTCACCTCTTAACCTTCTCTTCACTAAGCTAAAGGACCTGATACCCTTGAGTTTATCACTATAAAGCATGTTGTGAAAGGGTCAGGCGAGACAGCCACGGGAGAGTGCTACAGGAAGTCATAGCGCAGGAGCAGGTGATGATGGCGTTGCACCACCAGGGAGCTGAGCTCCAAGCTGGCCACAATGTAGTGACTGGGCGTCTCCTGGAAGTTGCTGTTGTAGCTGAAGACGCATTTCTGCAAACTGTTCAGGGTCATGAGGCTGACCTGTTCAAACATGTCCAGGGATGCAGAGCCTGACACCACCAGCCGGCGCCACTTGGCATGCATGATGTCAGTGCTCTGAGTCCCTTTTCCCTTGGTAACTGAACAGAGGTTACTCTAGGTTAATTAGGACACCAGAGGCCAATCAAGGGCCTGCCAGAACCTGTTAAAAGCCTCCCCTCCAGGCAGATAGGCGCGCGTGATAGGAGGAAAGTGTGCTACTGGAGAGCTGGGTGGTGCAGATGCTGACAAGCACCAGGAGGGAAAACCCCACAGGTACAGAGGCGAAGGGCAGGGGAAACCCTACCCGACACGATGAACAGCCCTTCTGCACCCCAGAGCTCTGAGGGAAGAGACCTCGCTGGAGGGGAGAGACTGAACTGGGGGCCTGGTTTGTTGCCACGACGCCCGGAGGGGCTACCAGAGACCAAGAGGCTTCCCTCCCACTTCCCCGTCAGGGAGGCCGGGAGGAACCCTGCTCAGGCAAACATGGACAGCAAGCCCAGGGACATGGGGAAATTCTGAGGTAGAGAGGAATACACTGGCCCACCACTAAGTGGAAGCACAGAACTCACCGAGGCAGAGGAGCGCTGTCACAACGTTTTCCAAGACCATGTCTACACTAGCACTTATGAAAAAAAACCCCACCCCTAAGCGACATAAGTTTTGCCAGCATAAGCGCTCACGTGCACAGTGCTATGTGGGTGGGAGAAGCAAGTCTAAGTAGAAAAACAATTGAAGACAGTTGGCAGTTTTTCAAAGAGACATTATTAAGGGCACAAGAGCAAACTATCCCACTGCGTAGGAAAGTTAGGAAGTATGGCAAGAGACCACCTTGGCTTAACCAGGAAATCTTCAATGACCTAAAACTCTTTCTTGAGTCCTACAAAAAGTGGAAATTCGGTCAAATTACAAAGGATGAATATAAACAAATAACACAAGATGTAGGGACAAAATTAGAAAAGCCAAGGCACAAAAGAAGATCAAACTAGCTAGAGACATCAAAGGAAACAAGAAAACATTCTACAAATACCTTAGAAGCAAGGGGAAGACCAAGGACAGAGTAGGCCCATTACTCAATGAGGGGGGAAAGACAATAACAGAAAATGTGGAAATGGCAGAGGTGCTTAATGACTTCTTTGTTTCGGTTTTCACCAAGAAGGTTGGTGGCGATTGGACGTCTAACATAGTGAATGCCAGTGAAAATGAGGTAGGATCAGAGTCTAAAATAGGTAAAGAACAAGTCAAAAATTACTTAGACAAGTTAGATGTCTTCAAATCACCAGGGCCTGACGAAATGTATCCTAGAATACTTAAGGAGCTGACTGAAGAGATATCTGAGCCATTAGCAATTGTCTTTGAAAAGTCATGGAAGAAGGGAGAGATTCCAGAAGACTGGAAAAGGGCAACCCAGGGAATTACAGACCAGTCAGCTTAACTTCTGTACCTTGAAAGATAATGGAGCAAATAATTACGCAATCAATTTGCAAACACCTAGAAGATAATAAGGTGATAAATAACAATCAGCATAGATTTGTCAAGAATAAATCGTGTCAAACCAACCTGATAGCTTTCTTTGACAGGGTAACAAGCCTTGTGGATGGGGGGAAGTGGTAGAAGTGGTATATCTTGACTTTAGAAAGGCTTTTGATACGGTCTCGCATGACCTTCTCATAAACAAACTAGTGAAATACAACCTAGATGGAGCTACTATAAGGTGGATGCGTAACAGAGAGTAGTTATCAGTGGTTTACAGTCATGCTGGAAGGACATAACGAGTGAGGTCCTGCAGGGATCAGTTCTGGGTCCGGTTCTGTTCAATATCTTCATCAATGATTTAGATAATGGCATAGAGAGTACACTTATAAAGTCTGCAGACTATACCAAGGTGGAAGAGGTTGCAAGTGCTTTGGAGGATAGGATTAACATTGAAAATGATCTGGACAAACTGGAGAAATAGTCTGAAGTAAATAGGATGAAATTCAATAAGGACAAATGCAACGTACTCCACTTCGGAAGGAACAATCAGTTGCACACATACAAAATGGGAAATGACTGCCTAGGAAGGAGTACTGCAGAAAGGGATCTGAGGATCATATTGGATCGCATGCTAAATATGAGTCAACAGTGTAACACTCTTGCAAATAAAATAAAATAAAATAAAATAAAATCCTTCTGGGATGTATTAGCAGGAGTATTGTAAGCGAGACACGAGATGTAATTCTTCCGCTCTACGCCACACTGATTAGGCCTCAATCCGAGTATTGTCCAGTTCTGGGCGCCACATTTCAGGAAAGATGTGGACAAATTGGAGAAAATCCAGAGAAGAGCAACAAAAATGATTACAGGTCTAGAAAACATGGCCTATGAGGTAAGACTGAAAAAAATGGGTTTGTTTAGTCTGGAGAAAAGAAGACTGAGACGGGACATAACAGTTTTCAAGTACATAAAAGGTTGTTACAAAGAGGAGGGAGAAAAATATTTCTCCTTAACTTCTGAGGATAGGACAAGAAACAATGGGCTTAAATTGCAGCAAGGGTGATTTAGGTTGGACATTAGGAAAAACTTCCTGTCAGAGTGGTTAAGAACTGGAATAAATTGCCTAGGGAGGTTGTGGAATCTCCATCATTGGGGATTTTTAAGAGCAGGTTGGACAAACACCTGTCAGGGATGGTCTAGATAATACTTAGTCCTGCCTTGAGTGCAGGGGACTGGACTAGATGACCTATTGAGGTCCCTTCCAGTTATATGATTCTATATTCATAAGAAAACTATGAAAATGTGGTCTTCATGAAGTTAGTATAAAGTGAGTGGACAACTGATTGAAAAACTATACTCAAAGAGTACTTGACAACGGTCCCCAGTCAAACGAGAAGTACCTATCAAGTGAGTGGGGTCCCACATTGTTCTGTCCTGGGTCTTGTACTATTCAATATTTTCATTAACAACTTGGATGATGAAGAAGAGAGTACATTTACAAAATTTGCGGATGACATCAAGCTGACAGGGGTTGCAAACATTTTGGAGAACAGGATTAGAACTCAATCTAATCCAATCTTAATCGGAGAATTGGTCTGAAATCAATTATAAGAAGATGAAATTCAATAAAGATAATTACAAACTACTAGGCGCAGGAAGGGAAAAAAAAATCAAATGCACGACTGCAAAATGGGGGAAGAGAAGGTTACTCTCCTTGTACAGTAACTGAGGTTCTTTGAGATGGTTGTCCCGTTGGGTGCTCCACTTTAGGTGTCTGTGTGCCCTGCACCTGCCTTGTTGGGTTGTGCATGCGCCGTTACGGTCTCGCGCCTCTTGAGGCAGTTACATAGCATTGCGCAACCAAACGTCCCTTGGTTCCTTTTCTATCGCAGAGAATCCGTGTGAAAACTCCGAAGTAGAGGGGGATGAGGGAGGGTAGTGGAGCACCCATAGGGACAACCATCTTGAAGAACCCCAGTTACTGCACAAGGTGAGTAACTCTCTCTTCTTCTTTGAGGAGTGTCCCTGTGGGTGCTCCACTTTAGGTGCCTGTTGGGCAGTCTCTCTCTGTGGAAGGGAGGGATTCAGAGTTGTGTTATGGATGGTGGATAACACAGTGAGCCCAAAGCGAGCAGCTGATGCTGATTGTTGCTCTATAGCATAGTGTTTCATGAATGTGCGGGCTGATGCCCAGGTTGCTGCTCTGCAAATGTCAGTAATGGGTATGTTGTTGAGAAAAGCCACAGATGCTGCCTGTGCTCTGGTAGACAGTACTCCCACTGGGGCTTGTAGGTGACTCTTTTGGTAACAAAGGTAGATGCATCCCGATATCCATTTGGACAGTCTCTGTTTTGAGATTATTTGGGCTATTGAGCATTCTGTTATGGAGACAAATAGTCTCATGATTTCCTAAATGTTTTTGTTCTTTCAATGTAGAAAGTCAAAGTTCTGCCAACGTCCAATGTGTGAAGTGATGCCTCCCTTTCGCCTGCATATGTATTTTTGAAAAATACAGGTAAATGTGTTGGTTCAAATGAAAGGGGGAGGTGACTTTGGGTAGGAACTTGGGGTGTGGTCTTAAAGTAACTTTAAAGAACATTGTGTAAGGGGGATATGCCATTAGGGCACCTAGTTCTCCCACCTGGCTGGCGGATGTGATGGCGATGAGGAAGGCCACCTTCATAGATAGGTGGAGTAATGAGCATGTAACGAGGAGCTCAAATGGCTTTCCCAAGAGTCAGCGAAAGACGAGGTTGAGGTCTCACATGGATGGCAGGTTCCTTGTTGTGCTGTAAGTGTTCTCAATGCCTCTCAGTGTTTAGTGGTTGGGTGAACAAATATGGTGACTCCATCCACTTTCTTGTGGAAGGCTGTAATAGCCGCCAAGTATACCTTGATGGGGCTGTCCACAAGCTCTAATTTTTTAAGTTCTAATATGTAACCCAGGACCCTTGGTAACGGGTAAAATATAGGCAAAAATCGGTCTATCTTGGCACCAAGTGTTGAACCGTTTCCACTTATGGATATGTGTTTCTTCTACTCGTTCTACGGCTGTTCAGTAATATGTCTTTTTACTTCCTCCAAACAGGTAGTCTCGACCCCTCTTAGCCACGGAGCAGACAGGCCTTTAGGTGGAGAACTGCGAGGTTGGGATGGTGGATGTGTCCCGTATCTTGTGAGAGGTGGTGAGGCATTAGGGGAAGGGTTTGAGGTGGGTATATCACCATCCTCAGAAGGTATGGGAATCATGTTTGCCTGGGTCATGTTGGCGTTATTATGATTACTTTGGATTTGTCTTTCTGGAACTTGTGTATGACACGGGTTAAGAGTGGGGTCGGAGGAAATGCATACATAAATGGTGCATGCTTTGAGCAGGGGATTGAACTAGATGACCTCCTGAGGTCTCTTCCAACCCTAATTTTCTATGATTCTATGATTTTATGATCCCATATGATGAGACCATCACCTAGGGAGAGGGCTCGCAATCCTGCTCTGGAGCAATATCATGGTCACTTGGTATTCTGTGCTGTTGCAAAGAGGTCTATGGTAGGGAATCCCCATCGTTTGCGTACTGTATGTAGAGCACTAGGATCTATCTCCCATTCGTGGCTCTGTGCAAAATCTCGGCTAAAGGTGTTGAGTTTTGGCATCCCAGCAGGTAGGATGCCAACATGTGGATGTTGTTGCTGATGCACCAATTCCAGAGCCGTATCACTTCTGTGCATACGGATTGTGATCGTGCACCCCTTTGGCAGTTTATGTAAGACATGCACGCTACATTGTCCGGGGGGATCCTGATGGCTTTGTTTTTTATTAAGAGGTAGAAAGTGACTGCATGTGTGGCTGACTGCCATTAGCTCCAGCAAGTTTATGTGCATGTTGAACTCTGAAGGGGACCATCAGCCTTGGACTGTGTTGTTGAGTAAATGTGCTGCCCAGCCTATTAGAGAGGCATCTGTGGTGATTGGCATTGTTGGGGTCCTTTGTAGAAATGGGTCCCTGTGCAGACGTTTCTTGATTGTGTCCACCATTTGAGTGAGTCTTTTACCTTCCTCAGTATCGTGAGCCATCTGCTTAGGCTGAGTCTGTGTGGAGTGTACACTGTTCGAAGCCAGGTCTGCAGGCATCTCATGTGAAGTCTGGCATGTTCGACAACAAACGTCGCTGCTGCCATATAGCCTAGTAGTTGGAGACATGTCCTGGCCAATATTTGTGGACTGTCTGTCACTGTTGAAATTAAGTTGACGAGTCTGATAAAGAGTGGTTGAGGTAGTGTCGCTGTTGCACAGATAAGGCAAGCTCCGATAAATCCTAGTATCTGGACGGGGGTCAGTGTGGACTTCTGACTATTTATTTGTAGCCCTAAGTTTGTGAAGTGTTATTGTGCTCTGTGTGGCGCTTATTGAAGAGGGATAGGGAAAGAGGGTGGGTAGGTGGGATAGAGGTAAAGGGGATGGAATAACTGTTTTAGAGAATTTCCAAAACCCGTCTGTTGTGATGGTGTTCCAGACTTGGTAAAATGGTGGTGATCTCTGAATGGACGGGAGACAGTTTCTGTTTCCTGAGTTAGAGAGTATGGTGGTCTTGTGCCTGCGACCACACCTTCAAAATTGTTGTCTCAAGGTGGACTGCTGGGATGTCAAGGGTTGATTTTGGTTTTGCCGACATCTGATTTGTCTTTGTTTATGCCGTTGGTCGTACTGCTTGTGAGGTTGTGTGTATGGCGGTGAGTGAAATATCTGGATAGAATACCTGCCCTATTTCTTTTTATTTGCAGGTGTGTAGATGCCCAGAGATTTTAAGGTTGCCCTTGAGTCCTTAAGGGTGTGGAGGGACTCATCTGTTTTAGCCACAAAGAACTTTGGGTCTTCGAAGGGCAGATCCTCGACAGTCGACTGGACTTCCCTTGGAAATCCCAAAAGATGTAGCCAACATGCATGGCGCATGACAACAGATGTTGCGATGGATTGTGCAGCCGTGTCTGCAGAGTCAAGTGAGGCCTGTGGTGATATTAGCCTTGAACTGTTCTTTTTTTATCCTCAGGTAAATGGTCAATAAATTCTGACATTTTTGAGAAAACTTTGAGAGTACATTTGTCCAGTAAAGCCTCATAATTTGCTATGTGAAATTGTAATGTGGCAGAAGAATATGTCTTGAGACCGAAGAGGTCTAGGCTCTTCTAGTCTTTGTCTCATGGGGTTGCTCTGGTGTGGTGCTGTTTCCCCCTCTCATTTACTGCCTCCACTACCAAGGAGTTTGGTGTGGGGTGTGTAAACAAAAATTCTGCTCCCTTAGATGCTATGTAGTACTTTCTGTCCTATCTTTTGCACGATGGTGTTGCAGTTGCGGGTGTCTGCCAGATGGTTTTGGCAGGCTCCATAATAGCATCATTGATCAGTAGCGCAATCTTTGTTTAGGTCGATGTCTGGAGCATGTCTAACAGTTTATGTTGTGACTCCAGCACCTCTTCGAGGGATACGTCCAGTGA
>NW_020664581.1:91672-124005 GCF_002925995.2 Terrapene triunguis | reverse complement strand
GGTATGTGCATCTGCAGTAGGGGGGTATTCCGGCCAGTGTGATGGTCCAGGTTTGGGTGAGGAGCGATGAGGTGTATAAATCACTCCTTCATCCTCATCTTCATCGTCGCTGGAGAGTGGGAGCTGACCGCAGTGGAGTAGTCAGTCGGCTCAGTACCAATCAAGTTGGAGTGCCATCAGTACCGAGGAGCGGAGATTCCGGGGTTGAGGAGACCATTAGGTCTGTATGTTGCAAGAACTGATGTGGCACCGGGAGCGTCGGTGCCAGAGTTGACATTGCTGGCAGTGCAGGCGTATGATCTACAAAAGTCGATGCTGCAGGTCTTGTGCCGTGTTGGGTAGGTACCGCAGGTGGCACCATTTTGTTGCTCGGTGCTGAGCGCCTCTTCAGCTCCATGTGTACTGGTGCCGAGGGCATAAGTTTGCCCTGTGAGACACAGTTAGAGCTTGACCACTTTGGGTCTTTTGCTCTCTGAGTGCTCACAGTGCCAGAGGGACCTGGTGCCTCAGAGTCCGATGTACTCAGTGCCAATGGTACTGAGGAGTACTTGTTAGGAGGCAATTGCTTTTTCTTAGTGGATTCCCAGCGAAGCGAAGACTGATTCTGTTTTGTGTGTGGCTTTTTTAGGTACAGGCTCTTTTATGGAGGCTGTTGAGGCAGGACCTCTGTCAAAGGCTGCTAATGGTGACCATTGGCCCAGAGGGGTCCTCGACTCGGGGTCTGAGGCGGGTCTGAAGCATTTCTCCATCATCAGAAGTTTTAATTGGAGGTCTCTCACCTTCCTTGTTCTAGCCGTAAGGTTTCGGCAGCGTGGGCACTTTTGGGGAATGCGAGTCTCACCGAGACAGTGGATGCAGTGTGTGTGTCCATCCGAGATCAGAATTGATAGTCTGCAAGTCAGACAGCGTTTAAAGCCGGGTGATCCAGGCATGCTGGAGAGACACAGTTTTTGCTAAAAGGGAGTAGTAACTTGGAAGGATTCTAACTTATCTTCCTACTCTAAGGGGATAGGGATAGCTCAGTGGTTTGCGCACTGGCCCGCTAAACCCAAGGTTATGAGATCTGTTTGCCGGCACCCAGGAGCCGGCAAACAGGGCTGCTAACAGGGGAATTTAAGTGGGAGTTTACAGGGGGAGGTGGAAGGGGAGGCAGGGGGCTCGTGTGTGGTGTGCTCTGTTTCCCCAGAAGCAGTGGGCAGAGACCATAGCAGCCATGAGCCAAGCAGCGGGGGACACAATGCAGATGATTGCATGTGGCAGCTGCGGTATGTACATGGTTCTGGCAGGGGTGCCTGAACAAAGGTATGTCTGTATGAAATGCCGCCTAATAGACCTGCTAGAGGAAAAGATTAGAGGGCTGCAGATGCAGGTAGATACTCTGGTAGAGTTCAGAAGGGGATTCGAGCAGCTAATGGAGCAGAAGCAGGGTGTGGCAGAAGGGGAATGCTCGGGGGTGCAGCTGGAAGCAGGGGCCATGGTCTGTGAGGGGGGAATGTCTGGGGGAGAACAAGAGCAGTGGAAGCATGTGACCGTGAGAAGCAGGCCAAGAAAATGGAGGGCTAGTGAGGGGGAATTAGAACTCAGGAACAGGTTTGAGTGTTTGGGTAACGAGGAGGGGACACAGCTGGTGGTAACTGATGGTGGGAGGCAGAGGAAGAAAAGAAGAGCGACTAGTCCAATAGAGAGAGGGGAAGAGTTGATGGAGACAGCGCCAGTACTCGGCCCAGGGAGGTCACAGGATGGCACTAGGGGGACTATAGGAGAAAGTAGAAAGAGACAGGAGTTACGACTGCAGGGAACAGGGGATAGATTTGTAGATCGTACTGTCACCAGGCAAAGGCAGGTTTATGTGATTGGAGACTCCTTGCTGAGGAGGTTGGACAGGCCTGTGACCAGAGCGGACCCAGAAAACAGAAGGGTGTGCTGTCTGCCAGGCGCTAAGATACGGGATGTGGACCTGCGGTTGAAAAGGATCCTAAAAGGAGCGGGTAAGAACCCCTTGATTATCCTCCACGTAGGAACAAATGACACGGCTAGGTTCTCGCTAGAGAGAATCAAGGGAGATTATGCCAGACTGGGGAAGACGCTGAAGGAAGTTGAGGCTCAGATTATCTTCAGTGGGATTCTGCCTGTTCCTAGAGAAGGACAGCAGAGGGCTGACAGAATTGTGAGGATAAATAGCTGGCTAAGGGAGTGGTGTTATAAGGAGGGCTTTGGGATGTATGGCCACTGGGAGGCTTTCGGGGACAGACAGCTGTTCTCGCGGGATGGACTTCACCTGAGTAGGGAAGGAAATAGACTTCTGGGAGGGAGGCTGGCTCATCTCATCAAAAGGGCTTTAAACTAGAAATTTGGGGGAGACGGTTGGGAGATGTCCAGTTAATCTCCACGCCTGAGTCAACACTGAAAAGGAGTGTGAAGAGATAAGCACAGATATAGGTAGGGGTATGGGATTGGACACAAGAAAGAGGGGGCAGAGGGACAGTATGGGGTCCGTACCAAATTGCATAAGTAATGCGAGAAAGGATAGACAGCATACGGTAAGATGTTTATACACCAATGTGAGAAGCCTAGGTAACAAAATGGAGGAATTGGAGCTCCTGGTCCGAGAAATGAAACCTGATATCGTGGGAATAACCGAAACGTGGTGGAACGGTAGTCATGACTGGAGTACAGGTATGGAAGGGTATGTGCTGTTTAGGAATGACCGGAAAAAAGGTAAAGGTGGGGGAGTGGCATTGTATGTCAATAATGAGGTAAAATGCAAAGAAGTAATAAGTGATGGAATGGATAAGACAGAGTCTGTTTGGGCAATAATTACACTGGGTAATAGAACTACTAGAGCCTCTCCTGAGATAGTGCTTGGGGTGTGCTATAGACCACCGGGATCTAGCCTGGATGAGGACAGAGAACTATTTAATGTCTTTAGGGAAGTAAAAACTAATAAGAACTGTGTAATCATGGGGGACTTTAACTTCCCAGATATAGATTGGGGAACAAATGCTAGTAACAATAATAGGGCTCAGATGTTCCTAGACGTGCTAGCAGATGAATTCCTTCATCAAGTAGTAACTGAACCGACGAGGGGGGATGCAATTTTAGATTTGGTGCTGGTGAGTAGTGAGGACCTCATTGAGGAAATGGTTGTAGGGGACAACCTTGGCTCAAGTGACCATGAGCTAATTCGGTTTAAACTAAATGGAAGGTTTAACAGAAATAAAACTCTGACTAAGGTTTACGATTTTAAAAAGGCCAACTTTAATAAATTAAAGCAACTACTTAGGGAAGTGCATTGGGATAACATACTTAGGGATCTAAAGGCAGATGACGCCTGGAATTATTTCAAATTGAAGTTGCATGAGCTGTCCAAGGCCTGTATACCAAGAAAGGGAAAACGATTAGTAGGCAGGAGATTTAGATCTAGCTGGATGAGTGGGCGTCTCAAAGGGGCAATTAAGAAAAAACAGAAAGCATACAAAGAATGGAAGAGGGGAGGGATCAGCAAGGAAACCTACCTTATTGAGATCCGAGCATGTAGGGATGCAGTGAGAAAGGCCAAAAGCCGTGTAGAGTTGGACCTTGCGAGGGGAATTAAATCAAATAGTAAGAGGTTTTATAGCCATATAAATAGGAAGAAAACAAAGAAAGAGGAAGTGGGACCGCTGAAGAATGTAGATGGAGTGGAGATTAAGGATAATCTAGGCATGGCACAATATCTAAATGAATATTTTGCATCAGTCTTTAATAAGGCTAATGAAGGGCTTAGGAATAGAGGGAGCAGGACAGAGGGGAATAAAGAAGGAGGGAATGACATTACAGTATTAGAGGTGGAAGCTAAACTTCAGCAGCTAAACGGGACCAAATCGGGCGGACCGGATGATCTTCATCCTAGAATATTGAAGGAAGTGGCGCAAGAAATTGCAAACCCCTTAGCGATAATTTTTAATGAATCTGTAAACTCGGGGGTGGTACCGTTGGACTGGAAAATAGCTAACGTGGTTCCTATTTTCAAGAAGGGGAAAAAAAGTGACCCGGGTAATTACAGGCCTGTTAGTTTAACATCTGTAGTATGCAAGGTCTTGGAAAAAATTTTGAAGGAGAAAGTAGTTAAGGGCCTTGAGTTGAATGGTAATTGGGACAAATTACAACATGGGTTTACGATAGGTAGATCGTGCCAAACCAACCTGATTTCCTTCTTTGAGAAAGTAACAGACCTTCTAGATAAAGGGAATGCGGTGGATCTAATATACCTCGATTTTAGTAAAGCGTTTGATACGGTACCGCATCAGGAATTATTGGTTAAACTAGAAAAGATGGGGATCGATATGAAAATCCAGAGGTGGATAAAGAACTGGTTAAAGGGGAGACTGCAGCGGGTAGTACTGAAAGGGGAACTGTCAGGTTGGAGGGAGGTCACCAGTGGGGTTCCTCAAGGTTCGGTTTTGGGTCCGATTTTATTTAATCTATTTATTACTGACCTCGGAACCGAATGTAGGAGTGGGTTGATAAAGTTTGCGGATGACACAAAGTTGGGAGGTATTGCTAATTCGGAGAAGGATCGGGATATTCTGCAGGGAGACTTAGATGACCTTGTAAATTGGAGTAATAATAATAGGATGAGATTTAATAGTGAGAAGTGTAAGGTGATGCATTTAGGGATGACTAACAAGAATTTTAGTTATAAGCTGGGGACGCATCGGTTAGAAGTGACGGAGGAGGAGAAGGACCTCGGAGTCCTGGTTGATCGCAGGATGACTATGAGCCGGCAATGTGACGCGGCTGTTAAAAAAGCTAATGCGATCTTGGGATGCATTAGGCGAGGTATTTCTAGTAGGGGCAAGGAGGTGCTCCTTCCGTTATACAAGGCGCTGGTGAGACCTCATTTGGAGTACTGTGTGCAGTTCTGGTCTCCTATGTTTAAAAAGGATGAATTCAAACTGGAACAGGTACAAAGAAGGGCCACTAGGATGATCCGAGGAATGGAAAACCTTTCCTATGAAAGGAGACTCGAGGAGCTCGGTTTGTTTAGCCTAACCAAAAGAAGGCTGAGGGGGGATATGATTGCTCTCTTTAAATACATCAAAGGGATAAATACCAGGGAGGGAGAGGAATTATTTCAGCTCAGTACTAATGTGGACACGAGAACGAATGGATATAAACTGGCCGTGGGGAAGTTTAGGCTTGAATTTAGACGAAGGTTTCTAACCGTCAGAGGGGTGAAATTTTGGAACAGCCTTCCGAGGGAAACGGTGGGGGCGAAAGACCTCTCTGGCTTCAAGATTAGGCTAGATAAGTTTATGGAGGGAATGGTTTAATGGGATAACGTGATTTTAGTCAATTAGGTAATAAAGTGCCATCGCTGGTAAAATGTGGGTCTGGCTAGAGAATCTTGCCTGTATGCTCGGGGTAATCTACTGATCGCCATGTTTGGGGTCGGGAAGGAATTTTCCTCCAGGGTAGATTGGCAGAGGCCCTGGAGGTTTTTCGCCTTCCTCCGCAGCATTGGGCAGGGGTCGCAAGCTGGAGGATTCTCTGCGACTTGAAGTCTTTAAATCACGATCTGGAGACTTCAACAGCTGAGTTAAGGGAAAGTGGGTGGGTCAGCTTTTGTGGCCTGCATAATGCGGGAGGTCAGACTAGATGACCATAATGGTCCCTTCTGACCTTTAAGTCTATGAGTCTATGAGTAATCTATAGAGGAGAATAATTTCTTCTTGGATAAAGAATAAAGAAGTAAGGCTAGTAACCTTGATAACTAACTACTACAAGCTATGTTTTCTAAGGGTAAATGAGGTGCTGCTAAGTTGTTCCAACTCAAGCCAAAGGCAGTAGAGAAGGAACTGAGGGACAGTTGGTCGCACAGTGCTATGTAACTGCCTCGAGGGGCACAAGACCATGATGGTGTCTCTGATTTTAGGCACAGGGCGCACAGACACCTAAAGTGGAGCACCCACAGGGACATTCCTTGAAGAAGAATAACTGGCTAGGCAGCAGTACTGCAGAAAAGAAGCTGGGAGTTATAATGAATATGAGTCAGCAGTGACAATGCTGTTGAGAATAATGCAAATGTCATTCTGGGACGTATGAACAGGAATGTCGTATTAAGACATGGGAGGCAATTGTTCCACTCTACTTGGCATTGGTGAGGCCTCACGTGGAGTACTGTGTCCAGTTTTGGGCATCACACTAAGAAAGATGTGGAGAAACTGGAGAGAGTGTCAATTTTTTTGATAAGATGATAAGAGGCTTAGAAAACATGACCTATGAGGAAAGGTTGAAATAACTAGGCATGTTTAGTCTAGAGAAGAAAAATTATAATAATCTTCAAATATGTAAAAGTTGGTTATAAAGAGGATGGTAATCAATTGCTCTCCATGTCCACAGAGGGTAGGACAAGAAGTAAATGGCTTAATTTGCAGCAAGGGAGACTTAGGTTAGATATTACAAGGATAGTTAAGCACTGGAACAGGTTACCTAGGATGTTGTGGAATCCCCATCATTGGAGGTTTTTAATAACAGGTTAGCTAAATCTATCAGGTGTCAAGTATCAGAGGGGTAGCCGTGTTAGTCTGGATCTGTAAAAAGCAACAGAGAGTCCTGTGGCAGCTTTAAGACTAACAGATGTATTGGAGCATAAGCTTTCGTCGGATGCATCCGACGAAGTGGGCATTCACCCACGAAAGCTTATGCTCCAATACATCTGTTAGTCTTAAAAGGTGCCACAGGACTCTGTTGCTTTTTATAAATCTATCAGGGATGGCCTAGGTATACTGAATCCTGCCTGAGCACAGGCAAAAGGACAATATGGACTGTTCAACATCTTTATTAATGATCTGGATGATGGGACAGATTGCACCCTCAACAAGTTCGCAGATGACACAAAGCTGCGGGGAGAGGTAGATATGCTGGAGGGTAGGGATAGGGTCCAGAGTGACCTAAACAAATTGGAGGATTGAGCCAAAAGAAATCTGATGAGGTTCAACAAGGACAAGTGCAGAGTCCTGCACTTAGGATGGAAGAATCCCATGCACCGCTACAGGCTGGGGACCGACTGGCTAAGCAGCAGTTCTGCAGAAAAGGACCTGGGGATTACAGAGGATGAGAAGCTGGATATGAGTCAGCAGTGTGCCCTTGTTGCCAAGAAGGCTAATGGCATATTGGGCTGCATTAGTAGGAGCATTGCCAGCAGATCAAGGGAAGTGATTATTTCCCTCTATTTGGCTCTGGTGAGGCCATATCTGGAGTTGTGTGTCCAGTTTTGGGCCCCCAACTACAGAAAGGATGTGGACAAATTGGAGAGAGTCCAGCGGAGGGCAACGAAAATGATCAGGGGGCTGGGGCACATGACTTACGAGGAGAGGCTGAGGGATCTGGGCTTGTTTAGTCTGCAGAAGAGAAGAGTGAGGCGGGATTTGATAGCAGCCTTCAACTACCCGAAGGGGGGTTCCAAAGAGGATGGAGCTAGGCTGTTCTCAGTGGTGGCAGATGACAGAACAAGCAGCAATGGTCTCAAGTTGCTGTGGGGGAGGGTCGAGGTTGGATATTAGGAAACACTATTTCACTAGGAGGGTGGTGAAGCATTGGAATGGGTTACATAGGGAGGTGGTGGAATCTCCACCCTTATAGATTTTTTAGGCCCGGCTTGACAAAGCCCTGGTTTGGATGTTGGTCCTGCTTTGAGCAGGGGGTTGGACTAGATGACCTCCTGAGGTCTCTTCCAAGCCTAATCTTCTATGATTTTATTATATGATCTCTTGCACAACTTTCCTGCCCTAAATTTCTAGGATTAGCCCTTTTGGCTACCAAGTTGCACTGGGAGCTTATGTTCACCTGATTATCTACCACAACCCTCAACTCTTTTTCAGAGTCACTGCTTCCCAGGATAGAGTCCCCCATCCTGTATGTATGGCCTACATTCTTTGTTCCTAGATATATACATTACATTTTGTAGTATTAAAATGCATATTGTTTGCTTGCATTCAGCTTAGCAACAGATCCAGATCATTCTGTATCAATGATCTGTCCTCTTCATTATTTACCACTCCCCCAATCTTTAGGTCATCTGAAAATTTCATTGTTAATGATTTCGTTTTCTTCCAGGTCATTGATAAAAATGTTAAATAATATAGGGCCAAAACTGATTCCTGTGGGCCCCCCCTAGAAAAGCACAATATCAATGGATTAGTTCCCATTTACAGTAACATTTCAAGACCTGTCATTTAGCCAGTGATTAATCCATTTAATGTATGCCATGTTAATTTTATAACATTCTAGTTTTTTAATCAAAATGTTACGTGGTACAAAGTCAAATGCTTTACAGAGGTCTATTACATCAACATTATTACCTTTATCAACCAAACATATCATAAAAATAATATCAGGTTAGTTTGACAGGATCTATTTTCCATAAACCCATGTTGATTTACATTCGTTATATTACCCTCTGCTTTTTTTTTTTTTTTTAAAGGATCGATGTCCAGCTAATAGGCCTAGAATGACCCAAGTCATCCCATTTACCCGCTTTAAATACTGACACATTAGCTTTCCTTCAGTCTTCTGGAACTTCCCCACTGTTCCAAGAGGTAGTGAATATTAACATTAGGGTCCAGTGAGCTCCTCAACCTGCTGATTTAACCATGTCTAACTTTAGCAGCTGCTGTTTAACATCTTCCTGAGATATTCACAGAATCATAGGGTTAGAAGGGTCATATAGTCTAATCCCCTCCCAAGATGCAGGATTTGTTGTCTCTAAACTATCCGAAACACATGGCTATCCAGCCTCCTTTTGAAAACCTTCAGTGAAGAAGCTTCCACAACCTCCCTAGGCAGTCTGTTCCATTGTCCTACTGTTCTTACAGTTAGGAAGTTTCCCCTGAGATTTAATCTAAATCTGCTATGCTGTAGTTTGAACCAATTGCCTCTCGTCCTGCCCTCTATGGCAAAAGAGAACAACTTTTCTCTATCTTTTTTATGGCAGCCTTTAAAGTATTTGACCACTGCTATCATTTCCCCCTTAATCTCCTCTTTTGCAAACTAAACATACCCAGTTCCTTCAGCCTTTGCTCATATGGCTTGCATCATGGAGGATAGGTCCATCAATGGCTATTTGCCAGGATGGGCAGGGATGCAAAACCATGCTCTGAAATGTCCCTAGCCTCTATTTGCCAGAAGCTGGGAATGGATAACAGCTACTGAATCACTTCATGATTACCTGTTCTGTTAATTGCCTCTGGGGCACCTAGCATTGGCCACTGTCCGAAGACAGGATACTGGGCTAGATAGAACTTTGGTCTGATCCAGTATGGCCGTTCTTATGTTCTTATTTCATTCTTTTGATCATCTTTGTTGCTCATCTCTGAATCCTTTCCAGTTTTTCTACATCCTTTCTATACATTGGTGACCAAAAGTGGACACAGTACCTCAGCTGAGGCCTGCCTACCCAACGCCCAATAGAGCAGTAATGTCTCTGTTAATGCAATCTAAAATTGAATTTGCTTTTTTGCAACATCATCACATTGTTGATTCATATTGAGGTTGTGATCCACCACAAGTCCCAGATCCTTCTCAGCAGTGCTGCTGCCAACCCAGTTTTCTGTATTTTTGCATTTGGCTTTTCTTCCCTAAATGCAGCACCTTACATTTGTCTTTGTTGAATTTCATTTTGTTGTCTATACCCCAGTTGTCCAATTTATCAAGATCCCTCTGAATTTTAGCTCTATCCCCCAAAGTATTAGCAACACCCACCCCCCCCAGCCTTGTGTCATCTGCAAATTTGATCCGTTTGCTCTTTATACCTACATCCAAGTCATTAATAAAGATATTAAACACTGGACCCAGAACAGATCCCTGTGGAACTCTACTTGAGACCTCCCTCCAAACCAACATCATTCCATTAATAGTGACTCTTTGTTTGCAGTTGTTTAACCAATTATGTATCCACTTAATGGTAGTTCCGCCAAGCCCACATTTCTCCAGCTTACTTATCAGAATGTCATGTGGGACTGTGTCTAAAGCCTTGTTGACGTCCAGGTATATGTTCACCACATTCCCCATATCCACTAAATTAGTTACCCTGTCAAAGAAGGAAATCAAGCTGGTTTGGCATGATTTGTTCTTGGTAAATCCATGCTGGCTGCTTGTGATTACGCCTTCATCCTCCAGGTATTCGCAAACTGAATGTTTTATACACTGCTTCCCAGGTATCAAAGTCAGGTTGACTGATCTATAGTTCCCCACCTCCTCCTTTCCCCCCTTTTTAAAGATGGGCACTATGTTAGCCCTTCTCCAGTCTTCTGGGACCTATCCTGTCATCCATGAGTTTGTAAATATTATTGCCACTGACTCAGATTTCTTCAGCGAAATCCTTCAGTACCCTCAGGTGAATAGCATCTGGCCCCGCTGATTTGAATTCATTCAAATTGGTCAGAAGATCTCTGACATGTTCTTTACTTATTCCAATCTGTATCCCTTACCCTTTAGTGTCTATGTTAACTTCGCTAGTCATCCAGTCACGTTATTTTTTGTGAGAAGACTGAAGCAAAACAGGCATTGAGCAACTCTGCCTTCCTAGCATCTTCCATTACCAATTCACCTTCTCCACTGAGCAGCAGACCCACACCATATTAGTGGAATAGAAAGTCTTTCATCATCCATTATCATAAGATAGGATTACATCATTTTTTCCCCAAATACAGAATAGAAATATTTATTGGACACGTCTCTTTTTTCTGCATTATTATTGATAATTCTATCATTTCCATCCAGTAATGGACCATTACCAGTGTTGGGATTCTCTTTGTTTATAATATACTTAAACTCCTTCTTATGATCCTTAAATCCACTAGCCATAGATCTCTCATGTTCTTTTGTTTCCTGTGAAGGCATAAGTGATACCATTCCTCTGGGGTCAGAGGCCTGCAGCTGGCGGGCTAATTAGCCCAACCCGTGCACCTCGGGAAAGACCTGCAATTGTAACTGGCTGATTCTCATAGAAGGAGAAGCAGGAAATGGAAGGGGATTGCAACACTTAGCCAGAGGCTGGAGCAATTGCTGGGAGGAGTGGTGCCAAGAAACCAATGGACAGAAGGGAGATTGGGGAAAATCCTGTTAACAAAACGTCTCTGAGGTAAGAACCAGGAATTGTTGGGTTGATGAACTCATGGGATGAGGGACAGACTTGGAGAAAGGGACTTTCTCTTCAAAGTCTGTACAGGTTGAACCACTGAAGCTTTGATCCTATTTCCACTAAGAAGTCTTAAAATAAAACCCACAGTAATTAATCTGCCCAGAAACTACCTTCTCTGGATTCTGTGAGAGGGCCCAGGCAGAATTTCCCCAGGGAGGGAGTGGGTTCAGCTAGCACAAGCATGAGTCCAGCCAGAAGAGAGCGCTGTAAGGTAGGGCCCAATCCTGTACACTTCCTTTATCATTTTTTTTTTTTTTTTTTATACAATTTCTAACTTATTTATATTAACAACAATTAACTTTCCCATTTTATATATAGATAGATAGATAGATAGATAGAGTGGCCTTCACCTCCCTTCTAAGCCACGCTGGTCTTTTAACCAGCATGGCCTTCTTTCTCAGTTGTAGATTTTTGTGTATCTAGTAAAGTGTTCTTAAACAATTCCTAACTATCATAAGATTTTTGTTTAAATTATTCTTCCCCGTAGTTGTTTTCAGCTTTGTGAAACTTTTTCTTTAAAAAAAGCATCAAGTTTTTTATATATAACTGGCTACAACTTTACAAGTGTGTATATATGATACTGGCCCTTCCTTGTTTTCTGCTAAAATACATTTAAGCGTTTTCCTACTGTCACTTGAAGTTATTGCTATAGGGATGTTATGTAAATGGGAATGGGAGTTCATGAGAGACACTCTTTGAAGATGTGGCTCACATTATGAGCAAAGTTGAGAACCCTGGACTAGAGTATCTGTTTATACAGTAGAACCTCAGAGTTATAAACACCAGTGTTATGAACTGACCAGTCAGCCACACACCATAGTTGGAACCGGAAGTACACAATCAGGCAGCAGCAGAGACCAAAAAAAATGACAAAGTAAGGAAACTGTTTCTGTGCTTGTTTCATTTAAATTAAGATAGTTAAAAACAGCATTTTTCTTCTCCATAATAAAGTTTCAAAGCTATATTAAGTCAATGTTCAGTTGAAATTTTTGAAACAACCACCATAACGTTTTGTTCAGAGTTACAAACATTTCAGAGTTATGAACAACCTCCATGCCCGAGGTGTTTGCAACTCTGAGGTTCTACTGTATAATCTCATCCAGGGCATACCATAAGTGTGAGGGAAGGCATCTGGATCAGTGTCCAATAGGCAGAGACACCAGCTCTTTTAGAGAATTTTTTGTATCCTCGTGCTATAAAGATCTGGAAGCAAAATTAAGGCACAGAAGGTTCAAAGGATCTTGTGATAACTTCTATCTAATTCTGTTCTACTCTATTCAGGTATTCATGCCACATCCATCATCGTACATCTAAGAATATCCAACAAGGAGATACACAGGCAGATGCAAAATTTCAAGGATGTGTACACAAAAACAAGCAACACAATTCACAAAACATGGATTGGGTTTTGGAACCCCCTGTACTAGTGTCCAAAACACTTTGGGACACTGCCAAGAAAGGCACTGTGGTAAGTGAAAAGTAGTGCTAAGACATCTGCTCTGCATGAGGCAGTATTATGGATATAATTTAAGAATAGATTGAGTCCTCTATTTTACACTCTACTGATAAAATGTAGTCTCTGAATTTCACAGACCAATCCTTTACAGGACAAGTAAATATTCCCAAATACTTTGCTGGAAAAATGTTGAGTAACTTTTGCCGAGGAAATATTTTACAGAGGAAAAATTAGTCTTTTTTTGAAATTTGACTCTGACAACCAACCTCCTCAGGTAACACATTATAGTCCCAGAATCTGCATACTGTGGACACAGACTGCTTACTGAGGTAACAGACTCTCCAGCTAATGTGTTCAATTCTGGGTAGCACCGTGTACCAGAAAGACAACAAACTAAATCAAGAGGAAAGATTAAAAGAGCAACATAGGTAGAAGCTCAGCAAAGAAGCAACTGAGGGGAGACAGAACAGTCTACAAACATGTAAACACCAAGGAAGGGGAGGAGTTATCTAGTGTGGTACAGGGGTTGTAACTTGGACTAACTGAATGAACTAAAAAGCAAAAATTAAGGATGAATATGAGGAAAAAGTCTTCCTGACAGTAAGGTTATCATTATCATTTAACATTTGTATGGCAATAGTGCCTAGAGACATCAACCAGGTTGGGCCCCATGGTGTGCCTCTAGGCCTCGATGTTAAATGATGACGACGACCTTACTGTCAGGAAGACACTCCTGATATTCAGCCTTAATTTTCCCTTCTTAGTTCATATACATATGCAAAGTGACAGTCTTTGGAGCAAGAGGAAACAGGTAGATGAGACAAACAAGGGATTCAGATTGAGGTCTGGGGAGACGGGGAATGAAGTTGTGCAATGGTTTCCCAAAGAAAGGGGCATTGCTTGGAACTTCTAAAATTAGATTGAATCAAAAACTATGATGTGCTGAACTGGCCCTCAGGATATGGGCTGGGCAAGTTGACAAGGTTTCCCCACCTCTAATTTTTATAAGTCTGTGTTTGAAAATCAAGTTTATTATGGAAGTTATCTTAAAGTTAACAATGGAGTCACAACAATTGTATACAAGAAGCGGCCGTATGTTTTTACATTTCAAATATCAGACGTAGATCTCATGGGTTTTAAGGAAAATTCTAAAGAGAAGCCCTAATGAAACATTAGGAATTTTACCGCCAACATTCCTGGAGGTGGGAGAGGGGGAAAGAGAACTTACCAGTCTGTCTCTGTCATCCTGTAAGGAGGACAATGCCTTCTTCAGGCTCTGCACTTCTGCAGGGCTGGTGGAAGAGTTCACTGCTGTCTGCTGCTTCACTTCCTCCACCTTATGTGCTTTGTTCAATTCACTCAACAGACGGTCTCTCTCATCCTGCAGGCTTGCCATGGCCCTAGAGAAGGACTTTACCTGGCTGGAGGACTCCTCCAGTTCCAAAGACAAGCGGAAAAGCTCTTCATCTTTGACTCTGAGCTGCCGGTTAAGTTCCTCAAGCTGAAATAACAGGCCTTTTTTATCATCAGTGTTCTTCAGGGCTGTTAATTCAGACATCAGAGTCTCTCTCTCTCTGGCAGTGGAGTGCTGCTCTTCCTGTAATTGACCCATCTCCTTCTGGAGGCTCTGTACTAGACACTGCTGCTTCTCTAAGTCTGCAGAGTATTTCTTTCCCAGCACCTGAAGCTCTTCATTGGTTTGGTCCCAGCTATCCTGGAGAGAGCTCATGGACTTCCCAAAAGACTGAATTTGGGCTCTCAGATCTTTGTTTTCCTCTGTGACTGTAAGAAGTTTCTGTTCCATTTCCATCAGGTCCCTTGCCAGCTCTGCTACCCTCTCTTCTGCTGTTTCAGTTTCATTCCGCATTACCCCTGCATCATGATGTAGGTGCTTCAGTTCATTCTTAAGTTTGTCCTCAGCCTCTCCCACCTTCTTGGCTGCATTCCTTTGGACATGGACCAGTTCCTCCTCTAGTTCTGCTACCCTCTTGTGTGTGAGAGCAAGCTTACTGCTCAGCTCTTGCACCTCCTTCTCCCGATCTTTTAATTGTGTCTCCAGCTCCACGATGAGTCTCCCTTCACGTAAAGCTGTCATCTCGCTCTGAATCTGAGAGAGAGAGAATGTCATGTTCTCAATCTCTTTGGACATGCTTTGTTTGTCCTCTTTCAGGGCTTCCACACACTGCCTGAGATCTTCCACAGCATGCTCAGACTCCTTCAGATGCCCTTCTATGTTGACCTTTTCATTTTCCAGCACTTGGATTCGCTGAAGCTGTGTTTTGAGGAGTTGCTTTTGCTGGGAATCCTTTATTGAAATCACCTGGTTCAGGTCCTCCCTATACCGCACGAGTTCTGCATCCAGTTTGGCATTTTCAGAGTTGAGGTCATCCATCCGGCTATGGAAGCTTCGAATCTCCTCTTTGAGCTTGTTGTTCTCCGCAGCAGCCTCTTGAATCAACTGGTCTTTCTCCAGGATTATAACAAGATGACGCTCTTCCAGCTGTTTATAGTCTCTCAGCACGCGGTCTCTGTCATCCTGCAGAGAAGACATGCATTTGGTGAAGGAAGCCAGCTGCGCCTTCTGCTGCTTACTTTCCTCTCTGGTTAGCTTCATTGTTTCCATGAGATGATTAAGCTTGTCCAGTGCTTTCTCTCTCTCATTTTCCAATGCCACTTTCTCTTCTTCCTTCTTGCCCAGCCTGTCCTCCAGCTTTTTAACCTCTTCACCGTGTTGCTGCTGTAACTCAGATACAACAGTCATGACTGCTTCCTCCTTGGCAGACAGTAGACTGATAATCTTCTGATCTTTGGCACCAATTTCTTTGTGCAGCTTGTTTGTCAGGTCCTTGGAGGCCTGCAGGTCAGCCTCAAGCTGCTCACAGTTGAATTTACAGTTCTGGATGCTGGCCTCTTGTTGCTTGACCATGCTTTCCATTTCTTCTCTTGCTACCTCAGACTTAGTGAAGGAGTTATGCAAATCAGCAAGCTGGTCTCTGAGGCACTTGATTTCTGCATCCAGCTTCTGCAGTTCATTTTGAGAGTCTGTGTACAGTCTCTGATACTCTTCTAACTGAGACACGAGCCCTTTGTTTTCCTCCTGCAGCATGTCAGACATCTTTTGATGCTGCTGAATCACTCTCTGAGACTCAGACTCCCAATCCTGTTTGTTGTGTTCCAGCCTGAAAAACAGACAGTAGACTATTACAAACAAATCTACAACATATCCCAATATCCAAATTTGTATCCCTTATAGTAGACTGCAAGATCTACCAGAGTTAAGGTTTAGAGTTTGACTAACTACTCTAAAATCCACAGTTACTTGGACTTCCTTAAAGT
Source organism: Terrapene triunguis (assembly GCF_002925995.2). Classification (NCBI taxonomy): domain Eukaryota; kingdom Metazoa; phylum Chordata; order Testudines; family Emydidae; genus Terrapene; species Terrapene triunguis. Next base: position 108,028 of record NW_020664581.1, on the reverse strand, counting down.
CTGGTGCGCCTCATGGGAGCACATGAGAGCACCTCTCTCCCCTATCACCCACAAATGGGGGTAGGGGATAGGAATTGGGGAGAGACACTGGGGAGGGGACATGGGGATGAGTGGCAGGGAGGCAGAGGAAGAATAGAGATGGGGTGCCTATCAGCTCACATTCTCCTCTGTTGTGTGTGCATGCACCAAGATCAGTGGTGCTGGAACAATTTGTATAGTAGGGGTTCTGAGAGCCATTGAACCAAATTGTAAACTCTGGAGATGATGGAAACCACTTCAAGCCAGGGGGTGCGGCAGCACCCCTAGTTCCAGCATCTATGACCAGGATCTTGGGTGTGTGTTGTGACTGTATGGGGGCTCTGAGACCCTTCTCTCTGACCTGTGAGCCAGGATCTGGGGAAGCCCTGCACCTCTAGCCAGGGAGCTGAGAACAGGCACATTGGAAGCATGCACCAAGAACCCACTGCTAAGAATGGGGCAGGGAGTTGAGAATAGGCATGTCTGACACATATCATAGGCTTTCCGGCCCTGAGGTGGGGGGAGGGGAAATGTAACAGCCACTGACATTAATGGAGCAGTTCATACATCTCAGAGCAATCACAAATTGGAGAGGGTTCAGAGAAGAGCCACGAGAATGATTAAGGGATTAGGAAACACGCCTTAGGCTCAAAGAGCTCAATCGCTATATCTGTTTTGCTTAATAAAGAGAAGATTAAGGAGTGACTTAATTAGAGTCTATAAGTATCTACCTGGAGAACAAATATTTAATAATGGGCTCTTCAATGTAGCAGACAAAGGTGTAACATGAGGCTGGAAGTCGAAGCTAGACAAATTCAGACTGGAAATAAGGCTTAAATTTTTAACAGCCTAATTAACCATTGGAACAATTTACCAAGGATCATGGTGGATTCTCCATCACTGACAATTTTTAAATCAAGACAGGATGTTTTTCTAAATGATATAATGTAAGAATTATAGTGGGGAAGTTCTATGGCCTATGTTATACAGGAGGTCAGACTATATCATCACAATGGTCCCTTCTGGCCTTGGAATCTATGAATCATTTCAGGCTGTTCATCTCTATAGGGTATTCTACTTCAGCAAAGACCATCTCACTGAGATGAATGGGCCACTTTCACGTCTCTCTGAACCTCCTATGCTGCAGATGGATGTGTAGAGCCCCCCCACTTCCCTCCATCCTCCCTAGAGATTTCCCCATTCAGCATTATGCTGTGCAGGGCATCTGGATATAGCAAAGCAGGTGCTGATGATTAATTTCATATAATGTTATAGCAGAGTGCCAGTTCTGCTATAGCTAAGGATGGGAAGCCCTTCCTGTTTCAAGGATGACTCTAAGTGCTCTAAAATCCACATACTTACACAGGTTGTCTTGAAATTTGTCTCATCGGAGCATAGGGTAGAGTTAGTGAATCAAATCTGGGGGCATGTGAGCAAGGGGTTTCAAAGACAGAGCCCCTCAAAAACAAAACAAAACAGTGTTTCATAAAGTTCCCAGATCCTATCGACTTTGAAGTTTGAAACTCACCCTTGGCAGAAGCCTGATAATGAACTGTAAACATTTGGGTAAAATCTGACTCCATTAAGGTTTTTTATTTTTTTATTTTGGAGAAATGTAATCTGAATACAGCAGATAAATCAGAAAGTGCTCAAACTATTTTTGAAAATAAAATAAATTACATATAGATTCCAAGGCCAGAAGGGACCATTGTGATAATCTAGTCTGAGCTCCTGTATATCATAGGTCATAGAGCTTCGCCAAAATAATACATGAGTACCTCCAGGCAATCTTAACTCTGGGTTAACAAACTTTGTCAGTGACTAGTCATTAACTGTAGATATTATCATCTCTGCATCTAGGTGCTGCCAACACATGACTGCTTTAGATGTTGTTTACCACTTGTACACCTGGCCAGTCTCCACTTCAGCCACAGAACAGCAATGTTGAGCCCGGTCAGTGATTTGCTTCCAAGAATAAAGTAGTCTTATTTTTTTCTCTCTTGCCATCTGTTTTTAACTTGTTTTCATGTTCAAGTTTTTCCTGGTCTCTTACAGACTCTCAGGTTATAATCCCTGCACCAAGTTCCTTTTCAATACTAATGTTGGGAATACCAAAATGCAAACACTTCTGCTGGTGAATTTGGGATTGACGACAGAGAAGGGGAAATCAACAATTGTATTCCTTTATAAATTAACACTACTTTCTAATGTGAGCACACCGTATTTGGGCTCATGCCCTCAGGTTATCTGACCTGAAAACCCCAGGCTTGTTTCACTCGAATATTAATTACAATAATTTAGCAAAGTTTTAGAATTCATTTTACCTTCCAAAATGAGCTAGAAAACTCCCTCTGATTGGCTTATTCCCATGTAAAATTTAAAAAGTCTGTATAAGCCTAGTTGTGCTATTCCCTGTAAAAAGAACACTGTCGATTTAAAAATCCTATCTGGTGAAATAAAACTTTACTAATGTTACTAAGAAACAATCAATTATTAAAATGTAGACAGTAAAAACTCTCATGTACTCTTCACATTTTAAGCCAGATATTTAACTTTCGGCATCTTTCTGATCTTAAGGAACATCATTTAAATTACAGTCATATTTGTATGTCATGAATTTCTCTTTCAAGTTCTCACTGCTACAGTGTTTGGGTTGCAAATACTACAGAGAAAGGTTTATTTGTTTCTAAACAATTTTCTACTGGAATTTTTAACATCATGGTACATTTCTATTGTCCTTTGACTCTGCAATCCAGCCACCCAAAAAAAAAAAAAAAAAATCTAAATTTTGGATCAAATTGGAATTGTTGAATTCTTGAAGGCATAATTTACTTGCTATCTTAGTAAATTCAAAAAATATTAACACTATGTAGCAGAACTTATTTTAAAGTTTCATGTTAGTAGAGAGAGACTGCAGATGCTTCCCTGCTGGCTACAGTCTGTTAAGGTGAATATAAATTACAATCTGGTTTAAAAAGGAGTATCTGCTGATAACTTAGACATGAGAGATGGAAGGAAAGACCAGAACACCAAAGTAACCACCACTCACTTTCATCTTCTCTTTACCTGGATACATGAATCTGTAGCTCCTCTATATGCATGGACATCTGCCTCATCTGATCCTTTAGAACTGTGCAGGTCTCCTCTCTAGCATGGATCTCCTCTTCCTTCTTTTGAATAGCCTCAGTGAACTTCTTCTCCCATTTTTTGGACTCATCTATCACTCGATCCCTGTCATCCTGGAGGGAAGTCATGCTTCTGGTGAAGGCTGCAAGCTGGGCCAGGTTTTTGTTAAGGCTGCCTTGTAGCTGCTTGGCTTCTTGGTCCCTTCTGTGCAAGGAGTCTTGAATGTCTCTGACAGTCCCTTCCATATAATCTCTCTCTCTCTGCAAAGATGCCAGCTTTTCCTCCATGTTATTTATCTCCTTTGAGTGCTTGTCTTTTTCTTGTTCCAGTCTTCTCTCAAAATCTTCATCCTTTCTCTTCATTTGAATTTTAACATGCTCTTTGCCTGCCTGCAGCTCCTCTTTCACTTTGAGACTCTCTGCTAAAACCCTTGCTGTCTCACTCTGAGTATCATCCAGTAATATTCTGCAGGAAGCCAGCTCTGCTTGTGCTTTCTTGGTGTCTTCACATGCTTTGGCTAAGTTCTCTTTGGCTGCTGCAAGCTCCTTTTGAGACTCACTTTGAACAAACTGCAGAGCTTTAATAGTTCTCTCTAGACTACTGATCTTCTCCTGGCTTTTAATACAGTCCTTCTGCAACTGCTTCACCTCCTGCTGTTTCTGTTTCAGCAGCTCCTGAAGCTCTTTTGCATGACTTCTGCTGCCATCTCCCTTCCGAGCACATTTAAGTTTTTCTGCATATTCCTTCTGTGTCTCTGCCTCTGCCTCAGTTTTCTCTCTCGCCAGCTGCCGCTTCTCCTCCTCCAGCTCACTTACCATTCTTTGCAAGCTCTGGAGCTCAGATTTCAGTTGCTCATTTTTGGTTTGGAGGTCAACCATGTCTTGTTGATAGTTTCCAATACTTCCGTTAAGTTCTGCTAGCTGATTCATGAGCCTTTCCTCCAAGTCATCCTTCTCTGCCTCCAGCGTTTCCTTCAGCTTTGTCATTCTGACAAGTTGTTCTTCGATTTGTCTGTTAGTTAGTTCCATCTTGGCTACTGTTTCCTGAAGGGTGTTCAGTTCATGGACTTTTGCTGCCACTTGGCTCTCTAAGGCCTTCTTCTCCTCTCCTAAGGTTTCAACACTCCTGCAGATGCTGCCTACTTGTTCTTCTGCAGCCATTCTATTTTCCTCCAGTTCTGTGATTTGCTCTGTGAGCTGAGCTATTTGCTGTAAGTAAGTATTAATTTCATCATGTGAGCTGCTACCTTCATTTAATTTCTCTTCTGCCTCAGTTACAATGCCTGCTCTAAGAGGCTCTGGAGACTTTGCGCAGGGCCCTAAATCCACTTGATTGTCAGTCACTTCTAGAGGTAAAGCTGCTGTGGGAATAGCTTGATTTGCTCCTTCCACTATAGTTTTTTGGACACCATGCTTGGCTGCTGCCTCTAGGTTTTCCTTCAGCTTGGATTCTGTGCACTGTAATTGGTGCTTTAAGACTTCAACTTCTTGACTAAGAGAACCCTTTTCAGCCATTAATGCTTCAAGTTGAATGGAAAGAGATTGGCAGTCCCTCCTAGAGCTCTCTAGTGCCTCTCTAAGACTAGTGCTTGTCAAGAGAGCCATATCTCCATCCCTGTTTAGGTCACCCTCTATAGGGTGCAACTCTGCTCTCAGCCGTTCGTTCTCCTCCTCCAGTTCCAGGATCTTTTGTTGCTTGGATTTTGCAAACTTCCTCATTTTTTCTTTCATTCCCTCCATCTCCTGCTCAGCCTCCTGCAGCTGCTTATCTACTTCTCTTTTCTTAGCCTCAGCACCTTTCAACTTGCTGAAAATGTCTTGCTTTTCCTGCCTGATAGTTTCCAGAACACGATGAATTCGCTCAGCCTCATTACTTACATTCTCATAGGACTGCAAGAGGGTTTCATATTCTTTCTGCAGCTCCTTATATTTCTCTTGCCACTCAGAACTCTCAGCAGCCTGAGAACATTTCAAGGATTCAATCTCCTTCTCTAGCTTCTCCTTCTCTTGAGTGATCCCCTCTAGAGCCAGCTTCAGGTTTTCACAAGAGCTATCAAGGTTCTGATTTTCCATTAAAGCCTTGTCAACTTCTGCAATGAGTTTCTCTCTCTCTTCAGTGACACCTACTAACTTTTCTGATAATGCATCTTTTTCCCTATCCCAATCACAAACCTGGCTCTCCATATCTGCCAACCTCAGAGAGAGATTTTCTATAGTCATTTTGGCAGTAGCCAGCTCCTCTTTTAGAGTCTTGCTCGCTTTAATTGCCTCTTTTCTAGAGATGAGTGCAGCCTGCAGCTTTCTCTGCATTTGGTTCTTAGATTTGGCTTCTTCAGCCCCCTCATCTGGTCTCTGCTGGACTTCAAGAAGCTCAGCTTTCAGTCGCTTTCTTTGTTCCTCGTGCATACTAGTTTGTTTTTCCAGTTGACTGTGCAGAGTCTTGATCAAGTCTTCTTTTTCCAGGAAATCTCTCTGTACATGAGTAAGAGCGTTGCTTTTCTCCCTTAGCTGCAAGTTTAAGAGTTCAATTTCTTCATCCTTTTTGCTCATGAGATTTTTTAGCTCCTCTACTTCTTGTTTAAGTGCCTTCAGATTGTCCTGTCTGGAAATCTCTGCTTGACTTTTTTCCAGTTCTGCCTGAAGACTTGGTGCATGGGCTTCCGTCTGGTGACAGGTGCTCTTCAGACCTTCCATCTCTGAGAGCAATTGTGCTATGTGCTCTTGTAGCTGAATGACTGCTTCTGATTTGCAAGCAAGATCACTTTCCAAATGACTGACTTTGAATTCTAGTTCATCTTTCTTGGTCTGCAGATTCTTGAGCTCCGCCTTAAACTCTTCCACAGAAACATCTGTCTCCTGTAAGAGGTTATTTGTTTTAGTATTTTCTACTTCCAAGCATGAAGACTCAATCCAGCCTTGGTTCCAGCCAGAATGCTGTATATTTCCTGCAAGCTCTTGTGTTACATCAAGTACAGACTCAGCTGACCTTTGGAAATGGATGCCTGGCAGAGAATGGCTCTCTGTACACTCTCTCTGTGCTTGGAGTTGCCTGAGCTGATCTTGGATGCTTTCCTTCTCTTTGCTTTGCTTACCAAACTGTTCTTGTAGGAGATTGTAATCATCCTTCTGCTGTTTCAGCTGCTCTCTGTGGTGACGATCTTTTTCTTGAGCCTTCTTTATAGTGTCCTTACGGGAAGTCAGTGCTTCCTGAAGCTTCTTTTTAAGTTGCTCTTTTTCTTGTTCAAGGGCTGAGATTCTCTCTTTCAGGGCAGACTTATGTTCTTCAAACCCTGCAGCAGCTGGACTGTTCACCTCATCCTCTTTAGAAGCAGCTGGGTCAGAACCTTCTAAGCACTTATTGGCTGTGATAAGTTTCTGGATGGCTGACTGGCTTTCCATAATTTCAGCCTTCGAATCAATTAGGTTGGTCTTATCCTGCAAACTTTTCTTCATCTCCTCAATCAGAGCCTGCAACTGTGCTTCAGCTGCTTCCTTCTCCAGCAAGTCCTTCTGGATGCTCTGCAGCTCAGCTTCCCTTTCAGAAAGCAACTGCATGAGAGACATCTCCCTGGCTTGGCTTTCAGGAGTCACGTCTCCCTCTGCATTTAGGCCACTTGCTGTAGTTTCTTCCACTTCAGCTTTCTGAGCTTCTGCCCCAAACGTCCCTCTCACTTGCACCAGCTCATTCTCTAGCTTGTTGACCTTCTTCAGAAGTTCCTTCCTGTTGATGAGAGCTGCCTGCAGCTTTCGCTTCACTTGCTCATTTTCTTTTTTGAGATGCTGCAGTTCACTTCCTAGCACCTCTCTCTCCTTACACACTGCCGCCACCATCTCACTCTGCTGCTCAGACCCCTTGCATTTCAGACACAAGTCTTCTGCTTCTCCCGTCTGTCCCATCTGCTGGTCTCTTATCTCCTCAGTTTTCAGCAATAAGCTCATCTGCTCTTTAAGGCCATTTAGCTCACACCCCAGAGCAAATTTCTCTTCATTCAGCTGGCCTATTTTCTCAGACATTGTGATGCTGATTTCAGTCACCTGCTGATCCCTCTCCAGTAAAGCTTGCTGGAGGTTCTCATTATCCCCAGTCCGTTCAGCAAGAAGCTGTTCTAGCCTTGCTGTGTCAAGCTCCTTTGAGACAATGTCTTGGGTAAGCTCCTCTATCTTGACTGTGTTCTTCCTCAGATGTTCTTGCAGATCAAGCACTTCACACTCCGTTTTCTGGAGCTGGTTTCTCAGACTTTTTGCTAGAGCATCCTGTTTCGAAAGCTGAAGCTGTGCCTCATCCAGGTCCTTTTGCAAAGCTTCAATTTTTATCTCTTTGGATTTATATTCATTTTTCAGGCTCTGGATTTGTTCTTTCAGTAGACTGTGCTGTATAGTTCTGCTTTCATAGTCAGATAGCCTCTGCTTTTCTGAATCCATTAGACTTCCCTCAAGCTGCTTCACTTGCTCCTTTAGTTCTGTTATGGTACAAAGCTCCTTCATCTGAGACAGGAGCTGATCTCTCTCTTCAGTCAGAACATGCAATGCACTGTTAGAGTTCTCTGCATTTTTCTTGCATTCCTCAGCCAGCTGGGTTAGCCTATTTATTTCTGCCACTTTCTCTTCTGAGTCTTTCTTATACAATTCCTCTGATTTCTGCAGACTTGTTTGCAGCTCCATAATTTTTATTTGCAACTGTGTCAGCTCCTGAGGCTGAGAAAGACCAAGCTCTGTAGTTGCTGCAGAGAGCCCTCCTCTAAGCCCTTGCACTGCCTCCATTTCCCCTCCACTGTGGGTGATGTGCTCCAGGGGTACTCCTGGGAAGCTGTCTGTCTCTTCCTGAAGCACAGAGGTTTTCTGCACTTCCTCCACTGTCAGCGAGCAGCTGCTCAATTCACTCTGGATAGATGAGGTCTTTTGTCCTTCTCCCTCGAGGAATCTTATCTGGAATCTTCCTCCCATAAGGTTTATTTCTTCCTCTGCCCAGTTCATTGCAGGTGTTTGGCTTCCTGGGTCCAGGAGCTGTCCCTTCAGAAATGTTATCTCCTCTTGAGCTTCCCTCAATTCCAGGAGCAAGACTGACAGCTCTTTATGTTTCGCTGCAGAAAGATACTCCAGAATACCAGCTGGGCCACTTTCTTCAGCAGACTGCCCGCTGCTGCTTCTGGGGTTTTCGTCTGTACCGGTCTAGAACAAGAAAAAAGAGCTAGTCTCAAATAAACCACAATTCTCTTGAACCCCATGAAAGGGTTGACTTACTCTGACCCTGCATCTGGATGCCTCTGCCTCATTTTCCCACTTTGCTGATACCATAAAGTGTACACACTTTACATGTTGCAGCTAAGGTTCCCATTTCTTGGACTGTTTATTGGAACATAAAGGTATTCAAGGACCTTTACAGCAGTTCTCTTCAGGTCCCTTTATATCCTTCCCAATTACCCATGTCAGAGCTTCAGGGATTGGCTCTGAGCGCCCTGCCATAGGCTCACCTGCTAGTTCTCAGATGCCCATAGTTTCTCTAGAGACAGACTCTAAAGTGTTCTTCTCTTCCTGTGCCTCTCCCAGGTCTCCCTGTAGGCCTCTTCCACAAGTATCTTCCTGGGCTCCTGTCCCAGATCCCTCTGGGTAGGGAGCTCTCCTGGTACCACTTCAAACAGAGTTTTTATGGGGAGATCTACACCAGGTCTTTCCCAGCTTCTGGTTTAACCGTACTATATGAGAGGAACCTACTTTTTATTTCCTGCCTTGATTATTTGACCAGTTACATAACCCTTCCTAATTGTCTTTTACAGTGATTTCAAGCAGCTGCTGCCATTCCAAGGGCAAAAGGGTTCATTCTTTCCCTGCCAGTGCAGGGAAAAGGTCAGCACACCCAGTCTCACATCTTCAGTGCAGGCATCAAGGAATTGCCACATTGGGATTAGGTGTGGGAAGAAGGGTAAGATCAGCACGACAGGAACTTCAGACCAGAAATGTAACCAGACTCCTGTGGGAGGTCTTGTTCACACACAGCGTCAAATCCTTAACCATTTTAGCATCCTCTGCCACTTCTGTTGCTGGGCTGTAAGCCAGATAGGGGTTTGGTCCCCACTGAGCCTGTTTATAGGGCTCTAAAACAAGAGGGTTGTTCCCTATTCTGTGTCTGATGCCAGGATCAGAGGGCTAGACAGGACATCTGGACCAAGGTATTTGCTCTTATTCAAGGAGCATTCCTTGTGGTCTCACTCTCTTCTGGAGATAGGGGGGCAATGAATCCTCCTCAGAGCAAAGGGTGGAGGTCACCTATCCCCCCCCCCCTCGTATTTATGCTAATTCCCCATAACATTAATATTCTGGTGTTGCAATGGCTGTGCTGCTGTCAAGCTGGAGGAAGGGACTGATTAACAAGGAATGATTAAAGAGAGCTAAATACATAGAGCCTTGCTCAGCACCATAATAGCACCATCAGGTTGTATGATTGTGGAAGCTCTATAATTTGAGCCTTTTCAAACTAGATTGGACATTACCTAGACTATAGACTTGTCTAACTTTGTGATAGAACCTATATTGCCAAGGTCATACCTGGGTTAGAGCCATGGTATCTTCAGATGGCTGAGGAGATTGTGGTTCATTATTCACTAGTGTTGCTGAATGACCTAGTGACAAAATACATGCATGTCACCAGCAGAAAATCCAGATCCACAGCAAGCCAGTGAGCAGACGGAAATTGATCCAGACACATGGGGCTGGAGCTTCCTCAAGTCCTCAGGAAGTGAGGGGAGAAGAGAGATAGACAGTGGTGCCCGAGGGCAGGCTCCCCTCACCCTCCAGACCTATCAGCCTATCCCTTTGACTGGGGCACCACATGGTGCAGGACCTTCCTTAACTCATGGGGATGGAGTGAGTTGGAGAAAGGGGGAAGAGAAGGGCAACCAGGGCAGGCTCCCCCACCAGGATCCAGCAAGTCCATTCCCCTCTCTGCAATAACAGCCTTCTCTTGCTGCCAGCTAACATAGTTAGTCCTGAAGTTCAAGCGGTAGCACATAACATAATTAGTTTTTACCTTTTGCTTTAAAAATACTCCTAGAAAATTAAAAACAAAAAATTATGTTAAAAGAACACTGAGGTGGCAAGTCAAGCTCTTGAATGTTAGCAAATGCCAGAATTATGATTTCCCATGCGTTTTAATTCTGCCCCCCTTTGCATGTGCATTATGATACAGTCTTTACTTACATAATCACATGCTATTTTTTCCACAGGACACCTGCTTCATTCAGTGCAGGACACACAAGTGGACAGATTCAAGAAAAACTAAATCTGGTATTTCCTAAATTTCAAGAGCTTGACTTTGCAACCTAAATAACATTTTTAACATTGTTTTATTTGTATGCAAGAATCTTACTAGACACGATGGACAAAGGAGGGAAAACAGAGGCACAAAGAGGGGAAGTGACTTGCCCATGGTCACACAGCAGGTTAGTGACAGAGCAAGGAACAGAATGAAGATCTCCTGACTCCCAGCCCAGTGTCCTATCCCCTGGACAATGCTGCCTCGCACCTTTCCTATATACTACCTCAGACTCTGATCCTACCAACCCTTCTCTCTCCTTCTTATCTCAGAGGCCACCTCATAACCCAATATAAAAATCTTCCTCCCCACTGTGCCACCTCAGATTTACTCCCTCTGTCTCCCCATGTATAGTATCAGAACCTTCCTCTTTCTGCACAGCTTCAGAACCTGACCTCAAAGTCCCTCTCCCTGAATCACTTCAGACCCTTCCATGAAGCCTCATAGCCTCTCCCCAGCTGTGCAGTCTCCCTAACTTCTCCAATTCTGTGACGTTACCATCAGGCCCAGGTGAGTAGTATCCAGAGCAGGATGGTCCTTCTTGAGTCAGCAAGTCCAGTAACTTGGAATCAGTTCCAGTGCTGTCAGTCTATTGGAAAACAAAGATTGGTTGGTTGGTTCAGAGCTGTAATCATCACCCTTGGACTCAGCTGTTTTAGCTGCCTGGCACACTGTCTGACCACTCTGAATCCTGCTACTTTAAGACCTACATCTGCAGCCTAATGGAGATACAAAACATTGCATAAGATACTAGATAAAAGCCTGAATGCAGATCTCAGTGATCTATCAAGTTAACCCTTAGGGCACCAAGAAATATCAACATCCTAAGCACCTCCCCCACCACACCCTATATGTGACCCCCACATTCCTTCTCTTCTCCAAAAAGGAGCAACTCCATTTTCCTATCCTTCCATCATTTTCCTTCGACACACCAGGTGAGGGCCTTTCCCAGCAGGCAGAGCATCCTGTGACGTTAACAGACCAACTCAGATCAAAGCCAGAGATTAATTCACTTATGGGTGAATATCGAAGAAATGTTAAGTGTCCTGGTATATGTGGAGCAATTCACTTGTGTGTGCATATCAAAGAACATAAGAATATAAGTACGGTCATATTGGGTCAGACCAAAGATCCATCTAGCCCCAGTATCCTGTCTTCCAACAGTGGCCAATGCCCCAGAGCAAATGAACAGAACAGGTAATATCAAGTGATCCATCCCCTGTTGCCCATTCCCAGCTTCTGGCAAACAGAAGAAATGTTAATGTTATTGTCTTCACTTACCTATAACCTGTTGTTTACTATCGTATTACATTATGTATACCCGGTAATTAAATAACCCTAGATTGAAGTGTGTGTTAGTGTTAAGATGTAAATGTACTGGATGTGTAAACTTACTGAAAAATAACAAAAGATTGTTTCTGGCTATCACATTGCGTTTATATTACCGTTTACCCATTGCACAAGATTGGAGTCTTGGAAATGTAAAAGATTGCTAACTGCGGAGCATGGGTTGTTGTGTTCGACAATGAAAGTTCACAGATTCTGTTTGCATTTAATCAACAAAAGAAGAGCCCATGTTGTGATGAAAACATTTGCCAGATTGCTTTCCACAGAAAGCAGCTATAAGAATGGATCCAAGGATTGATCCTGTATCTCTGAACTGTTTGGGATTCTAACAGGGCGGACTACTGAACAAGTAGACAGAGATCCCCAGAATTACCCTGGGCAACCCCGAGGAACTTTTGGAAAACCAGCAGATCACTACATCTCTATCATCATTTTGGACTTACTAACTGACTCACCTGTTAATGTATTTTACCTGCTTTAACCTCTCAATAACTCTAATTTCTTTTCTTACTAATAAAAGTGGTTTATCCTTTGGAAAGAAAACCTCAAATCAGGAACCAGGAGCTTTGCTGATGGACTTTGACCAGAGGGCTGGGACTCAGCCTCCCCATGCCCCAGATGTTGCTACAGCAGAAATGGTCTGGATGCATATCCTGGCGGATGACAAAGCATGGGAGCACGAAATAAAGATTGAGAGCCACTTCAGACAGCATGACAAGCCCATACTCTCCAGAAACTCTGTCACTGGCAATTGTTGCTGCTTTATGCCACTTTTCTTCTTCTGCTTTTTAGCCGGAAGTGACAGGACCCGAGAAGTGCAGAAGGCGGAGCATATTGTGGAAAGAAAGAGTAGAATGTGCTGCTCACAGAAGGGACAGACTCTCCTTCCTCCTCAGAACTTCCTACTAAAACCCAGGAAATTAGCTGATCTCTTGGTGACATTCAGACAGGGATCTAGTTTTGTAAGACTCAGTGCATTAGGCCTTTCATCTCTAAAAAAGAGGTTCACATATGGATTGACACAGACTTAAAAAGAATTCTGTGATCTTAAGTCTCAGATCTTAATTCCCGGTACACACTGGCCAACATCACAAACCACCACAGACATTTGGCCATGCTGGTAATTTGTGCAGAAGCAAACCAAGACTAGAATAGCAAGGGTCTGTGGCTCAGAAATGAGGCACATTAGCAAAGCTAGGGTGCCCCCTCGACAAAAATAATGCAAATCAGGGGGCATAAGGAAACAGCACACTTCGTATTCAAACAAACCTAGCAGAGCAGAAATGAGGCTGAAGTTAAATTTAAGCAAGTTCCAGCAATACCAGTCAATTAAGTATTACAGCTTCCCATCAGAGCAGGGAGGTAGAGAAATATGTAGCTGTGTATTATTTTATAGCAGCAGTAGCCCTAAGCAAACCTCTCAACAATCACTCTCAAAAGCAACGCAGAGACACTGAAAAGCTTTGGGAACAAAACTGATGTCTGTTACCATCATGTACAGACCATACAATAGCAATACAGGCCACTGGGGAGTCATTCAGGATCACAGACTGCTCCATTAGGCACGATCTCCAACCCAAAGTGCAAGACTGCTTTTGCCTTCATGAGTGGCAATGTCACCCATATTTATACAAACCGGGAAGAGGATGGCTGTCCAATTCAGATTAGATCTGAGCATGAGTCCAGCCTCCCCCTGGGTTGGATTCATAATCATACAAATCTCAGTCTAAAATAAACACTTGATAAAAGATGCTTAAATGGCAATGGCCCTCCCCACTCCCAGCACTGGGCCCCATCTAATCTGTAGCTTCTTGCGCAGGGTGACCATTAGTAGTAAAAAGAACCAAATAAAGTGGCTTTGGTACATCCTGAAATGGGACAAACTCCCCCTTGCTTTTAAATCAATGACTAATAAAGAGTTAGACAGTGGCAAAATGTGAACAGTCATCTAAAACACAAACATAACCAGAGGAATAACCTGATAGCTTAGAGGCTGTGAGCCCCATGCCACTCACTCTTTCAAGCCAACAGGAGACGGGTGTGCTGGGTGGGCGGTGATATTACACCATCACCACTGCACCCCTGCTAACTGGTTGGAATGGAGGACGGTGCTTTGGAAAGAGCCCCGACCTTGCTTTCAGCTAAATTCTTAATGCAGGTATTTGGGGGCAGAGACCCCTCCCCCCCCATCAGCCAGTCTATCCAGCATGGAGTGAGGCAACAGGTGGTCCCCTAATACTACTACTCTTGACCTCATCTATAGGTTGTTTTTAAGGTCATCATACCATAGCTGTTCACCATCGAATGGACTGTGCAAAGGTTCCATCTCCCTGCTCTAAACAACAGGGACAAAAATATTCTACTAATCCCCTGCTCCTGCTTGACAAAGGATCACTGTTTTCTCTTCTATGAGAGATCACTTATAAGGCAATGGGAGTGCATGGGGCTGAAATGCAACCTGTAACACAAAGTTAAACCTTTAGAGTGGTGCTCCCTAGGACCTAGATCAACTGGATATCAACTGGACACAGGACACCGCAGAATGGAAATGTGGCAGAACAGGGAGCAGTTGTGTGGACTGGGGAGGTTTGACAATGGATGAAGGGGGCTCAAAAAATCCCACATAACTAGTAAACAGGAATGGGGTTTGCTTTCCAGCCAAGTACAAGCTGTATTTAGAGGCCATTTCCACATTAATCCGGCTAATAATAACCTAGCAAAGAGGATTGTTAGAAGAAGACTCAACAGCTTATGGGAAACAGTTTAAGGTCATGTCCTCAACCTATTTTAGGTTTTGTTCAGTCTGGCTGCTTGGTCATTACCTGGTTTGAATCTTCCATGCTCATCACAGCTTCATGCTGAGCCTCCAGGAGGGTATGTTGAGAGCACAGGGTCTCTGAAATGTTCACAAACAAGTGGTCATTAACCTTCAGAGAAGACACTCTTCTCCCTGAGTAAGGGAAGCACTCTGGTACTCCCCAGAGAGCAGGGTCCAGGGCTGTCCACAACATGCAAGTGGAGGAGGAGATATGGAGTCACCCCAGGACGGAGCATTAGTTCAAGCACTCTTCAGAGAAAGGTTAGGATTGCCCTGGCAGAGGCATGTCACCAGGACAGAGCACTACTTTGGGCACCTTTCAGAACAAAGCTATTATTGTCCTGGAGAGGGAAAGTAAAGGGCAATCAGTAGAGCTGGTAGGCTTTAAAAATGTTTGCTGTGAGGAAAAAACCCACAATCATTCTAACCGAACTCCTCACATTTCATTTTGATAAAGTGAAATGAAAAACTATTAGAAGGGTTATTAAATTAAATAATTTATCAGAATAAACTGGAATAGGGTTCAAAATGCAAGGGCCTTAATTTAAAAGTGAGGATGTTAGAAGAAAGCACACTCAATTTGCCTCAGTAACTTTCGGTAAACTGGCACCTAGATACTATGGTGATGGACACATTACAAAAAGCTAGACAGAAACAGAAACCGGGATAAAAGTGCTGATCTATTGTATTTGTAGGTAATGATTTTAATAAATAAAGAATTGACTTTCTTGATTCATTACTGCAGGCAAGGAATTTCCATCTGGATCTAGTATTGTTTGTGACAAGTTATTGTCCAGATTTTATCGTGACTGATTTTTAAATGTGTATCCTCTAATACATTCTCCTAGAGCTATGCCTGCATAAAAGAGCTAGACATGTAACTTGCTCA
Organism: Terrapene triunguis; assembly: GCF_002925995.2. Classification (NCBI taxonomy): domain Eukaryota; kingdom Metazoa; phylum Chordata; order Testudines; family Emydidae; genus Terrapene; species Terrapene triunguis. The sequence goes on along the minus strand of NW_020664581.1, from coordinate 92,522 downwards.
TTTTCATGCTGGTGTCTTGCCAGTAGGAGTTTTTCGTTTTATGAATAGTCAATTCTATTAAAGATGTTGCCTCAGCCTTTTAGCAGTATAAAAGGCCAGTTAAGATGCAATTTATGCAAGGTTTTTTTTTTCCCTCCAGCAACACTAACTTCAGCACATTGCAAAAACTGAGCCTTTTTTTCTGGTTAAGCACAGTTTTCTATTATGGTGGAAAATATATATGATAACATACAGAATCAGCCATAGAACCAGGTTAACACTGTTGTGGGAACCTTAATTTCTGCACTTCCTGGCTCCAAATGTACAACCTTAATATTGCATTAATGCAGTGAGATAGCGGTTGTTCATTTGTTTTTTTTGTCTGTTTGTTACATTTAGAGTTGACATCAGAGGAAAAATATTTGCTTAAGTAACACCTAACATGCATTTTGAGAAAGCCCTGATGAACTATTCCCTCTGAGATTTGTGACATCTTTATATCACACTGGCTGGACTGTAGCTGGTCTGCTTTTCATGATGATGATTCATTTTCACTGGATTCATCTCACACTGAACTCTGCCAGGGATAGCCATACCCTTTTTGCCACCTAGTGGATCAAGAAAATGCTACATATTTTGTAATCTGTTTACAGAGTGAAGATGAACAGACATTTCATAATCTTTGGCATCTATAGCTTGTGGTTCTAGGGTGACCACATGTCCCGATTTTATAGGGACAGTCCCAATTTTTGGGTCTTTTTCTTATATAGGCTCCTATTACCCCCTGCCCCCGTCCCAATTTTTCACATTTGCTGTCTGGTCACCCTACGTTAGGGTGACGGGAGGTGGCAGAGCAAAAAAAAAAAAAAAC
>NW_020664581.1:43486-91572 GCF_002925995.2 Terrapene triunguis | reverse complement strand
CCGGGAGACGCAGGGGAAGCGCGGGGCCAGGGTGAGTGAGAGTCCGGCCTGGCCCCAAGCAGGCAGGACTCAGTCGGGCGGTAGGAGAGTAGGGGGGCAGCCCGCGGGGCCAGGCGGCGGCTGTTCTCCCCCCCCGGGCAGCGGGACTCGGGAGCAGCCGCGGCTGCAGCTCCCACTGCCGCGGGGGGAGGAAGCAGCCGATGGCCAAGCTCGGCGGCTGCGGCTCTGACGCCCGGGCCCGAACCCGGGCCTGCTGCGGGGACCCAGCAGTGCACACGCTGCGCCCAGCCCCTGGCCAGTCACGTCTGGGCTGGCTGCCTAGCTGCTGCAATCCCACGGCGGCCCCGGAGTGGGGGCAGCAGGCCCCAGCCCCCCCGTCCCGCTCGGGTCCTGCAGGGGAACGAATGGGGCTGGGCTATCGATGCCTCCGCCCTGGGGCAGCCCCAGGATAGCACCAGCTGGGCAGCCAGCCCAGACGTGACTGGCCAGGGGCTGGGCGCAGCGTGCGCGCTGCTGGGTCCCCGCTGCAGGCCCGGGCTCGGGGGGTTCGGGCCCGGGCGCCAGAGCCGCAACCGCCGAGCTTGGCCATCGGCCGCTTCCTCCCCCCGCGGCAGTGGGAGCTGCAGCAGCGGCTGCTCCCGAGTCCCGCTGCCCAGGGGGGGAGAACAGCCGCCGCCTGGCCCCGCGGGCCGCCCCCCTCCTCTCCCTCCAGTACCGCCCGACTGAGTCCTGCCTACGCTCAGGGCCAGGCCGGACTCTCACTCACCCCGGCACCGTGCTCCCCCTGCGTCTCCGGGGCCCGCTCCAGCGCTTGCGGAGGGAGGAGGAAGGGCGAGCCTGGGGAAGAGGCGGGGATTCGGGGAAGGAGCCAATGGAAGGAGGGGGGGCACGAGCACTTCCGGGCTCTGGAGTATTTGCTTGTTTGTCCAGTGTCCCGACCTAACATTGGTTGGGACGCGGGACAAACAAGGAAATATCGAGACAGTCCCGATAAAATTGGGACGTCTGGTCACCCTACCCTACGTGGTTCTCAACCCAGACATTGTTTTACCAGGGCTGGCCTTACCATGAGGCGAACTGAGGCGGCTGCCTAAGGTGCCAGACTGTGTGTTGGGGGGGGGTGTCGCACCACTAGGACGCAGAGTGTAGAAAATTGTGTCTGCTGCTGGTGCATATATATTCTCTCTGCTCTAGATGCACAGAGATGGTGGAGTGCTGTGCTGGAGGAAGGAGGGCACAAGAGACATAACAGGCAGGCAGGAGAAAAGGGGAGAGGGAATAACAGAAAGCAGCAGGAGCTGCAGGGAGAGAGAGGAGGAGGAGCCTCTTATGTACCTCTCTAGCACCCCCAGGAGCCTGGACTGATTCACACCAGCTTCTCAGGGAGCTTCCTGTTTCCTGATGCTTCCCTGAACCCACTTGAGGAGAACAGGCAATCAACTGAAGTAGTAGGAGCCAGTTAGGCCCTTAAGACGCTGATATCTTCCCTCACTCAGGCCCTGCTACCAGCCTGCTTATTTGTCCCCTTCAATTGAGTATGGACAGCCACTATAGCTGGCACAGAACAACAGTCATGAGTGAAAGAAGAAAATGCTCCTCTGGGGCAGCATTCAGAAACAGATAGAAAGCAAAGGAAGCTTTTCTATCTAAGCAGGAAGGAGCTCTCCTGAGATACATAGACACAAATGTTCACGGTGAGCCTTCCGGCCCCAGGGAGGATGTGAGTGGTGAGGAGATGCCTGATCTTCCAGTTAGTCAGAGTGCAGGTGACCTGGCAGCTACTGCAGCATCCATATCTCCATCTCAAATGGATGTAACCATGCACATTCCTGAAGAAAAGTGTAGATCAGAGAAGAGTGTGGTGGAGGCGCAAGAAACAGCTGCTGCTGAGTTTAGTTCCTTAAGTCTAGATGATCCAGGACTGTGGACCCACTTGAGCAATAGCCTGAAGGACTTCCTTGTACTGCATGGGCCACAGCAAGTGAAAAACCTCATGCTCCCCAAAGACAATAATAGAAGTTTCCATCCAACACATAACTGGCATGAAATCCCCAATGGTGACAAAGTGGAGAGGCCATGGCTTATGTACTCAAAACCCCAGAATGCTGCATACTGTTTTTGTTGCGAACTCTTCCAGTCTAATGGTCCAGCCACATTGAGTTCTACAGGAACAAAGGACTGGAAAAATCTGGCTAGAAATCTGGCATGCCATGAGAAGGCAGCAAATCACCAGAGAGCAGTCCATAGGTGGAAAGAGCTTGAGATGAGACTAAGGTTAAAGGCCATCATAGATGATCAGCATCAAGAGAAGATTGCATCAGAGTCTCTTTACTGGCAAAATGTTCTGAAAAGGCTCATTGCCATTGTGAGAATGCTTGCTACCCAAAACCTAGTACTGCATGGAACTTCAGATCAGCTGTATGTGCCAAACAATGGAAACTTCCTTAAAACTGTGGAGCTGATGGCTGAGTTTGACGCTGTACTCCAGGAGCATCTAAGAAGAGTCACCATCCAAGAAATGTACACACACCACTACCTTGGAAAAACCATTCAAAATGAGATCACACAGTTACTGGCAACAAAAGTCAAACAGAAGATTGTGGCAGATCTGAAGTCAGCAAGATATTACTCTGTTATTCTGGACTGCACACCTGACATCAGCCATACGGAACAAATGACTTTAATGGTGCATTTTGTAACAACAACAGAACCTAGTGACAATGTCCCTGCAATGGTGACTGTCAGAGAGCATTTTCTAGAACTTATTGACATTGATGATACTACAGGAGTTGGTATGACAAACGTGCTTCTTAAAAAGCTGGAAGATACGGGAATTGCGATAGCTGACATGAGAGGTCAGAGCTACGATAATGGTGCCAACATGAGCGGAAAGAACAGAGGAGTGCAGACACGGATCCGAGAGTTAAACCCTCAAGCACTTTTTTGTCCCGTGCAGTTCTCATTCATTGAACTTGGTGGTCAGTGAGGCAGCATCAGCTTCTAGCGAGGCTGCTGAATTTTTTAAATGTAATTCAAAGCATCTATGTATTTTTCTCTGCATCAACTCATCGATGGCAAATTTTAAAGCAACATCTGGGAACATCCTCTCTGACACTGAAACCACTGAGTGCCACACGACGGGAAAGTCAAGTGGAGGCGATAAAGCCTATCAAACACCAAATTGGGAAGATAGATGATGCCATAGTTGCCATTATGGAGGATAATGCTATGACAGGAACTGTTTGTGGAAGACCAGTGGCAGAGGGAAATGGAATCACCAGAAACATACATAACTTCACATTTCTGTGTGGCTTACTGTTGTGGCATGACATACTGTTTGAAATAAATGTTGTAAGCAAGAGACTCCAAGGTGTTGACCTTGATATATCTGGAGCAATGGAACAACTGGACAAAGCAAAGTCATACCTACAGTCTTACCGGTCAGATGAGGGATTTCAAAACGTTCTGAAGAGTGCACAGAAGTTAGCAGAGGAACTTCACACTGAAGCTATTTTCCCACCCATTCAAGAATACAAGAGTCACCGAAGAAGACAACATTTTGATTACGAGGCACAGGATAATCCCATAAGAGACCCCAAATAACAATTCAAAGTTGAATTCTTTAACCAGGTGCTAGATTGTGCAATGCAGTCAGTTGAAGAACGTTTCGTGCAGCTCAAGGAACACAGCAGTATATTTGGGATGTTGTTAGATATTCCAAAACTCCTCATTATACCTGAAGAAGACCTACACCAGCAATGCAGGGCACTAGAGACAGTGTTGACACATGATGACATGCACGATATTGATGCAAGTGATTTAGGTGATGAACTGAAAGCCCTTTCAAGATACATTTCAGCAGGATCAACTCCAAAGGCTGTTCTAGAATATATGTGCACAAATAAGATGACCACCTTCTTTCCAAATGCTTTTGTTGCTCTGCGCATACTTCTCACACTTCCTGTAACAGCTACCAGTGGAGAATGCAGCTTCTCCAAGCTGAAGTTAATAAAAACACATCTACGCTCCACAATGACACAGGAGAGGCTGGTCGGCCTTGCAACCATCTCAATAGAGCATGAGCTGGCCCAGACTTCCTTCAGCAGGAAGCAGTTCATATCTTTGCAACCAAGAAGGCACGGAAAGCACCACTTTGATTATTCAAACAGATAAAAATGCCAGTGTTTACTATGCAGACAAGAAAAGTTAACTTTCAAACACCTGAACAGCAAATGTAAGTATTACTTAAAATTTTTGAACAAGGCATTTTAACTTGTTAGTTCTCCTTTAGTGGGGTAGGTAGCAGAGCAGTACCATGAGAGGAGTAGAACAGGAAGAAGGCAGAATTGAGACCTTTCAAAGTTTTGGCCCAAGCATGGCATGGGGGGAGTCATTTGAGCTCCCCGCCTCAGGTGCCAAAATGTTGTGGGCCGGCCCTGTGTTTTACTCTGAGATGAACTGGGTTTTGTAAGTTTTTTTCTGGAGAAATTACCAACTGGTGCTTAGAAAACAGCTTTGTCTTGTCAAGGAGGGGGGAGAGAAAGGTGAAAATGACAGCCTATGTATGGGTCAAAAGCATAGAGACATCTGGTGACTGCTCTGGATGCGAGAATCACAGGAAGAGCTGAAGGTTTCAATGTGGGCACAAGAGGGCCAGACAACTAACAGGCACAATACATTGTCATGCTGATTTAAATTAAGACCATGGTAAATTTTTCAAAGTGCCTAAGAGCTTGGCTACACAGTGCATTAGTATGCTCCAGCTGGGATGTAAATTCTAGTGCACCCGACTCTACCATGCAGTAACTGTCCATGTGGACCGTGCTGGCCCGCACTAAAAGTTCTTTAATGCACACTGACATAGTCCTGGAAATACTCACTACATCAATGGGCACTAAAGAACTTTTAGACACTAACGAACTTTTAGTGCAGGCCCTCAGGGTCATAAGTACATAAGAACGGCCATACGGGGTCAGACAATAGTCCATCTAGCCCAGTATCCTGTCTTCCAACAGTGGCTGGTGCCAGATGTTTCAGAGGGAATGAACAGAACAGGGCAATTTATCGAATGATCCATCCCCTGTTGTTCAGTCCCAGCTTCCAGCAGTCAGAGGTTTAGGGACACCTGGAGCATGGGGTTACATCCCTGACCATCTTGGCTAACAACCATTGATGGACCTATTTTCTATGAATTTATCTAGTTTTTTTTAACCCAGTTATACTTTTGGCCTTCACAGCATCCCCTGGCAACAAATTCCACAGGTTGACTATGCACTGTTTGAAGAAGTACTTCCTTTTGTTTGTTTTAAACCAACTGACTATTAATTTTATTGAGTGACCCCTGGTTCTTGTGTTATGTGAAGGGGTAAATAATGGACAGTGAGTGCACGACATACTGGTGTGCACTGGAATTTACACCCCAGTTGGTGCGCACTAATGCACGGTGTAAAAGACAAGCCCTAAGTGACTTTTTGGGGGCATGGATCAGTGTTCACACTGCACTCCCCATCAGTACCTGGCCTGAGCTGGGAAGCTAATGATCCAACCAGCGGACCAAATTCGGTGAAGAATCCCAGTCATGTGCTACATGAAGCATGTTGTGCATATGATAAGAAGTAGTACTCATTTTTGAAAATGGAATTTAGCTAGTTTTGCAAATGCTACCTCTTATATACCCTAACAAACCATTGACAGGAATCTCAGAAGCTGAGGAGAATGTGGGCAGATAATCTGGGCTCAAAGGGAAGGGTAGAGGTAGGTGTTCATAGGTATTGTACAGATAGAAGGGCAGAAATAGTGGTATTACTTCCACAGCAGAATCTCAAGAGAAGGGTACCCCACAAACTCCAGAGTGATGGGAAGCAGAAGGAACCAGCCACTGGAAGATGTAACAAACCCTTTCCCATACAGCCTGTTATTTCATCTCACCGTTTCTTCTAAAAATATACTCCTAGATTCCAAGAGTCATCTCCAACCCACCCATAGAAAGCCATGGGCCACCCATCTCATCAAAGCTGCACTACCACACTATCAGAATTGTGACTGTTTTCAGCCTACACTCTCAGATACTCATTTAGCTTAAAGCAAGATCCATCAGATTTCTCCAGATGGGTATGTGCTCTGCACTCCTCCAGTGACATCTGTGAAAGTCTCCTCTCTATTTGGGAGTCACTACCTTATTTATTCCTGTATATGATCATACATTATTTTATAGCACCCAGGAGTATGCTAGGTGCACACTGCCTTGAAACACAAAATTCATTCCAACAGACTTGGACATAGGCATTATAAATATCAACAGAATTAGAGAACTCTAATAAATCAAAAGCATTAACCTAAATACAATATACGCTAAATTCCAAACTCTGTATCCTGGCCTCCCATGTGATCTGATCATCCTCACATTCGCCCTATCCTTTCCTTGTCCAAGCCCCCATGTTCTCTCCTTCTGCCATCCTGATCTTTACTTAGATTATCTTCTCCAATCACTATTTGCTATCACAAAGATAAAACCTGTGATTTAATCATTCCAGCAGGTTGGCCCACTAGTTTGGGAATCTTTTTTACTCTTTGCTCACAGGCTGAAATTTAAATTGTTTCTCTTGCCCTCAGAATTAAATTCCAATTATAGTTTCTGGAAAGGATTTGAGAGCAGTTCTGTAATCCTCAGCAGGGAGCGCTGATTAATCCAGTAATCATGGGTGTGTTTGTTAGCTGAAAATAGGCAGAAGGAAGTGTAATTATACCATTTTCAGCCTTCAGCCCCTCCAAGGCTGCAGTGGGTAGGAGTAAAGTCCTCTTCTCATCCTCCTGCTCCACCACATTTTTCTTCGGAGGTATTTCATTCTGCTCAGAGACTGGCTGAAGAGAAGAAAGACAGAAAGTTACCAATAGTTTTCCCACAGGTATTAGCCCTCGTTCTTTCAGTTACACTTTCGACAAATCCATTAGTTACTTCTAAATTCCCCCGACTGACCCATACTAGTTTACTCCCTTTGCAGGCAGTTTCATAAAACATCTGCCCAGACTGGAGAAGTTTGCAAACAGACCCTGTATTAACCTTCTCAGCCAATTTGATCAAGAGAAGGTATTTCCATATTCTGCACTATCTTTTTGATTCTTAGGATATGAGAGAGTTTTAGGTTACAATTACCTTTAGAGATTGTACCTGCTCCTCTGATTGAGAGACCTGCATCACTAGTTCAGACTTTAACAATTTTAGCTCAGTCTGGCAATGGACGAACTCCTCAGATTTTTGCATGAGCTCATCTAAAAGAAAAAGTTAAACATAAGTATACACATCTCTGCTTGTGTGTCTGAGTCGATCTACTTTAGATGTATGCACACTGGAATATGGAACCTTTCACCTCTCAGTCACTGCTTCTACTCTGGCCCCAACCGGTAGCTGCAGGAAGTCCATATCACCTGACAGTTCTATGTGAAATAAATGAATCTAGTTCCAGTTCTTAGTGGATATGAGAGACCATCACAGAAAATACCACAATAGTTTGCCAACCAAAGGATCAGGGAATGCCCTCTCTATAGAGAAGCGCAGGACTGAACAGACAAGGAGATGGAACATTCCTCTTTAGAGGATTTAGACACATTGTCAAGGAAGATTGCAGAGTGGATACAAGTATAAGTCTGTACTATCTAGCTAGACGTTTCACCCACGCTCACTCATTGCCATGGACAGAAGGGAAAATTATGATCATCTTGTCTGATCTCCTGCATAGCAAAAACATTTTTTTCCAATCAAGCAATTCCTGCATCAAGCCCATAATCGCCAGTTGGGCTAAAGTAGATATCTTTAGAAATATATATTTAATCTTGATTTAAAATGATTTCAAGTGATGGGGAATCTAGCACATCCCTAGGTAAGTTGTACCAGCAGTTCATTACCCTCACTGTTAAAATACATACTTCATTTCTAGTCTGAATTTGTCTAGTTTCAATTTACAGCCATGGGATCTTGTTCTGCCCTTGTCTACTAGATGAAAAAGCCCTCTACTATCAGAAATCTTCTCCTAATGTAGGTACCATGCTCATGTCACCCCTTAACTTTTTCTTGGATAAACTAAATAGATTGAGCTTCTCTAGTCTCTCATTGTAAACCAGGTTTTTCTTGGGATGTCACCAATGTGAAATCTAGTCAATTTAAACAATGAGTTAAAAGTAGTTTCAAGTATTATCCATCTCCCTCAGTCCCACTGCCATTTTTGTTGTTTTAGCATTACATTTTCCCATATTTCCAAAAAGAGTAACTGACTGTTCCAGGAAAACAATAAAACTGACTACACAAAATAAAAACATTGGAAAAAAAGAGATTTTTTTCTCCCTCTAATCTCTGTTATAAATCACCTTAAATTGTCAGCTGCAACAATTGTCCATTAAATACTTTCAGAGAGAAGAGGGATTGATAAGTTAAGGATATCCTTTAAATCATTTTTATCAAATTAATATGCAAACATCACTAAAATTTGAAAATAACTACAGCTCTGAAAGGCTGAAACGAGACTAAGGATTCCCATTAGCCTGGGAGCCAGGAAAGGTTTATTCTTCCTCTTGTCATATAAGATATTACCCGACCTTTGCTAGAGAATTGCCATTAAAAAAAGCACACCAATCGGAACCACACAGAGAGGCTCCCGAGGTGCTGACTCGATCCAATTGCTACGCTTGCTGACCTTGCAGGTGTTGTATGGTAGCAGAGTTTTCAGTAGACTGCACCAGCAGCCCATCAATATCCCGCAGCAGCTGATCATTCTGAGCTATGAGGGCATCGTGGCTAGTTCGCAGCTCTTGCTCAGCCATCTGGAGGCAAGCAATATGCAGCTTTTGCTCTTCTACCTCCAGCTTGTGTTTCTGGTCCTGAGCTCTACATTCAGATTCCAGTTCAGCCCGAGTTCTTCCTGCCTGCTCCAGCTGCTCTGAGAGATACTGCACCTCCTCCTGTAAGCGATGGAAGAACAGCTTCTTCTCAGCCAATTCCAGCTCCATCTTCTCCACGAGGCTTCGAGACTCCTCTCTCTCTGCATCCAACATGTTCTTTAAGGAGCTCAGCTCTGCCTCCATCCTCTGACACTGGTCCAAGAGAGTCTGGAAAAGGAGATGGGGAGGGACTCAACCAGAAGGGAAAACAAATTGATTCCTGCTTCAGTCCCTAAGGCACTGGGCAAAAATGGGCCCATGCTAAGTACACAACTTAAACAAGAGGCAATTTCAACTAGCCAAGTGACAAGACATGAGAGGAAAAGAACAACACATGATGGGGATTTCTAAACCTCCACAGGAAGAAACACTGCTGAGACACATCAGAACTCTGAACTAGCGTGAAGAAAAAGAGAAATTGTAAGCTGGAATTAACATCCAACACATTCTCCTTCTAGGACACTCCAGCACAGAGAACATAATCTCTGTTTAAACAGAAAGGCTAGATAATTGCTTGCTTAGAATTGCTGTTCTCTGCAGATATAAGTGCAACCAATTCCCAGCCCTAGCAAAAAGTCAGGTGGAAACAACTCAAAAATCAAAGTTCTAAGGCATTCGGGGCAGCAGGAGTGATTCTTGCTTGCCCTGACTCCCAAGCACCAGACTAGCATGACTGGCACTGCAATGACCTTTGTATCACAAATTCCAGCTCCTTTGGCGTGAGAGGTAGGCATTGCATAGGTACAGGTTTGTCAGTGAGGAAACATTGGGAGACATAACCTACTCTCAGACAGTAGGGCCAATGTACTACTCAGAGAGCTCAGCCCCCACAGTTCTGTGAACAACTCTGCCCCAGCAGGAACAAGAACCTTCCACACACCTCCCTTAAATTTAGGATGACTTGGATGAATGGGAAGGAGGGGACTGAACTGGTGGAAGCAAACAAAATCACTTTCTCTCTCCACGAAGTTTCCCTTGCCTGAAATATCATTATCCTACCAGTGCTTCAGGAAAAAAACATGATAGAGGAGAACTGAATTTCTAATGTAAAAACTGTGCAAAACCAATCCTTTCCGGCCTCTTTAAAAGAAAAGCACAATGGCACAAAAAGCATTTTTTTCCTTTTTGCGTTACTTTAATTTTGTCCCCTAAATTACATAATAAAGACACACAGACTGCAAATCCTATATTAGTCAAACACCTTTCACACACTGCAAGAGCCACTAAAATAGGCAATAACCCTATCCACCTTCTTAAATCTTTAAGAAAGTAGAAAGAAACTGGCTCAGCTCTGAGTCAGGTAAGCACTTACATGCTTGAGTTTGAGGCAGTTCACTTATGAGCCAGTCTCTTTCTAGTCCCCCAAAACTTTAAGATGAATAAAGGTCAGATCCTACCTGCTACTGGAGTTCCTATAAGCTTCCCATGGCTGGCAGGAGAAGCTGGAAGTGGCCAAATCCTGCACAGTTCCTAAAAACTGTTTAAAAAAAAAAAAACCATGGAGGTGGTAATATTACATATTCCCCAAAAGCCCCAGCGCATTCATAACAAGAATTGGTGTTGCTCAAAATATTGGGACCTCCGAGTTCAAAGCCCAGTCAGCTGGTGACATTGGAGGAGACAATGTTAGAGAAAAGGATGCTTTTGCCTGGAACTAGACATTCTGAGGATTCTACAGCAAGCATAAAAATGAGTCAGGTGGCCCCATACCCGAAGGTAACAGGACTCAACAACTCAGTCACAGAGCTGTGCCAGCAATTCTGGTCAGAAAAGATTGCTAATTAAGGCACTAAGGGTCACCACACCCCCAATGCAGCGCCAAAACCAAAAATGCACTCTCTTCAGGAGCTGGCAGCTTTGAACTTTGAGCTCAAGGAATTCTCAGCTTCTCTCATGCTAAAGACATGGCCCCTGTAGTAGGGAGCTATGTCAGGTGCTAGGCTTTTGACGAGACAATTGCACCTGTTAACAGTAAAGGAACACAAGAGAATAGAGCACGGCTATAGTACATTGAAAGCATGAGGAGGTACCTTGTTCTGTTCTTCCGCACCATATAACTCCCGCTGCAGCAGTTCCACCACCTGAGTTCGTCCTAGCAGAGCCGCTTCCTGTTCCTCCAGCTTTCTCTGCAGTGTCCTCAGGTTCTATGTGAGACACACAAAGTGCTGCATCATCTACATCAGAAGCTGAGAGGACAGTAGCAGCCCAAAGCACAGGAGGGCTAATTACACAGGAGGATCCCATCCCAGCCATACCCCAACTCTATGTATCTTAGGTACTTATATAGCTCCCATTACTTTAGTATCTGAGCACTCATACTCGTCAGCGTATTTATCCTGCCAACACCCCTGTAAGGTAGGGAAATATTATTATTCCCATTTCTACTGACCCGGAACTGAGGCACAGAGACACTAGTGATTTACCCCATAGTCACACAGGAAGTCTGTGATAGAGCAGGGAACTGAACCCAGGTTTCCCAAGTCTCAGGATAGCATCCTAAATCACCGAACCACCTTCCTCTCAACTCCCACCGAGTTCCTTTGTTTGCCTGCACACATCCCTGAGTCGCAAATCCCACTCAACTCATGCAATTTCCCCTTCTCGTGTTCTACAAAAAGCAGGGGGCTGTCAAACTCATCAAACACACCTGCTGCATCTCAGCTTCCAGATCTGATCGGGCCACTACCTGGTGTAATTCAGCATGGTGTTGGTGAACCTGCTCTTCTAGGAGAGCATCCTTCTCACGAATCACATCCTGTAGGGAGCTCAGCTGTAAGCCATAGTACATAGCATGAGAAATGTCACTTGGCTAACTGAGAAACAAGGTAGAAATTCCAAAGACAGTACAAAGGATTGAGGCCCATTCTGGGGGTGTCAGGCACACAGACCATCAGGAGTTTTTCATCCTACTTTTTGTGGCGTGTGTTACGTCTGAGAATAGATTTGAACTAGAAGCCAAGATGTTCTGAGTAGTACAAGCCTCTGTGATAGCCATGCCAACTCAAAGAGATGATTTCACATATGCTTACATATTTACTGACAACATTTCAGACTCTGGAAGTGCAAAAAGTGCAGATTACATTTTACATATACCCAGAGTCTAGAAAGCTACAATTTCCATGCAATTACAGAAGCATACAGTTTCTGTTGTTGGACTTGTGTTGAATGTCACAATCCATCATTTTAGTCATCAAAATCAAAAGCTTGCAAGTCTAGCTAATATTGTAAAGATTGGTATTAAAAGGCACTATATAAAACAACCTAACAAAACATCACAGTGCTCACTCCCCTAGTTGGGACAACAGTCTTCTAACTTACTTTGCGATTTCTTACTCACCTTTCACTATGAAGTCACTGATTGTTACCAGCAGACAGTAAATATATCAATGGCTAGAAATCCATCTCCATACCTGGGCTGCTTGCTTGGCCTGAGTATCTGTCAGGCTCTCTCTAGTTGCAGCCAGCTGCTCCATCAGGTTCCTGACAGTCTCCTCCTGCTCCTGGAGTTTCTGTCTGAGTGCTTCAGCCTCCTCTCTCTGCTCTTCATTGGTCCTCTGATTATTCTGAAGCCGCAAGTGGAGAGGAGAAATCAGAAAAGTAGATATTAGTGAATTATATTAGACAGTCTCAACCAGAGTGCAGCATGCTGTACTGTTATTAGAATCATAGGGTTAGAAGGGATAGCAAGGGTCATCTAGTATAACCCCCTGCCGAGATTTAGGATTTGTTGTGTCTAAACCATCCAAGACAGATGGCTATACAGCCTCCTTTTGAAACCCTCCAGTGAAGGAGCTTCCACAAACTCCATAGGCAGTCTGTTCCATTGTCCTACTGCTCTTACAGTTAGAAAGTTTTTCCTGAGATTTAATCTAAATCTGCTATGCTCTAGTTTGAACCAACAGCCTCTTGTCATGCCCTCTGTGGCATCAGAGAACAACTTTTCTCCATCTTTTTATGGCAGCCTTTCAAGTATTTGAAGACTGCTATGTCCCCTCCTTAATCTCCTCTTTTCCAAACAAAATATACCCAGTTCCTTCAGCCTTTGCTCATATGGCTTGCACTCCATCCCTTTGATCATCTTTGTCACTCGCCTCTGGATCCTCTCCAGTTTCTCTACATCCTTTCTATACATTGGTGACCAAAAGTGGACACACTACTCCAGCTGAGGCCTACCCAGCGCCGAGCAGAGCAGTACTATCACCTCCCATGATTTGCATTCTATGCCTCGGTTAATGCAACCTAAAATTGCATTTTTTTTTCTTGTAACAGCATCGCACTGTTGACTCATGTTGAGGTTGTGATCTACCACAAGTCCCAGACCCTTCCCAGCAGTGCTACTGCCAATCCAGTTATCGCCCATTCTGTATTTGTGCATTTGATTTTTTCTTCCCTAAGTGTAATACCTTACACATTGGTCTTTGTTGAATTACATTTTGTTTTCTATAGCCCAGTTCTCCAATTTATCAAGATCATTCTGAATTTTAGCTCTATCATCCAAAGTATTGGCAACCCACCCTAGCTTTGTGTCACAGAATCATAGGAAGGCAAGGGACTTCAAGAGATCTTCTAGTCCAGTCCCCTGCACTCAAGGCAGGACTAAGTATTATCTAGTGCTTAACTACCCTAACAGTGAGGAGTATAAAAATATTGCTCAGGCATGCAGGAGTGAAATCAGGAAGGCCAAATCACACTTGGAGTTGCAGCTAGCAAGAGATGTTAAGAGTAACAAGAAGGGTTTCTTCAGGTATGTTAGCAACAAGAAGAAAGTCAAGGAAAATGTGGGACCCTTACTGAATGAGGGAGGCAACCTAGTGACAGAGGATGTGGAAAAAGCTAATGTACTCAATGATTTTTTTGCCTCTGTCTTCACAAACAAGGTCAGCTCCCAGACTGCTGCACTGGGCAGCACAATATGGGGAGAAGGTGACCAGCCCTCTGTGGAGAAAGAAGTGGTTCGGGACTATTTAGAAAAACTGGACGTGCACAAGTCCATGGGGCCGGATGCGCTGCATCCGAGGGTGCTAAAGGAGTTGGCGGATGAGATTACAGAGCCATTAGCCATTATTTTTGAAAACTCATGGCGATCGGGGGAGGTCCCGGATGACTGGAAAAAGGCTAATGTAGTGCCCATCTTTAAAAAAGGGAAGAAGGAGGATCCGGGGAACTACAGGCCAGTCAGCCTCACCTCAGTCCCTGGAAAAATCATGGAGCAGGTCCTCAAGGAATCAATTATGAAACACTTAGAGGAGAGGAAAGTGATCAGGAACAGTCAGGATGGATTCACCAAGGGGAAGTCGTGCCTGACTAACCTAATTGCCTTCTATGATGAGATAACTGGCTCTGTGAATGAGGGGAAAGCAGTGGATGTTATTCCTTGACTTTAGCAAAGCTTTTGATACGGTCTCCCACAGTATTCTTGCTGCCAAGTTAAAGAAGTATGGGCTGGATGAATGGACTGTAAGGTGGATAGAAAGCTGGCTAGATCGTCGGGCTCAACAGGTAGTGATCAATGGCTCCATGTCTAGTTGGCAGCCAGTTTCAAGCAGAGTGCCCCAAGGGTCGGTCCTGGGGCCGGTTTTGTTTAATATCTTTATTAATGATCTGGAGGATGGTGTGGACTGCACTCTCAGCAAGTTTGCCGATGACACTAAACTAGGAGGCGTGGTAGATACACTAGAGGGTAGGGATCGGATACAGAGGGACCTACACAAATTAGAGGATTGGGCCAAAAGAAACCTGATGAGGTTCAACAAGGACAAGTGCAGAGTCCTGCACTTAGGACGGAAGAATCCCATGCACAGCTACAGACTAGGGACCGAATGGCTAGGTAGCAGTTCTGCAGAAAAGGACCTAGGGGTCACAGTGGACGAGAAGCTGGATATGAGTCAACAGTGTGCTCTTGTTGCCAAGAAGGCTAACTGCATTTTGGGCTGTATAAGTAGGGGCATTGCCAGCAGATCGAGGGATGTGATCGTTCCCCTTTATTCAACATTGGTGAGGCCTCATCTGGAGTACTGTGTCCAGTTTTGGGCCCCACACTACAAGAAGGATGTGGAAAAATTGGAAAGAGCCCAGCGGAGGGCAACAAAAATGATTAGGGGTCTGGAGTGCATGACTTATGAGGAGAGGCTGAGGGAACTGGGATTGTTTAGTCTCCAGAAGAGAAGAATGAGGGGGGATTTGATAGCAGCCTACAACTACCTGAAGGGGGGTTCCAAAGAGGATGGAACTCGGCTGTTCTCAATGGTGGCAGATGACAGAACAAGGAGCAATGGTCTCAAGTTGCAGTGGGGGAGGTCCAGGTTGGATATTAGGAAACACTATTTCACTAGGATGGTGGTGAAGCACTGGAAAGCGTTACCTAGGGAGGTGGTGGAGTCTCCTTCCTTGGAGGTTTTTAAGGCCCGGCTTGACAAAGCCCTGGCTGGGATGACTTAGTTGGGAATTGGTCCTGCTTTGAGCAGGGGGTTGGACTAGATGACCTCCTGAGGTCCCTTCCAACCCTGATATTCTATGATTCTATGATTTTCCTAATGACCAAACTAAACTGCCCTAGTTGCAATTTAAGTCCATTGCTTCTTGTCCTATCCTCAAGGTTAAGGAGAACAATCTCTCCCCCTCCTCCTGGTAACAACTTTTCTGTACTTGAAAACTGTTATGTCCACCCTCAGTCTTCTCTTTTCCAGACTAAACAAACCCACTTTTTTCAATCTTTCCTCATAGGCATGTTTTCTAGATCTTTAATAATTTTTGTTGCTCTTCTCTGGACTTTTTCCAATTTGTCTACATCTTTCCTGAAATGTGGCACCCAGAATTGGACACAATACTCCAGTTGAGGCCTAATCAGTGCGGAGTAGAGCGGAAGAATTACTTCTCATGTCTTGCTTACAATACTCCTGCTAATACATCCCAGAATGATGTTTGCTTTTTTTTTTTTTTTGGCACTGTTGACTCATATTTAGCATGCGATCCAATATGATCCTCAGATCCCTTTCTGCAGTACTTCTTCCTAGGCAGTCATTTCCCATTTTGTATGTGTGCAACTGACTGTTCCTTCCTAAGTGGAGTACTTTGCATTTGTCCTTATTGAATTTCATCCTATTTACTTCAGACCATTTCTCCAGTTTGTCCAGATCATTTTGAGTTTTAATCCTCTCCTCCAAAGCACTTGCAACCCCTCCCCAGCTCTGTGCCATTATCTAAATCATTATGTTATTGAATAGATCCGGACCCGAAATGATCCCTGTGGGACCCCCTTGATATCCTCTTCCAGGTTATCTGTGGACCACTGATAACTACTCTCTGGGAATCAGGGTTTGAATTCTCAAGGATTATTTCCCAGAGACCGCCCATACAACTTGGATTCAGCCCCGCGGTGTACGGGGAGATTTTGGCAAACCAGTAAAGTGCCTGAAACCACTATAGCTTATTGCTAAAAGCAGCCTAGTCAGCAATCTCAGCTTGACCAAGGCAGGAGGGGAGGGCGTTTGGGGTGCCACAGAAAGAGCAGCTTGACCCCGCGTCCTACCTTATAAGAATTGTGTTGAAGTTGCTGATACGTGCATTTTAGAAAAGCAGGATGTGCCCCAGGAATGTCTATTGGGGCCTCAAGGCTGCAAACTCTGGAAAAACCCACACCTGGCTAATCAATAATCAGAAGGAACTTCTTGCTTGACCATTGAAACTGCTTACTTAACAAGTTTTCTTTAAGGGACATGTCATTCTATTACTAATGTATAGAAAAGGGGGAAAAGTTTGAGGTAGTTGGACTCCTTTGGACTCTCCCTCTAGATACATCTTGTGGTCCCCACCAGCAGACGGAAGATTTGGCCACCGGAAGCCTGCTGCTGTGTCACTCGAGAGCCACACTCAGCTTTGGTAATTATCAAGGATTGGGGGTGTTTTACTAACCTGTTGAGGATGTGTGTAAGTGCTTGAGACTAAGTAAAGTTTAGCTTTAAGTGAAAGCAGTCTTGTGTTGTCCTGTTTATGCCAGCCATCTATCGGTCGGACGGCTGTGTCTCCTGATTTATTTCCTGACACCACCTCGCACAGAGTAAAAGTTACCAAGAGCTTTGGGTTGAAAGAACCCCGGGTAACAGCGGGAGGTGCCAGGACTCCTGTGGGTTTAAAAATATTTACCGGAACTCTCCTCCGGTGGGTTCCAGCTGAATTTAATCCCTGCTAGGAACAGTTTTCCAACCAGTTATGGACCCACCATATAGTAGCTCCATCTAGGTTGTATTTCCCTAGTTTGTGTATGAGAAGGTCATGTGTGATAGTATCAAAAGCCTTACCAAAGTCAAAATATACCACATCTGCCGCTTCCACAAGGCTTGCTACCCTGTGTCAAAGAAAGCTACTAGGTTGCTTTGATATAATTTGTTCTTGACAAATCCATGCTGTTACCCAGAAGATAATAAGTGTCTGCAAATTGATTGCTTAATTATTTGCTCCATTATCTTTCTTGGTACTGAAGTTAAGCTGACTGGTCTGTAATTCCCCGGGTTGTTCTTATTCCCCTCTTTATAGATTAGGGGTATATTTGCCCTTTTCCAGGCCTCTGGAATATCACCCATCTTCCACAGAACTAAAAATTAATGGTAGCTTAGGTACCAATGATCAGGACTTGATCACATTTATAATGTGTAAATAAAATAAAGTCCAGACCAGTGTAGCAGGGTGGTCGCCCCACTCCGGCTCGGAAAGGGGTAAAAGCCAGCCCTTTTAGAGATGGCTGGGGCTGAAAGCAGCCAAAGGAGGCTGATTGGATAGGCAGCCGCAGGTGTGGCCACACCCAATTAGGGTCCAGCTGGCCCTGATAAAAGGGCTGGGAGCTAGGCAGGGGGAGTCTCACTCCAGTGGTGGAGTGGGAAGGACCTGGCTGCTGGCTAGAGAAGGGTATCTCAAACAGAATAGTGCTGGGGAAGGACAGGCAGAGCTGGGGAGCTCTGGCCAGGCGAGTCCCCAGGCTGAGGCTGGGCTAAAAGGGCCTGTGGTGGTACTGAGGCTGCAGTGGTGCAACCAGGCCAAGAAACGGCAGGAGGTCCAAGCCCCCTTGCCAATGATGAGCAGCCATTTCAGACTACAGTTTGCCCCTGAGAAAAGGGAATAGATGAAGACTGGCAGTCGGTCACTGAGGCAAGGTGGGCTTCAGCGAATTGGGGTTCCCCAGGGAGAGGAGAATCCCTTAGTGTGGGGGCACTACTGCGGTGCAGTACCCCAGAGAAGGGGCACCGCGGGCCGGGAGGGACATGGGGCCTGAACTAAAGGGTGGTACCTGAAGAAAGGAAGAAGCAAGCAGCAGCAAGGGAGACACTGGCCAGCAGGAGGCGCTCCGATCCTGGAAGAGCTAATTCTCAGACCAACCAGCAGGAGGAGCCGCGCCAGTGAGTGCTCTGCCATGCTACATATGGTGGAGAATGCAGGTATAATCGGTCACCCCGGATACAAGGGGAAGGAGAAGGACTGGGAATAATTGCCTGGAGGGAACTAGAGAGATAGGGACGATGGATCCTGGTTACATGGGTGTTCTTTGCTGAGGGTTCCTGCGCCGTTCCAGGCTGGGCTCTAGGGTCAGGTCCCCGGAGGAAAGGGGCAGTCTGACAGCACGAGAAGCTTGAGAGACTTGTGCATGAGGTTGGGGAGGCTCACCAGAGGCATTATGAGGTGCAGTGGGCCCTGCAGGAACAGTTGGGGTGGCTGGCAGAGGAACAATGGGCCCTGGTAAAACTCCTCAGAAGGGGTTTTGGAGGAGCCGTGGAGAAGGGCGTGAGAAGCCGAGTGCCAGGGCCAGGAGGCTTGTGGCGGAGCGCAAGGCTTGCTACACCTGCAGGCAGTGTAAATATTTAAAAAGGGATTTTCCCTACTGGGATGAGGGCAGGGCATCTCACCCAGAGCAGGGAAAGGGGCAAGTCCTTAAGACAGCCCGCCTGGTGAGGAGAACCAGGGGGCAACGGACATGTTGGGCCTGTGGACGAAAAGGACATCTGCAGGGGGAATGCCCAGGCAGGTGAGCCCTAGCAAGAAGGGGGGACATGGGACAGACTCCGAGCGGCTCAAGGCAGCAAAGGGGCGGAGAGTCTGCTTTGGCTGTCGTGACCAGGGCCATATAAAGAGAGACTGCCCTCTCATGGGAGGGTGGCTGAGGAAGAAGGGGCTGGAGGACCAAGAAGGGTCAAAGACAAGCAGGAGGGATGCTGCGGTGATGGCGGTAGACCTGCCTAGGAGCCATCCCAGAGAGACGGATGAAAAGGAGACTGGGACAGAGTGGGCCCAGCAAGAGGCCGGGACTCAGACTGCCACGGAGCAGGCCACAACATGGACCCAGACCCTCAAGGAAGAGGTGTCGGGGGACTCTGGCCTGCGTGCGTGACTGGAGGCTGAAGAGCAGGCCTGCCATGAAGCGGAGGCGAATGCCAAGGACATGGCCAGGGAATGGGAGGCAGCGGTAGCTGAACAAGAACGTCTGCGTAAGCAGCTGGCCGAAGCCGAGAAGAGGTGAGCACGCCCGGAGGGGCATCCCTCTGGACTGGCGTTAATGTGACTTTATGTTTATTAACAGGCCCAGATCGTGGCAGGTGGAACTCACCAGATTGAGGCTCCTTTGCACCTGCTCACGAGAGCTGCCGTTGATGAGCCAGTCGTCGAGATATGGGAAAATCTGGATCCCTCGACATCTCAGGTAAGTGGCCACTGGTGTCATGCATTTTGTGAACACCTTGGAGCCAAAGACAGGCTAAAGGGCAGCGCCATGAACTGGGAATGGCGTCCGCCCACCATGAAGCGGAGGAAACACCTGTGACCTGGGAATATGGCAATGTGGCAATAAGCATCCCGTAAGTTGAGAGCGGCGTACCAGTCTCCAAGATCCAGGGAGGGGATGATGGAGGCCAGTGAAACCATGTGAAAAAAACGGTTACTCACCTTCTTGTAACTGTTGTTCTTCGAGATGTGTTGTTCATGTCCATTCCAAGCAGGTGTGTGCGCGCCGCGTGCCTGCCAGCCGGAAGATTTTCCCTTAACAGCGTCCGTAGGGTCGGCCCGGGCGCCCCCTGGAGTGGCGCCCTATATAGGGTCCCGCCAACCCTCCACCCCCTCAGTTCCTTCTTGCTGGCACTCCGACAGTGGGGCAGAAGGGTGAGTATTGGAATGGACATGAACACCACATCTCGAAGAACAACAGTTACAAGAAAGTGAGTAACCGTTTTTTCTTCTTCGAGTGATTGTTCATGTCCATTCCAAGCAGGTGACTCACAAGCCTGAATTTAGGCGGTGGGGTCGGAGTTTACTGCAGATTGGAGCACTGCACGGCCGAAGGCTGCATCATCTCTAGCCTGATGCGTGATGGCATAATGCAACGTGAAAGTATGGATTGAAGACCATGTGGCAGCTGTACATATTTCCTGTGTTGGGACTTGAGCCAGGATAGAATATCGCCTCTCTACCGTACGGAGCACCCAACTGTCCGATGTGATTCAGGACCAGGCACGGTAGAAGGGGGACAGACGGGACGAAAAGGTAAGGTTGGTAGGATCCAAGGTCCTGACTGGTAGGTCGTCCTCGACCGCACCATCAAATTTGGGGTCTAGGCCCCGACGGAGGCCGCAGTTGTCCGGAGGACGGGTGTTGCCTCCTCCTGCTACTTCTACTTCGCCTGCCCGGGGCCTCCAGGCGGTTTTGGGGCTGGTACGGCCGCTGAGCTGGCTGCAGCCTGAATTGCCTGCGCTGGGTGGCTGGAGTCTGCAGGCTGAGCGAGCGCAACGTGGCCCTTGAATCCTTTAGGCTATGGAGCCTTTTGTCCATTTTCTCGGAAAACAGCGTGGGCCCTTCAAAGGGAAGGTCTTGTATGGTCTGCTGGACCGCATGAGGAAGGCCGGAGACCTGAAGCCAGGACCCCCGCCGCATCACCAGTCCAGTGGCCAGTGTGCAGGAGGCTGCATCCGCCACGTCCAGGGCCGCTTGGAGGGATGCAAGCAAAATCAGCTTCCCCTCCTCCACCAGAGCGGAGAATTCTGATTCCTGGGGAAGGAGTTCAGCGAACTTGGACAAAGCTGAGCACGTGTTATGGCCATACCGGCTAACTATAGCCTGCTGGTTGGCTGTACGCAGCTGCAGTCCCCCCATTGAGTAGACCTTCCTACCAAAGAGATCTAGCTTCTTGGCCTTCCCCTGTTCTTTGGCGTAGACCGTTGAAACTCCTGACGTTCCCTTTGGTTGGCCGCATCCACAACCAGAAAGTCCGGGGGAGGGTGAGCATAGAGGTACTCATGGCCCTTGGAAGGCACGAAGTAGCGCCTCTCCGTCTTTTTGACTGGGGTCTGCCATAGGGTGCAGGACGTGTCGGCATTTGTTTTAATCAGCGGTAGGGTGACCCTAGACGGGCCCGAGGGAGCCAGGATGTCCACTACAGAGTCCACATCCACCTCTACCTCCTCAGCCTGAATAGCCAGGCTCTGGGCGGCTCGTTTGAGCAGTTGTCGGAGCACCCAGTTGTCCTCCAGAGCAGGTGCCGCAGAAGTCCCTGCAGCCGCTTCGTCCGGCGAGGAAGAGGAGGAAATCACTTGCAGGGGACCTTCCTTGCTACCCTCAGCTCCTGCGGCACACGGTACTCGGGTTGCATGGCCAGTGCGGATGTAGGAGGCGGCACCGTGACCAGTATCGAGGTCGACGCCGAACGGTGCCTGCGGCGTCGAGGACATGGCCTCCATCGGTGCCGGTGTCTGACGGGGCAGTGCCGGATCCTGTTGAGAAGGAGGCACGCTCCTCTTGGACGGCGGTGCTGCTGGTGGAGGCATTTGCACCAGAGCCACTGACATCGAGGAGACAGACGTGGACCTGGATCGTGGGCCATGCACTTGGCCCTGGGCCTGATGGTAAGCCCAGGGGGTCCAGAATGGCCACTGGGAGGGCGGTTGCCATTGCTGTTGCCAAGGCGCCGGGTAAGGTCGCTGATTTCTTTGTGAAGCCGACCTCCTGCTCCTTGATCTATTAGAGCGGTAGGAGTCCGCCTCGGACTCCAAGGTTTCCGAGTACGAATACCAAGGAGAGGCAATACCCACTGTTGCTGGCGAGCAATACCACGAGTCCGGGGAACAGGGTGATCGTTCTCTCTGCGCCGGTGCTGCCGGAGCGGCACGGGGCGGGGACTGAGGCGTCATTATAGCCAGCTTGCCCCTCGATTGTGGGGAGGCCGGTACCAGGAGGCTTAACAAGTCTGAAGCCGCCTCGAACGCCTCCAGCGTCGATGGAAGGCGCACATCCTCGTGGAGGTCCGGGGACCTGGACTGGTCTGGATTAGACTGTACCCCCACAGGGGCAGGAGTTGACGGAACTTTGGGAGGTGGCGCCTGAGGCGCGGCTTGTCCCACCACACTTGTGGACGCCGCCGGCCTTTTAGGGTCCTGGTGGGGTGATCGGCGCCTCACTGGCCTCTTCTTTTTCGCGGGCAACGGAGACGGTGATCGGTGCCACATGGAGGCCCATTTCCTATGTCCCGATTCTCTCTGGTGCCAGGACTTAGAGTTCTTAGATTGGGCCTCCTCTCTGGCTAATGGTGCCGGACTGCTGCGCACCGAGGATGAGGCGCTGGGCGCCGGGTCGGCAGGCTTGGGGTCCGAGTGTGGCCGTAAGGCCGCCTCCATCAGAAGCACTCAGTCTTTGCTCTCTGTCCTTGAGAGTCCTGGGACGGAACCCCTTGCAGATGTGGCACTGCTCTCTCCAAGGCACCTCAAGCAGGAAGAGTGCGGGTCACTCTTCGGCTTAAACTTCCCGCAGTCCACACAGAGTTTAAACCCTGGGGACCCGGGCATGCCCCAGAAAGGGGCAAGGGTTACGTTGGGGAGGACCCCCCAACTACTACTATCTTACAACTAACTAACTCTAAAACTATGAGAAAAAAAGAGAACTATATACACAAACAGAGACACTGCTAGGCTTGCTGCGAGAGTGAGCAAAGTCCCAGCTAGCCGTCACAGACAGTAAGAAGTAACTGAGGGGGTGGAGGGTCGGCGGGACCCTATATAGGGCGCCATGGTGGCGCCACTGCAGGGAGCGCCCGGGCCAACCTTACAGATGCTGCTAAGGGAAAAATCTTCTGGCTGGCGTGCACGCAGCGCGCACACGCCTGCTTGGAATGGACATGAACAAGCACTCGAAGAACAACTTCAACTTCTTGAGAGACTTGTTGAGGCAACACAGGTCCAGGATGGGTCTGAGGCCTCCTTTTGCTTTTGGGATTAGGAAGTACCAGGAGTAGAACCCCTTCCCTTTCATGTCCCAAGGGACCTCTATGACGGTGCTCCCCATAAGGCTTTATGGAAATATGCTTATGAATATATATATATATGACATAACTGGAATATGTTTTATGCTACATATGCCATGTAACATATCTATATAAAGGTTATGATCTACTGAAAATATTCATCCTATTTGTATGCATGTGGCATTGTTGTATTCGAAGTTATGAATATTGGCTGTATACTTGTTTGATTTTGGGGGGAGGGATAGCTCAGTGGTTTGAGCATTGGCCTGCTAAACCCAGGGTTGTGAGTTCAATCCTTGAGGGGGCCACTTAGGGATTTGGGGCAAAATCAGTACTTGGTCCTGCTAGTGAAGGCAGGGGGCTGGACTTGATGACCTTTCAAGGTCCCTTCCAGTTCTAGGAGATAGGATATCTCCATTAATTTAATTAATTTAATTTAATTTTAAATAACCTTAGTAAGGCATTTGGTCAGCTTCTTTAGAAAGGAATTTGCAAGTTAAGTGCCCAGTCAAGAAGCACTTAACGCACAATGGATCTTGGAAGGCTCCAATCCACATAAGAAGTCTTCCTGGAGACATTCAAGATAGCATGTGGGCGATGGCTGCTGCCTGTAAAAACTGAGTCATGCATGGACATGTGACTCAAACTCCATTTTGTAGCTGGATTCTACACAGGGGGAGGAAGAGGTGTCCACCTACAAGAGAAAGTCTATTTATACCCCTGGGAGACCCCTCCATTTTGTCTTCAGCTGGCTAAAGAGAGAGCCTCTCCACTCCCAAGGATACCTGAAAGAAACTGGAACAAAGGACAGTAACTACAGGGGATATGAGTGATTGCTGGACCAAGACTAGAAGGATACTAGTCTGTAAAAGGAAGCTTACTGGAATTCCTCCAAGGGTGAGGTTTTTATCTGTATTCAGTTTTCTTACTGTATTAGACATAGACTTGCGTTTTCTATTTTATTCTGTTTGGTAATTCACTTTGTTCTGTCTGTTACTACTTAGAACCACTTAAATCCTACTTTCCGTATTTAATAAAATCACTTTTTACTTATTAATTAACCCAGAGTATGTATTAATACCTGGGGGGGGCAAACAGCTGTGCATATCTCTCTCTCAGTGTTATAGAGGGTGAACAATTTATGAGTTTACCCTGTATAAGCTTTATACAGGATAAAATGGATTTATTTGGGGTTTAGACCCCATTGGGAGTTGGGCATCTGAGTGTTAAAAACAGGAACACTTCTTAAGCTGCTTTCAGTTTAAGCCTACCGCTGTTAGGGGACATGGTTCCCCTATGCTTCCACCCATGAAACTATGATGCTTATATGTCGAATTTCCCACAATGAGATATGAAAAAAAACACATCAGCCTTTGTGGAGTTTCTACCTAACCCATCAGCTACGGGTTGGCTAATTTATCTCTATTTTTTTATCCAGTCTAATGTAACTGTGGATATTCTTGTACACGTCTATAATCCTTTATTAATCTTAAACATTTGGCCTCAATCTTGTGGCAACGAGTTCCATAAGTTAACTATGAGCTAGTAAAAACAAAAACAAAAAAACCCCCCACTTCTAATCAGTTTAAATGTATTGCCTTTCAATTGCATTGATGTCCCCTTGCTCTTACATCTCTGTCAACACTGCCTCCTCTGTTCCTATTTGATGGAAACCTGTAGCTCAGATGAAAGATACAAAGTTTTTTGGCCTAAAGAACAGATTATTCGTGTAGAAATAGCAATAGGGCTCAGATAAGGCATGCAAAGGGAAGCAGGCAGGTAAGTGGCTTGCAGAGATCACAGCTAACCACTCTGAGGGCATCCACACCATGAGGAAGCAGGCCAGACTCTGGCCTCCCACAGAGTGCCCATATTCCTGTTGGAGTGTTTCTAATAGCAGGCAGTGTGCCTCTAGGGTCAGGATATTCAGAGAGAAAAAAGGCCATTTAAAAAAAGGATCATGAATAGCAGGAGACATCAGGAACTTAATTAGCACCCAGATTCTCAGTACATGCTAGAGCTTTTCCTAAAGCCATATCTTTCCCACCTTCCTGTGATGCAGCTGCTCTTCTGGCAGGCTCTTTGCAGGCAACACTGACCCCTGCTCTGTCAGCTCCTCAATGCGTTTATTCAGAGCTGCCAGCTTGGCTTTAGCCTGCAGCTTCAGCTTCTTCAACTTAGTATCTGCAGCCTCCCTCTCTTCCTGTGGAAGAAAAGATGCAAAGACTGTACTCAAGGTTCCATAGCACCATCCACGAGGAAATTAATTCGCCCTGAAGCTGCCAGCTTGCAGTGTTAGGGAATGTCAAACAGACATTCACCCATGAAAGCTTATGCTCCAATACATCTGTTAGTCTATAAAGTGCCACAGGACTCTTTGTTGCTTTAAACAGACTTAAGTGTCTCCACATGAGAAAAGAGACCCCAAAGAAGCCAGAGACTGCACTCCACAGAAAACAGTAATAGCAGCATCTCAGGGTATGTCTACATTGCAATTTAACACCTGTTTGGCCCGTGCCAGCTGACTCCAGCTCACAGGGCTCAGGCTAAGGGGCTGGTTAATTGCGGTATAGACATTTGGGCTTCCAGTGAAGCCTGGGCTCTAGGACCCTGCAACGTGGGAGTGTCCCAGAGCCCAGGATCCAGCCAGAGCCCAAACGTCCACACTGCAATTAACTAGCCCCTTAGCCCAAGCCCCGTGAGTCCAAGTCAGCTGGTATGGGCCAGACCCGGATGTCAAATTTCAATGTAGACATACCTTCAGCCTTACTCCCAGACCCCTGGTGGAAGGAACAGTACCTTGAGTTCAACTTCTTTCTGCTGGAGCTGGGCATCCTTCTCTCGGACCAAATCCTTCAGCTGGACAGCCAGCTGCTCTGTGTGGGCCAGACGCTCCAGTATATCCTTGGGCATCTCCTCCCTGCTCTCCATTCCTGGTTCTGACACCTAGAGAAGGTCAAACGGAAACTCTGAAAAAGTAACTCACTAAAACTAATTCCAAGACCACAGCATAGTGCCCAGAGAGAGACCTGCAACTCTGTTTTTGGGTATGTCTACACTACGAGGGTAATTCGATTTTACTTAAATCGAATATGTGGAATCGATATTGCAAAGTCGAACGTGTGTGTCCACACTAAGGACACACTAAGGACAGTAATTCGACTTTGTGAGTCCACACTAACGGGGCGAGCGTCGATATTGGAAGCGGTGCACTGTGGGCAGCTATCCCACAGTTCCCGCAGTCCCCGCTGCCCATCGGAATTCTGGGTCGAGCCGCCAATGCCTTCTGGGTAAAAAAAATTTGTCGTCATCCGTCCGTCACTAACGCCCTCCCTCCCTCCATGAAAGCGCCGGCGGGAAATCAGTTCGCGCACTTTTCTGGTCAGTGACAGCGCGGACGCCACAGCACTGCGATCATGGATCACGCTGCGACCATCGCTGCACTTGTGGCCGTTCTCAACACCTCGCAGCTTATCAGACACCTTTCCCTGAGGCAGATGCAGAGAAATCGGGCGAGGAGGCTACGGCACCGCCGTGAGAGCCTGAAGTCGGAGAGTGGCACAGAGCTGTCAGAAACCACGAGCCCCAGCGCCCAGGACATGACGTTGGCAATGGGGCATGTGGATTTTGTTGAACGGCGATTCTGGGCCCGGGAAACAAGCACGGAATGGTGGGACCGTATAGTGCTTCAGGTCTGGGATGAATCCCAGTGGCTGCGAAACTTTCGCATGCGGAAGGGGACTTTCCTCGAACTTTGTGAGTTGCTGTCCCCTGCCCTGAAGCGCAAGGACACCCGCATGCGAGCAGCCCTCACTGTCCAGAAGCGAGTGGCCATAGCCCTCTGGAAGCTTGCAACGCCGGACAGCTACCGGTCAGTCGCGAACCACTTTGGTGTGGGCAAATCTACCGTGGGGGTTGTTGTCATGCAAGTAGCCAAGGCAATCGTCAAGGTACTGCTCCCAAAGGTAGTGACACTGGGAAACGCGCAGGTCATCATAGATGGCTTTGCCGCGATGGGATTCCCAAACTGCGGTGGGGCTATCGATGGGACTCACATCCCTATCCTGGGACCGGACCACCAGGCCAGCCAGTACATCAATAGAAAGGGCTACTTTTCAATGGTACTGCAAGCACTGGTGGACCATCGGGGACGGTTTACAAACATCTACGTCGGATGGCCGGGCAAGGTTCATGACGCTCGCGTGTTCAGGAACTCTGGTCTGTTTAGACGGCTGCAGGAAGGTATTTACTTCCCAGACCACAAAATAACTCTTGGGGATGTGGAGATGCCTACAGTCATCCTCGGGGACCCAGCCTACCCGCTAATGCCCTGGCTCATGAAGCCCTATACTGGCGCCCTGGACACAGAAAAAGAACTCTTCAACTACCGGCTGAGCAAGTGCAGAATGGTAGTGGAGTGTGCTTTTGGCCGTCTCAAAGGGAGATGGAGAAGCTTACTGACTCGCTGTGATCTCAGTGAAACCAATATCCCCATCGTTATTGCAGCTTGCTGTGTGCTCCACAATCTGTGTGAGAGCAAGGGGGAGACCTTTATGGCGGGGTGGGAGCTAGAGGCAAATAGCCTGGCTGCTGATTACGTCCAGCCAGACAGCCGGGCCATTAGAAGATCCCAGCGGGACGCCCTGTGCATCCGGGAGGCTTTGAAAGCTAGGTTCCTGAGTGAGCAGGGCAACCAGTGACTTTTCAGTTTGTGGACAGAAAAGCTGAACCTGCCCCCGTTTCTTTACCCAGTTCATTTTGACTATCCTCTCCAGTTACATACCCCCTTCACCCCCTTCCCCTTCCCAAAAAATAAAATCATTTCGATTTTGTTAATGAACACCGTTGTCTGTATTGCTGTTTTCGCGGGAATATTTTAAACCGGGGACGCAGACTGTGGCGGGGGGCGGGTTTAGTGTTCTGATGCAAATGATGCTTCTAAACTCCCGGAATGACAGGCTCCGCACTGGTGGACTGGTTATTTCAATGGAGCCTGCCAGCACTCCTGGGGGGGACTGTGTGTATGTGTCGGCTATGTGACTTTCTGGCAGGGGGGGTAGGGTTACAGATCCCCTGCTGCGTGGATCTGTGAGCCAGGATAAGGACCGCTGCATAAGATCTGTAACCGCCCTCCCCCACCACAAAGTAACAGAGCAACCCCCCCCCCCCAGAACATGAAAACCACCTCCAAGACTGACCAGGGTAACCAGTGACCGCACTGTGTGTGTGTCCTGATGCTGGACCTGACCCCGCCTCTGTACCCTGCTAAAGGTCACTGTCCTGTCCAATTACCAAGCCCCTTCCCCCCCTCCAGACAGACTCTCCCTCAAAAGAACCTGACTGAAACAGTAATGAACAGAAACATATTTTTTATTAACAACCAGACAGGAAACTGGGGGGTGAAAGTCGGACGGGGGCTTGGGTGAGGCGGGCAGGAAAGGACTTTTCAAATTTTGGGCAATGACAGCCTTCTGGTGCTTGAGCAGTCTGCAGGGGTGGAGTGAGAGTTTTCACGGACTCTGCCACCCCTCCTTCTTTGGACTTTGGGAGAGGGGGGTATGGGACTTGGTGGCGGGGGACTGCGGTTCCTGATAGACTGCAGCGGGGCTCTGTCCTCCTGCCTCCGTTCCTGCAGAACATCAACAAGGCGCCGGAGCGTGTCCGTTTGCTCCCTCAGAAGTCCAAGCAGCGTTTGAGTCGCCTGCTGGTCTTCCTGCCCGCCACCTCTCCTCACGTTCCATGTGTGTCCGGTGCATTTGTGACAAATTCTCCCTCCACTAGTTCTGCTGGGCTGCCTGGGCTCAGGAGCAGCCCATTAGTTCTGAGAACATGTCCTCTCGCGTCTTCTTCTTTCTCCGCCTAATGTGCGCTAGCCTCTGGGAGTGTGATGCCAAGCTGGGTTAGGAGACAGTTGCAGATGTGGCTGTGGGAATGAGGAAAAGGCAGTGAATTCCTCCGAAAGATAAATGTGGTTGTGAATCAAGAACATAGTTTTTCTCTGTGAACAAGACCATGAACCACACCTATCACATGCGCACTCCGGACAAGGTCGAATTTTCGAACCTCGCCTTCACTGCCTGGGCTTTTGCACTGCCGATCTGGGAAGCGGGGCAGGACACGGTACTCTCTGTGGCAGGCAAACATGGTAAGCCGTAGACTTGTGGCTGCTTAAAACTGTAGGAGTACCACTGGCCTCCTTTCACATTGAAAGCACTGCCAGTCTGTGCTGCCAGCAATCGGCCAAGCAGGAACTCTGGCCCTGTCCCACCCCCTCGCGGATGAGCCAGGGAAAGATCCCTGTATGCTGCCCCTCTCCCGCCCCCACCGCGTGGCTGTAAACCAGCGGTCACAGTTCTGTAAAGGAACTTGTTGCAAGCAGTCCCAATACTAACAGTCCCCTACCTAATTCAAAGCAGGTCATCATGAGCGACATAACTCTCATGAGGATCCCGGACACCGAGATCCAACGGATGCTTCGAGAAAGCCTGCAGAGACCGGGGCCCTATGCCGCCATGCTATGCAAGGCAATGATACCGGAGTACCTGCTTGTCTCCTGGCGCGGGAACGTCTCCTACTTCGGAGGACCAAGTAAAGCCGCTCTCCCCAGGAACCTGCTGAACAGGCTATCCCATTACCTGCAGCAGAGCTTTGTGGAGATGTCCGTGGAGGACTACTGCTCTATCCCCGGATATATAGACAGGATTCTAATATAGCTGCAGTAGCAGGCACTAAAGAGTGGAGCAGCTTGGGCAGCAAAATCATGCAGAACCGGACACTATTTGATTTTTGTTTTTAAATAGTTGTTACTGATTACTTAAGCGCCCAGGGGGAAGAAATCATGATTCACAGATTGTTGTTAGTATTTAATATTCAAGTTTTGTAAAAAATAAAGGTTAATATGTTTAAAGCACTTACCGCTTGATCCTTCGCCTGAATCTGTGTCCAGGTTACATGCTGGGGAGGGTTGGTAGGGGATCTCTGTAACGGTGATGAAGAGCTCCTGGCTGTCGGGGAAATCAGCTTGGTAAGCGCTGTCGACTGCCTCGTCCTCCTCATCTCCTTCCTCCTCTTCCCCGTCCGCTGAGGAACCGGCCGTGGACAATATCCCATCCTCAGAGTCCACGGTCAGTGGTGGGGTAGTGGTGGCGGCCGCAGCAAGGATGGAATGCAGTGCCTCGTAGAAACGGGATCTGTGGGGCTGGGATCCGGAGCGTCCGTTTGCCTCTTTGGTCTTCTGGTAGCCTTGTCTCAGCTCCTTGATTTTCACGCGGCACTGCGTTGCATCCCGGCTGTAGCCTCTCTCTGCCATGGCTTTGGAGATCTTCTCGTAGATCTTAGCATTCCTTCTTTTGGAGCGCAGCTCTGAAAGCACGGACTCATCGCCCCACACTGCGATGAGATCCAAGACTTCCCGATCAGTCCATGCTGGGGCCCTCTTTCTATTAGATTGCACGGCCATCTCTGCTGGAGAGCTCTGCATCGTTGCCACTGCTGCTGAGCTCCCCTCGATGTCCAAAGAGGAACTGAGATTCAAACTGCCCAGACAGGAAAATGAAAATGAATTCAAATTTTCCCGGGGGTGTGGCTGGTCAGAGCATCCGAGCTCGGACTGCTGTCCAGAGCGTCAACAGAGTGGTGCACTGTGGGATAGCTCCCGGAGCTATTAGCGTCGATTTCCATCCACACCTAGCCTAATTCGATATGGCCATGTCGAATTTAGCGCTACTCCTCTCGTTGGGGAGGATTACAGAAATCGATTTAAAGAGAGCTTTATGTCGAACTAAATGGCTTCCTGGTGTGGACGGGTGCAGGGTTAATTCGATATAACGGCGCTAAAGTCGACATAAAAGCCTAGTGTAGACCAGGCCTTTGTGTTACAGCCTAGCCTAAATGCAGCTCCTCACAAACTTTCCATTTAGTCTAATGAACTAGGTCTGACCAGCTGAAATCACGAGGAAAGTTCCAGATACTCTCAAAGAATATTAAAAGGAGCATCTCTGCTGTAACAGGACATCAGCAAACTTGAAAGACTTTACACAGCAGAGATACCACTGCTCCCTATGCCATCCACTGCTCCTACAGCCAGAGTGCAACATGAGAGCAGGTCCCCATGTGATTCAGTAGTCCTCTTCCTCTTATGGAGAATGGTCAGCTCTCCAAAGCCCTCCCAGAAACCCCCTAGCTCACTTCAACTCTAGCTCCTTTCCAAGCTTTCAAGTTGATCTCATAAGCTGAAGAGATCATATGGTTCTGCACTGCAGCAGCACGGAAGATGCCATAAATGCAGAGGGAGTGGCAGAGGTGGGGGCCACAAGTTTGGGTGAGGTGCAAGGTGACAGGAATCAGGAGACAGTTATTCACAACACTAGTGCCTCGGACACCCTGAACCAGCTCTGAGCAGCAACAGTGATAGTTCTGGCATGAGAGAGTGTACTCACAGTGGTAGAGGACTCAACTTGTGCATCACTTCCATCCCCCGACAGCTCCTGCAAAACAGTGTTTGCTAACCCTGATAAGCGGCTCAGCATCTCAGGCCTGCAGCAAAACAGCAGCATAAAAAGAAAGACAACGACTTTAGGTAAGAGGCAAAAGAGCGAGGGAACACAAGTGCATCTCCCTGCTGATCTCCAGTACCATGCAACAAGAAACATTTCTTCCCTACTGATAAAGCAGAAGCCAAAGTAAAACCCAAGAAGTAAATAACTGTTATGCTGTGGCTAAGAGGGGTAATTCAGACCCTGGCTGTATAAGCAGGGGAATACAGAGTAGAAGTAGGGAGGTATTCTTTCCAATGTATAAGTGAGACAAAAAATGACCTACAAGAATGATGCAATATCTGAAAAACCTGACTGACAGGAGAGACTAAATAAGTGCGGGGTATGTCCATACTACAAGTGCTTCAGCTGCAGCACTGCCAGAAGCTGGCTACAGTGATCCACGCATTCATGACCTCCAGGCTTGTGACCTACAGGAATGAAGCCATATACCCTGAAAAAACTTCCACCTAGCACTAATATAGCAGCATACGCATTTAGTGACTGAAGTTGTTGAGAACACATTACTTCAGTGCTCTGATCTTTACACTGACACCTCCCATAGGAACTGGTTAGTATCCCTATTCTCAGTGTGGGGTAATGACAGTGCTGCATCATTCCTGTAGCCTATATAATATGCAGACCTTGCAACCATCTGCCTTTGAATAGGAAAAAATGTCATGTGCATCATACTTTGGTCACAGGACACAGACCAGTGTGCATCACTATTTTTGAAGTGGGGGCCACTTTGGCAAAAAACCTTCAATGTGAGAGCCACATGGGGTGTGGCTGAAGGTTCGGAGCATGAGAGGTGGCCCAGGATAGGGCAGAGGGTGAAGTGCGGGGGTGAGGGCTCTAGGGTGGAGCTGTGGATGACGGGTTTGGGGTGCGGGGGAGGGGCTCAGGGCTGGGGCAGAGGGTTGGGATGCGGGAGGGGCATGAAGATTCTGGTTGGGAGTGCAGGCTCTGGGGTGGGGCCAGGGATGAGGAGTTCGGGGTGCAGGCAGGCTGCCCCGGGGCTGAGGCCAGAGGACTCCCCCCAGCCTTCTCCCTGCTGGCAGGCAGCATGGGAGCTCCGGGAGAAGGGGTCCTCTCTCCCCCCTGCCAGCAGGCAGCAAGGAAGCTCTGGAGCCGGGGAGAGGGCCACAGCAGCCCTGCAAGCCTCAACTTGCTTTCCTCCCCAGTTCCTG
Organism: Terrapene triunguis; assembly: GCF_002925995.2. Classification (NCBI taxonomy): domain Eukaryota; kingdom Metazoa; phylum Chordata; order Testudines; family Emydidae; genus Terrapene; species Terrapene triunguis. Next base: position 58,651 of record NW_020664581.1, on the reverse strand, counting down.
CCCACCCCCCCTCTCCTCTCCAGGTTACAAACAGGCATTATGAGGTCACAATCCCCTTGCCCTTCCCATACTGCTAAATTGGAGGGGAGTCCCAGGAAGTGGTGGTTGTGAATGGAGGGGTATTAATGGGCCACTTCACCTTGAATGGTCCCTTGAAATGTGATAACTACTTAGGCTAAACAATCTGTTCCATCTTGTATTTAGCTGTGACACTTTGAGTCTGTTTCCCAGACCTGAAGAAGAGCTCTGTGTAATATAGGTATTACCCACCTTTGTCCCTCTCATATCCTGGGACCAACAGGACTACACCAATGCTGCATACTTTTATTAAAGTTATTTCAAGAGATGTCTATTTGTAAGTCCAGTTAAAAGCTAGAAAAGATTGTGTTCATTAAAGCCACAATCAGGGCTTTAACTTCTTTGTATCTTAATTATCTTCCCAGCTGCCAGAGTGTCTGCTCTGAGTCTGGGGCAATAAAGAGGGAGTTAAAAGTTGTTTTCCAATTCAGTGCTGTCAGGGGCTTGCCTAAGCACAGAATGGAACAGAGGTAGAACTTTGCTCAGCAGACTGCATGCATTTCTTGTCCCTTTATCTGCAAGCTTGGGGAGAGAAGCTGTGACTGAAGCTCCTTCCTCTACTTACTACCATCTTACTCTTAGCATGTTGGGCCTTTTTCTCTTCCTCCTGCATGTGAAACTGCTGAGTAACACCATTTTGGAGGGTTGCACTGAAGCTGTTCCTGTCCCCAGAGTTCCATCTGGCTATTGATTGGCCTACACACTGAGTAAGACAGAACCTAAAACCTCTGCTTGGTATTCACTCAAGCAGTTAACTATGGGCCATGATCCTCCTGCAAGAGGAAGGGAAGAAGGGGGAGACTGAGGGTACTGGTAAACAGCATTATTCTACAGACCCTTTAAAGTTCTGGATGCTGCTAAAGGCAACTTCTTAAAGTAGAACTCAATACTCGGGACACAGTGCAGTTTGGAACAAGGTGCCAGAAAGCTTGCAGAAAGAATATTTGCATTAGTGCCTTCAAGTCAACTGCTGCTCCCTGTCTTATTGTTCCTCCCCTCAAATAGGGTGGAAGCTTGTGGGAAAATCAAAATTAGATTGTTTGGCTCCATGCAGCCATGTCTCAGTGAAAATACCTTTCAATAAGCTGTTTTCTTTTCCCTCTTCTTACCTAGCCATCCTTCTACTATCATGATATTCCATCATGCTTTCTGGATCTGTCTTCCAAATTCTGGTGCTCTTAAGTTGAAGAGCAAAAGAAAGTCACTACTAAAGCTGAGAACCAGTGCACATGTGAACAAACTGGGGGGAGGGATAGCTCAGTGGTTTGAGCATTGGCCTGCTAAACCCAGGGTTGTGAGTTCAGTCCTTGAGGGGGCCACTTAGGGATCTGGGGCAAAAATCAGTATTTGGTCCTGCTAGTGAAGGCAGGGGGCTGGACTCGATGACCTTTCAGGGTCCCTTCCAGTTCTATGAGATAGGCATATCTCCATATATAATCAGTATGGATAAGGTTGAGAACTGCTTCATTAGGCATCCATGGTGGCATCTACTGTAACAGAAGAAACATTATGGTAGGGCACATATTTGGGTGCTACAAACACAAAGACCTGGGACTGAACTCAGGTCTTGGTAAGTCTTTCGAGTTCACTTTTAAAATATATTTAAATTCTTCCTGAAATCTTAGTACTTCTATGACACCTACAAGTGAGTCATTAATATTCACAATGGTCACTTACTCTTGATCTTTTTCAGTAATAAAAAAAATTTACCTAGATGTCCTAACAAAGATCAGGGCCCTATGGCACTAAGTGCGATGCAAACGCATAGCAAAAGACAATAATTGACCCCAAATAGCTTTCAATCGAAAAAGGCAAGGTAGACAAATGGTGGAACAAAGGAAGTATCTGTTATTCCCATGTTACATATGAAGAACTGAGACACAGGGATTAAGTGCCTTGCCCAAGGTCACATAGGGAGTCTGCAGCAGAGCCAGGAACTGAACTTAGATTTCCAGAACCTCAGTCTACTGCCTTAACCAGTATGAATGAATGAATGTTTAACTAAAACTAACAATATGTGCCTAAATTAAGGTTATGTCTACACTTAAAATGCTGCGCTGCACCACTGTAGCACTTCAGTGTAGACACTCACAATAGCGATTGGAAGGGTTCTCCACCTCCCCAAAAGACAGTAGCTAGGATGACAGAAGAATTCTTCTATTAACCTAACACTGTCTACACTTGGGGTTATGTCAGCATAGCTATGTCTCTTACTGGTCTGGATTTCATACCCCTAAGAGCAGAGCTATGTTGATGTATGTTTTCAGCGCAGACCAGCCCTGAATCACAGTATGATTATGTTGGTATAATTCCCATCCTTCTCCTCCCACTGGTAGTCTCCCTTACTTGCTTTATCCCAGTTTACATTTAGACTATCAGAATTTGGGGCAGAGGCAGTCTCTCCCTAGGTTTACCGTAAAATGCTCAGCAGACTTCTGGGTACTTTATTACAATGAACAACATTAATTTGAGAGATTCTTGTGGATGATGAGGTATTTCTTGTTGTTTAAGCTGATCATCTTCCAGAATGGCAGATTTTAGAGTTCTCTGCTGCACTCTGTGGCAGAGTGCACATATAAGAGAAGCATTCCTTTGAGATCATTCGCCAAGTTCTCCATTGGTATACGCAAGTCAATGTCAACATTTATGTCAACCATTAATTTAGATCCATACCTTCAAAGTAGATAACCGTGCCACAGAAACAGATGGCCACTACAAAAAAGAAACATTCCTATCACCTAAAGTCTTCTGTTAATGTAGGGGTGAAGGAAAGGAGCAATTCACATGGTTTCTTATTACTGTCACATTATTACTGTTTCAAACAGTCTGATAATGCAGTTCTGGAAACACCTACTGAGTAAAGTGACCATATTTTCAAAAGAATAAAAGGGACACTTATGGTGACATTTTTAGGGGGTTAAAATATACAAAAGACAAAGTACATTTAAAAAAAAAATTCTTATGGTGTCACTACTGCCAGCTTCTTACTCAGTAATAAAGGCATATGTCTTGGACTGGAGGATTTTAACATGTGGTAAAATTTTCAAAAGTGCTTAAGTAACTTAAGACCAAACATTTTTCTTCACTCCAAACATTGTTCAAACTGAACACTTCTTTCACTGGACTTAAAAATCTCTCTTTTGTAGTTAATACATTTGTTTTTGCTTTATCACAAACCAGTGTGTGGGAGTCATAACTTGGGGCAAAAAGCTGTTGTATATGCCCTCGCCACATTGAGGGAGGAGGCAAATTTCATGAGCTTACTCTGTACATATCTCTGTGCAGTACAAGACTGTATAATTGTGGGTTTACAGCCCAGAAGGGGATGTGCTCTTGAGCAGCTGGGCAATTCCTTAGCTCTAGCCTCCCCATGCAGAGCTGATCACAGCAGCCTGTAAGTACAGCAGCTGGGTGTGTCCCCTACCTGTGTGAATGCTGGTGAAAGAGCAAGCTTGGAGAACTTGGCAACGTAGCACAGCAACTTGGCAACTTAGCACAAGGTGAGAGGGACCCCAGGCTGGTGGGTCAGGGGGGCTCAGAGGTACCCCAGTTCCAGGTGGCACCCCGGGGGGAACCCGTCACAGGTAACATTGTCAATAGTACTGCAAAAAAGGCATAAGTGTTCAATATATATTTCTGCTTGGTATTTGGGGAAAAATATGTAATCATATATGATGCAGAAACACTTTCTATTCCAATAACAACTTGGGAAGATGTTAAACAGCAGCTACTAAAGCTAGACATTTTTAGATCTGCAGGTCCAGATAATTAGCATCCAAGAATTTTTTAAAAGCTGGCCAAGGTGCTATATTTTCAATAACACTTGGAACCCTGGGGAAGTTTCAGAAGACTGGAAGAAAACTAGAGATGCTCCAATAGTTAAAGAAGGTAAACAGGATGACCTGGGTGATTGATTATATGTCTGTAAACCGGACATCGATCCCAGACAAAATGGAACAGCTAATACAAGACTCGATTATGAAAGAATTAAAGGAGGGTTATATAATTAATGCCAATCATCACAGGTTTATGAAAAATAGATGCTGTCAAACTTGAGTTTTTTTCTATGAGATTACAAGTTTGGCTGATAAAAGGTAAAGTGTTGATATAACATACTTAGACTTCAGTAAGACTCTGACATGGTATTGCACGATATTTCTATGAAGAAACTAAAACCATACAAAATTAACATGGCTTATATTATATGTATTACAGACTGGCTGACATATCTCCAAATGTAATTGTAAATGGGGAATCATCAATGAGGGAGTGTGTTTCTACTGGGGTCCTGCAAGGATCGATTCTTGGCCCTACACCAGAGCCGTAACCAGGGCAGGGCGAGTAGGACAGTTGCCCAAAACGCAAAGGCTTGGAGGTGGGAAAATGACGAAAAAACAGTAGAGGGCGCAAATATGCTTGCTCACCCTGAGCACTAAAATGCTTAGTTACGGCTCTGCCCTACACTATTTAACATTTTGATCAGTAACCTGGAAGAAAACAAAATCATCACTGATAAAGTTTGCAGATGACACAAAGATTGATGGAGTGGTAAATAATGAAGAGGAAAGGTTACTGATACAGACCAGTGCAGATCACTTGGTAAACAATATAAGTTTTACTAACAGCCAAAAGTAAATGTATTCATCTAGGAAAAAAGAAAGTAGGCCATACTTACACTACTCTGAAGAAGATTTGGGGGTCCTGGTGAATAAATAGCTGAACATGGGTTCCCAGTGCAACGCCGTGGCCAAAACGTGAGTTTTATCAGATAGCTGCATTACCTGCTATTAAATCTCTTTGACAGAAGATTGATATTCTTGTTTCATGACTGTGATAACTTGGAAACTACAAACCAAGAGAAATCTCATGAGAACTTTTTTTACAAAATAGAATTAAGCTGCTTTGAGAATGTCTGTGGTTCTGGAAGGATTTAGCAAGCAGAGAACTGAGATACTGGAGAGCAACTGGGGGGAAGCATTTAGGTACCATATTTGAAAGGAAAGGAAATACTTGAGATGATGGAATGCCTTTGGTATTCCAGTAGAATAGAATCATAGAAAATTAGGGTTGGAAGAGACCTCAGGAGGTATCTAGTCCAACCCCCTGCTCAAAGCAGGACCAACCCAAACTAAATCATCCCAGCCAGAGCTTCGTCAAGCCAGGCCTTAAAAACCTCTGAGGATGGAGATTCCATCACCTCCCTATGTAACCCAGTCCAGTGCTTCACCACCCTCCTAGTGAAAAAGTTTTTCCTAATACCCAACCTAGACCTCCCCCACTGCAACTTGAGACCATTGCTTCTTGTTCTGTCATCTGCCATCACTGAGAACAGCCGAGCTCCATCCTCTTTGGAACCCCCCCCTTCAGGTAGTGGAAGGCTGCTATCAAATCCCCCCCCCACACACACACACACTCTTCTCTTCTGCAGACTAAATAACCCCAGTTCCCTCAGCCTCTCCTCATGAGTCATGTGCCCCAGACCCCAAATCATTTTCGCTGCCCTCTGTTGGACTCTCTCCAATTTGTTCACATCCTTTCTGTAGTGGGGGGGCGCAAAACTGGATGCAATGCTCCAGATGTGGCCTCAGCAGTGCTGAATAGAGGGGAATAATCACTTCCTTCGATCTGCTGGCAATGCTCCTGCTAATGCAGCCCAATATGTCATTAGTCTTCTTGGCAAGAAGGGCACGTTGTTGACTCACATCCAGCTTCTTGCCCACTAATCCCCAGGTCCTTTTCTGCAGAACTGCCGCTTAGCCAGTTGGTCCCCAGCCTGTAGCAGTGCATGGGATTCTTTTGTCCTAAGTGCAGGACTCCTCACTTGTCCTTGTTGAACCTCATCAGATTTCTTTTGTCCAATTCTCCAATTTGTCTAGGTCACTCTGAACCCTATCCCTACCCTCGAGCGTATCTACCTCTCCCACCATCTTAGTATCATCCACGAACTTGCTGAGGGTTCAGTCCATCCCATCATCCAGATCATTAATGAAGATGTTGAATAAAACCGGCCCCAAGACCAACCCCTGGGGCACTCCACTTGATACCGGCTGCCAACTAGACATTGAGCCGTTGATCACTACCCGTTGAGCCCGACGATCTAGCCAGCTTTCTATTCACCTTATAGTCCATTAATCCAACCATACTTTTTTAAGTTGCTGGCAAGAATACTGTGGGAGACTATATCAAAAGCTTTGCTAAAGTCAAGCTATATCATGTCTACTGCTCTCCCGATATCCACAGAGCTAGTTATCTCATCATAGAAGGTAATCAGGTTCGTCAGGCATGACTTGCCCTTGGTGAATCCATGTTGACTGTTCCTGTTGACTGGCTAACCTAGTGAGGAGGACTTTAAACTAGGTTCACCGGGTGAAGGAGACCAAAGCCCTGAGGTAAGTGGAGAAATGGGATACCGGGAGGAAGCACGAGCAGGAGAGTGCAAGAGGGGAGGATTCCTGTCTCAGTCTGAGAAAGCGGGACAATCGGTGAGTTATCTTAAGTGCCTATGCACAAATGCAAGAAGCCTGGGAAACAAGCAGGGAGAACTGGAAGTCCTGGCACAGTCAAGGAACTATGATGTGATTGGAATAACAGAGACTTGGTGGGATAACTCACATGACTGGAGTACTGTCATGGATGAATATAAACTGTTCAGGAAGGACAGGCAGGGCAGAAAAGGTGGGGGAGTTGCATTGTATGTAAGAGAGGAGTATGACTGCTCAGAGTTCCGGTATGAAACTGCAGAAAAACCTGAGAGTCTCTGGATTAAGTTTAGAAGTGTGAGCAACAAGGGTGATGTCGTGGTGGGAGTCTGCTATAGACCACCAGACCAGGGGGATGAGGTGGACGAGTCTTTCTTCCGGCAACTAGCAGAAGTTACTAGACCGCAGGCCCTGGTTCTCATGGGAGACTTTAATCACCTTGATATCTGCTGGGAGAGCAATACAGCAGTGGACAGACAATCCAGGAAGTTTTTGGAAAGTGTAGGGGACAATTTCCTGGTGCAAGAGCTGGAGGAACCAACTAGGGGCAGAGCTCTTCTAGACCTGCTGCTCACAAACCGGGAAGAATTAGTAGTGGAAGCAAAAGTGGATGGGAACCTGGGAGGCAGTGACCATGAGATGGTTGAGTTCAGGATCCTGACACAAGGAAGAAAGGAGAGCAGCAGAATACGGACCCTGGACTTCAGAAAAGCAGACTTTGACTCCTTCAGGGAGCTGATCGGCAGAATCCCCTGGGAGAACAACATGAGGGGGAAAGGGGTCCAAGAGAGCTGGCTGTATTTTAAAGAATCCTTATTGAGGTTGCAGGAGAAAAACATCCCGATGTGTAGAAAGAATAGTAAATATGGCAGGCGACCAGCTTGGCTTAACAGTGAAATCCTTACTGATCTTAAAAACACAAAAAAGAAGCTTACAAGAAGTGGAAGATTGGACAAATGACCAGGGAGGAGTATAAAAATATTGCTCAGGCATGCAGGAGTGAAATCAGGAAGGCCAAATCACACTTAGGAGTTGCAGCTAGCAAGAGATGTTAAGAGTAACAAGAAGGGTTTCTTCAGGTATGTTAACAACAAGAAGAAAGTCAAGGAAAGTGTGGGCCCCTTACTGAATGAGGGAGGCAACCTAGTGACAGAGGATGTGGAAAAAGCTAATGTACTCAATGCTTTTTTTGCCTCTGTCTTCACAAGCAAGGTCAGCTCCCAGACTGCTGCACTGGGCAGCACAGCATGGGGAGGAGGTCACCAGCCCTTTGTGGAGAAAGAAGTGGTTCGGGACTATTTAGAAAAACTGGACGAGCACAAGTCCATGGGGCCGGATGTGCTGCATCCGAGGGTGTTAAAGGAGTTGGCGGATGTGACTGCAGAGCCATTGGCCATTATCTTTGAAAACTCATGGCGATCAGGGGAGGTCCCGGATGACTGGAAAAAGGCTAATGTAGTGCCCATCTTTAAAAAAGGGAAGGAGGATGATCCGGGGAACTACAGGCCAGTCAGCCTCACCTCAGTCCCTGGAAAAATCATGGAGCAGGTCCTCAAGGAATCAATTCTGAAGCACTTAGAGAGGAAAGTGATCAGGAACAGTCAGGATGGATTCAACAAGGGCAAGTCATGCCTGACTAACCTAATTGCCTTCTATGAGGAGATAACTGGGTCTGTGGGATGAGGGAAAAGCAGTGGATGTGTTATTCCTTGACTTTAGCAAAGCTTTTGATACTGTCTCTCACAGTATTCTTGCCAGCAAGTTAAAGAAGTATGGGCTGGATGAATGGACTATAAGGTGGATAGAAAGCTGGCTAGATCGTCAGGCTCAACGGGTAGTGATCAATGGCTCCATGTCTAGTTGGCAGCCGGTTTCAAGCGGAGTGCCCCAAGGGTCGGTCCTGGGGCCGGTTTTGTTCAATATCTTCATTAATGATCTGGAGGATGGCATGTACTGCACTCTCAGCAAGTTTGCAGATGACACTAAACTGGGAGGAGTGGTAGATATGCTGGAGGGTAGGGATAGGGTACAGAGGGACCTAGACAAATTAGAAGATTGGGCCAAAAGAAACCCGATGAGGTTCAACAAGGACAAGTGCAGAGTCCTGCACTTAGGACGGAAGAATCCCATTCACTGTTACAGACTAGGGACCGAATGGCTAGGAAGCAGTTCTGCAGAAAAGGACCTAGGGGTTACAGTGGACGAGAAGCTGGATATGAGTCAACAGTGTGCCCTTGTTGCTAAGAAGGCAAACGGCATTTTGGGCTGTATAAGTAGGGGCATTGCCAGCAGATCAAGGAACGTGATCATTCCCCTCTATTCGACATTGGTGAGGCCTCATCTGGAGTACTGTGTCCAGTTTTGGGCCCCACACTACAAGGAGGATGTGGAAAAATTGGAGGGAGTCCAGCGGAGGGCAACAAAAATTATTAGGGGGCTGGAGCACATGACTTATGAGGAGAGGCTGAGGGAACTGGGATTGTTTAGTCTGCCGAAGAGAAGAATGAGGGGGGGATTTGATAGCTGCTTTCAACTGCCTGAAAGGGGGTTCCAAAGAAGATGGATCTAGACTGTTCTCAGTGGTACCAGATGACAGAACAAGGAGTAATGGTCTCAAGTTGCAGTGGGGGAGGTTTAGGTTGGATATTAGGAAAAACTTTTTCACTAGGAGGGTGGTGAAGCACTGGAATGGGTTACCTAGGGACGTGGTGGAATCTCCTTCCTTAGAGGTTTTTAAGGTCAGGCTTGACAAAGCCCTGGCTGGGATGATTTAGTTGGGAATTGGTCCTGCTTTGAGCAGGGGGTTGGACTAGATGACCTCCTGAGGTTCCTTCCACCCCTGATATTCTATGATTCTATGATCACCTTTTTCTCCTCCAAGTGCTTAAAAAATAGAGTGAAGTGTTTTAATTTAACCTGTTAAATAGAAGGGAATGGAGAGAACAGGAACTCTCACGCACACTTTCAAAGTGGAAGTTATTGAGAACTTAAGGAGGTATGTAAGTTTTATTTGAGTTACTTTTTCTATGACTAACGATCATTGCTTAATAAATGGATAGCTGGCAGATATTCAGATACAATGCCCTCACATGCACTGGATTTGATGCATGTTTTTAATGGAGGGCAAGGTGCTAGTTTACCACAAATGCATAGTAGTTAGGCCTTTGCTTGAGATTACTGGTATTACAGAAGCATCTAGAGGCCTCAATATGCAAGGTGCTGCACAGATGTGAAGTAAGAGGATTGGCACAAAAACTAAGTTTATTATTTAGCTTTAAGGCAAGACACAATAGCTGGATGATACAAACAGACTGAAGGAAGGGGGAGAAGAAAGATAAGGCAAGAGTGAAACAATCAAGTTATATAGATTTTCTTAGATTCATAGATTCCATGGCCAAAAGGGACCATTGTGATCATCTCGTCTGACTTCCTGCATCACACAGGCCAGAGAACTTCCCCAAAATAATTGCTAGAGCATGTGTTTTAGACAAACATCCAATTATAATTTTTAAATTGTCAGTGATGGATAATCCACTCCAACTCTTGGTAAATTGTTCCAATGGTTAATTACTCTCACCATTAAAAATTTACACCTTATTTCCAGTCTGAATTGGTCTAGCTTCAACTTCCAGCTACAGGATCATGCTATACCTTTCTCTGCTAAACTGAAGACCCCATTATTAAATATTTGTTTCCCAAGTAGATACATACAGACTGTAAGCAATTCACCCCTTAATCTTCTCTTTGTTAAGATAAACAGATTGAGCTCTTTGAATCTATCACTATAAGGCAGGTTTTCTAATCCTTTAATCATTTTTGTGGCTCTTCTCTGATCCCTCTCCAATTTATCAACATCCTTTTGAATTGTGGGCACCAGAACTGCACACAGGATTCCAGCAGCCGTTATGCCAGTGCCAAATACAGAGATAAAATAACCGTTCTATACTCCTACTAAAGAGTTTCCTTTTTATGCCTCTGAGGATTGCATTAGCCCTTTTGACCACAACATTGCAACGGGAGGTCATGTTCAGCTGATTATCCACCATGACACCATAATGTTTTTCAGCCACTGCTTTCCAGGAGAGAGTCCCCGATCCTGTAAGTATGGCCTACATTCTGTTCTTAGATGTACACATTTACATTTAGCTGTATTAAAATGCACATTGTTTGCTTGCTCCCAGTTTTCCAAGCAAGCTAGATTGCTTTGAATCAGTCCTCTTCATTATTTACCACTCCCCTAATTTGTGTCCTCTGCAAACTTTAATAGCTATGATTTTATGTTTTCTTCCAGATCACTGATAAAAATGTTTGAAAGCGCAAGGCCAAGAACCGATCCACACGGGACCCCACTCAGAACACACCTGCTTGATGATAATTCTCCATCTACAATTACATTTTGAGACCTATCACTTAGTCAGTTTTTAATCCATTTAATGTGTGCCATGTTAATTTTATATCATTCTATTTTTTTAATCAAAATATTGTGCAGTATCAAGTCAAGGTTGAACAGTAGTTGCAGCTCACCATCTACCTAGCCAGTGTGATCTCATGATTGCCCCATCAATAACATGCCCTTTTTTGGTAAGATTATGAGAAGTGATGGGAAGGCAACTCTTACATCATCTGGAGCTCTCAGATTTCCTTGACCTGCCTCAATACAAAGTCCAGCTTAGGTTCAATATTGAAACTGCACTTGTCCCACTGGTTGAAATTCTTGTCTTATGATGGGCAAACATTAGGTGTCCCTAATAAGCCTGCAAGGCCCGTAAGTAGTCTTTGATATGTTGAACCAGGAGGTATTATTAACCTGACTGTAAACCCTGACAGGTGTGAGCAAGATGATACTTGAGTGGTTCCATTCCTATCTTTCACAGTGCACTGGGTGGTGTGTAACTGCTCATTGCCACAGAGAATCTTCTCACTTAGGGTTCTGCAGGGTTTTAATCTATCATCTGTCCTGTTCAACACTTGTGAGGTTGCTGGGAAGAGAATTAGTGGGTTGGGAAATGGTGCCATCAGTGTCTGGATGAAACTCAGCCCTAGGTCTTTCATCAAATTTGGGCAGTACAGCACTTTTGTTTTTCCAGTGCTTCTCCTATCTTGAGCTGCAGCAAGGTCACTCATCTAAACCCTAATCTAGATAAGAAACAGGAAATGCTAGTTGTTTGGTGCAAGCACCTAGATAACTTAGTGGGGATGCCAGCCCCAATGACTGTGGCCACCATCTGTCTAAGATTCATAATCTGAGGGATATTTCTGGATCCCCCTGCTTCTTCTCCAGTCTCTAGAGGCAGCATTAGTCAGAAGCTTCCTTTTTTATACAAAAATTCCAATCAGTTACCTCAACTACAGACCCAACCTCATTTATCCCCACATTTGGATCCCTGGAATGGACTCCACATGGAGCTACCCTTAAAAATCACTCCAAACACTCATATGACAAGAGTCCTCTGAAGTCTGCACTAATTTCATACTTACTTGTGAATATAGTTCACAGAAGTGATATACAAGACTTGCCTAATGCCTCAGAGCCAAGGACATGTTGGTTGGCGAGATAAATTACCTCCTCCTTACATAGTCTCCATACACAAAAGCACCTAACAACACACAGCAAAGTGAAGAGAGGAGAATGTTGCCCTACCAGGATAACAATGAATACAATGTACACCGCTACCTCGATATAACGCAACCCGATATAACACGAATTCGGATATAACGCAGTAAAGCAGTGCTCCGGGGCTGCGCACTCCGGTGGATCAAAGCAAGTTCAATATAACACGGTTTCACCTATAACGCGGTAAGATTTTTTGGCTCCCGAGGACAGCGTTATATCGAGGTAGAGGTGTATTTGTATTTGGTATCCAATTCTATTACTGTGATTAATTTCAGTTAGGGCCCTACCAAATTCACAGCCATGAAAAACGTGTCACGGACCGTGAAGTCAGCCTTTCCCTGTGAAATCTCATCTCCCCTGCTGCTGGGCCAGGGGCTCCCAGCTGCTCACGCTGGGGAGGGACAGGAGTTGTCCTTCCCCTGCATGGCCGCTCTTAGTGGGGAGATCAGACCCACCTCCAGAGGCAGCGCAGAAATGAGGGTGGTACACCCTCACTTCTGCACTGCAGCAGCCTGGGAGCTGGGCTCCAGTCCCTCCTCACTCCCCCCCACCTCCGGCCCGGCTCCAGCTGGTGCAGCCCTGGCTCAGGGCTTCCACCATCACCCCGCCCCCAAGCCGGGGCAGTTTCCGCCCCCCCCACTGGGGCTCGAGGCCGTCCAGGCTCAAGGCTGCCCAGGCTTGAGGCTTCAGCCCCACTGCTGCAGATGGGGTTTGGGGTGCCCAGGCTCAAGGCTTCTTCCTCCAGGACTCTGCTAGGACTCAGGTGACCCAGTCTGGGCTTCTGCCTGGGGCATCTTCTGGGGCTGAGGCACTCATTTTTCCAGGGGGCCCCGCCTTAATCTGTCATTGGCCTGGACTAGCAGCCACAAGCCCCCGGCTGGGGCGCTCCCAGCAGCATGGGGGAAGATCTTACCCACCTTCGGGAACCACCTCTAACTGCAGGAAGCTCAGGGGCTGCTGCCTTCAGAAACCAGGTCTGAAGGCAGCACAGAAGTGAGGGTGGCAATCTTGGGACCCCCCCTCACAACAACTTTGCAACCTCCCCACGATCCCATTTTGGGTCAGGACCCCCACAGTTACAACACTGAAATTTTAGATGTAAATATCTGAAATTGTGAAATTGACCAATTTTAACACCCTCTGGCTGTAAAATTGACCAGAATGGACCCTGAATTTGGTAGGGCCCTAATGTCAGTCTATACAAATACATAGAATGCCAATCTATATATCCCAGTATAATTTGGGCCCTAGTTACCCAAGAGATGCCTCTTCTTCATATATCCCTATGACAACTGAGCTGGGATGATTTTGCTCATAGAGCCTTGCTTTGAAAATCTGGGGCTGGTGAAGGGGTGTTTCAGTAGAGTTCCTCTACTCTGAATGTTATGTCCCTTTATGGTCCAGCAAAGCCCAATTCCATTGCCTATCAGAGCATGGTCTTAGTGTAACAATAGATTGACACATAGCTCATCCAAGTTTGTATTATATATCTGCCCATCTCTGTAATAGCTGACATATCCCACCATTAAGTGACAGCAATATTTCTCTTTTCCTGAGAACAAGAAGCAAACTTCATTTTACTCCCTTTTTGAACAAATTTATGAAGTATGAGTATGAGGGAACTATCACTGTGACCAGGTCTAAGTCCGATAGCATCAGAATCTATTTTCTGCCAGTCACACATGGAAGTGGGCATTTTTTGCCACTGTCGCTATATAGGTGTCTAAGCACTGTGTGGAGTCCAGTAGGATTTTCAGGCTAAAAACTGATTTAACAATATGAGAGCAGATGCCTTTGAGGATTAGATTGTTGAGAAGAGTTTTTCATATTACTTCCTTCTTCCTACCAGCATCGCCTTACATCTTTTGTCTGGGTCAACATTTCAGGCTTTATCAGTTCAGAGGAAGGCAGCATGCACTTTTTTTGGGGGGGGAGGGGGGAGGGTTAACAATATTCTTGTAAATGATAGGTGCAAAGCTGATCCCTGTGTCTAGAGCTGGTGTGAGTGCAGCAAATGGTGAAGGCTCCAAAGAGACAAAAAAAATTCTTCCAATGGAACTAAATTGTCTGAATTACTTCTAATTAGAGTACTTGCAGCTTCATCTGAACAACACAGCAGGAAATTTTATTTAGGTTAAATTAGACTATATTGGAATTATAGTAATTTCAAAATGCAATTTGGCTGCTAGAAAAGTCTCTCTCTAAACTCTGAGGTCAAAGGTTCTCAGACTTTATCACATACCACAGTTTAACAGATTACTTGTGATTCAACACTTCCCTTCCCATTCACGATTTGATAACATCTACAGCAATTGTTTACATAGAGACAGTAAGAAAATGTGTGATTTAAAAGTGGTGCTTAGATTAGCTTTTTTCAATAAAAGCAAAACAATTACCTACTTTTGCTCTTCCTTTCACTCCCCGTGCCAAACTTTGCTATTCTCTCCTGTTGGACCCCCCCAGCTCAAACACTATTCCTTGCTACTCAGTTCCCTTCCCCCTTGCAGAGGGTCAGTTCGTGTCGCTGAAAGCCGCTCCTGTTTATTATCCTAGGTGGCAGCGAGCCCGCGGCTCCTCCTCTCTAGCTACTTTTTACACGCCTCCAGGCTCTTCCCTGCCGTGAAGCGAGAAGCAGCAGCACCCTGGGATCAGGCAGCGCCCCGCGGGCTCTCAGGCAACCGGAAACACGGGGGGAGGGAACAAAGGTCATTATTTCAGCAGCGACCCAGAGCTGCTTGGGGAAATGGTTCCTATTGGGAAGTGAGGAAGAGACAGCAGCGGGGGCCCGGAGCACGGCTCCCCCTCGGCCGGGCGGCGGAGGCCCGGAGCACGGCACCCCGGACGGAGGGGACCCGGAGCACGGTACCCCCTCGGTCGGGCGGCGGAGGCCCGGATCACGGCACCCCGGGCGGCGGGGGCCAGGAGCACGGCACCCCGGGCGGCGGGGACCCGGAGCACGGCCCCCCCTCGGCCGGGCGGCGGGGGCCCGGAGCA
>NW_020664581.1:43238-43386 GCF_002925995.2 Terrapene triunguis | reverse complement strand
GCACGGCACCCCGGGCGGCGGGGGCCCGGAGCACGGCACCCCGGGCGGCGGGGGCCCGGAGCACGGCCCCCCCTCGGCCGGGCGGCGGAGGCCCGGAGCACGGCACCCCGGGCGGAGGGGACCCGGAGCACGGCCCCCCCTCGGCCGG
>NW_020664581.1:0-43138 GCF_002925995.2 Terrapene triunguis | reverse complement strand
GGAGCAGGCTCCTCTCACTGGCGGTCCGCGCGGGCCTCGGGGCCCGCCTGAGGTCGGACTCTCTGCTCAGGGCCCCGCCCGCCCCCACTCACCTGCGCCGGGAGCCCGGTCTCCCGCGTTCACCCAACTCCAGTAGCGCCCCCGGTTCCGACCTTAGGTGCCAAGCGCCACCCCCGGCCACATCAGCACCGGAACACACCACAGCTACTTCCGGATTCGCCTCCCCTCCCGCCTCCGAATTGGACTAGCCAGCCACCCGCACATTGCGATGGACATAGCCACCTGCCAATCACAATGAGGCGTTTGAGCCGTTGCTAGGGTTACAGTTACAGAAGGCATGAAACCGCCAATCACAAGCGGGATTAAGGGGATCCGCCCAATAACAACACAACAGCCAATCAGCAGACATAGCTGGTTCGGTGTAAAAGTCAGCCTGGCCGCGGGTGGTATTAAGCTTCAAACACAGCTCAGGTAGGTGGGGCCGGGCCGGGCCTGTTACAGGCCTCACCTCAGGCTGGTAGCTGGGTGCCACTTACCGCACCTGCCTGCCACACCCCGCATCAAATGGCAGGTAACGCTGCCATAAGCCGGTTCTGGAGCACAGCCACTGAGCAGGGATGGCCCCAGGCGCAGCACATCACCTTGTGCTGGGATAGTCCTGGTGGGGGCGGATGACACCAGAAGGCCAAAGCAGAGTTGCTGTAGGGTGAACTGACAGCGGGTAACCACGTGTCAGGGGGCCCGAAAAAACAACACAACGTCAAGTACACACTGAAGCACAACTTGAAGTAGTGCAGCTTTGATGTTGGGAGTCATCAGCAATGGGTCACTGTGGCGAGCAGCAGTCAACAGTTCAGTTACTCGGTTCGAGATTAATGGCCGTATGGATCTTGAGGTACAAAGGATGAGTCGTAAGCAGAAGATTTGGTGGGCAGAGACTAATTCCTTCCTTAATATCGAACTACGTATACATTCAGTGTGGAAAGGGCTGCCATTCGTCCATTGGCCTTTTTAGCCACACACACTCACAAGATGTAATACTGTTGTCAGTGTCCTCTTTGGTCCCGAAAGACAACAACATAAGGATAAAAGCCAGTCAGTGCATAGAGCTTGGCACATCCTCCAGAGAGTAAAGACAGCACTACAAACTGTTACTATTGAAAGGTTTGGGACTGTGGGGACCTAGTAGGGTCTATAGGGCTGGATTAGTGGGGATAAAGGGAGGGACAGGGTGAATCAGTGAGGGGGCTAGAGGGGCAGCTAGTGAAGAGCAGGGTCAATGGAGGGGGAGTCACCAGGGGGTTTCCCTTCATAAATTCTCAGAAATGTAGGGCTGGAAGGGACCTTCAGAAGTCATCAAGTCCAGCACCCATCACTGAGGCAGGACCAAATAAAACTGTCCAATCTGTTCCTAAAATACTCCAATTACATGGATTCCACAACCTCCCTAGGAAGCCTGTTCCAGTACTAACATAAGAACGGCCGTACTGGGTCAGACCAAAGGTCCATCTAGCCCAGTATCCTGTCTACTGATAGTGGCCAATGCCAGGTGTCCCAGAGGGAGTAAACCTAACCGATAATGATCAAGTGATCTCTCTCCTGCCATCCATCTCCACCCTCTGACAAACAGAGGCTAGGGACACCATTCCTTACCCATCCTGGCTAATAGCCGTTAATGGACTTAACCTCCATGAATTTATCCAGTTCTCTTTTAAATGCTGTTATAGTTCTAGCCTTCACAACCTCCTCAGGCAAGGAGTTCCACAAGTTGGAACTTCCTTGTATTTGTTTTAAACCTGCTGCCCATTAATTTCATTTGGTGGCCCCTAGTTCTTGTATTATGGGAACAAGTAAATAATTTGTCCTTATTTACTTTCTCCACATCACTCATGATTTTATATACCTCTATCATATCCCCCCTTAGTCTCCTCTTTTCCAAACTGAAAAGTCCTAGCCTCTTTAATCTCTCCTCATATGGGACCCATTTCAAACCCCTAATGATTTTAGTTGCCCTTCTCTGAACCTTTTGTAATGCCAGTATATCTTTTTTAAGATGAGGAAACCATATCTGTATGCAGTATTCAAGATCTGGGCGTACCATCGATTTATATAAGGGCAATAATATATTCTCAGTCTTATTCTCTATCCCCTTTTTAATGATTCCTAACATCATGTTTGCTTTTTTGACTGCCTCTGCACACTGCGTGGACGTCTTCAGAGAACTATCCACGATGACTCCGAGATCTTTTTCCTGATTCATTGTAGCTAAATTAGCCCCCATCATATTGTATGTATAGTTGGGGTTATTTTTTCCAATGTGCATTACTTTACATTTATCCACATTAAATTTCATTTGCCATTTTGTTGCCCAATCACTTAGTTTTGTGAGATCTTTTTGAAGTTCTTCACAGTCTGCTTTGGTCTTAACTATCTTGAGCAGTTTAGTATCATCTGCAAACTTTGCCACCTCACTTTTTACCCCTTTCTCCAGATCATTTATGAATAAGTTGAATAGGATTGGTCCTAGGACTGACCCGTGGGGAACACCACTAGTTACCCTCTCCATTCTAAAAATTTACCATTTATTCCTACCCTTTGTTCCCTGTCTTTTAACCAGTTCTCAATCCATGAAAGGACCTTCCCTTTTATCCCATGACAACTTAATTTAAGTAAGAGCCTTTGGTGAGGGACCTTGTCAAAGGCTTTCTGGAAATCTAAGTACACTATGTCTACTGGATCCCCCTTGTCCACGTGTTTGTTGACCCCTTCAAAGAACTCTAATAGATTAGTAAGACACGATTTCCCTTTACAGAAACCATGTTGACTTTTGCCCAACAATTTATGTTCTTCTGTGTCTGACAATTTTATTCTTTACTATTGTTTCAACTAATTTGCCCGGTACTGATGTTAGATTTATCGGTCTGTAATTTCCGGGATCACCTCTAGAGCCCTTTTTAAATATTGGCATTACATTAGCTATCTTCCAGTCATTGGGTACAGAAGCCAATTTAAAGGACAGGTTACAAACCATAGTTAATAGTTCCGCAACTTCACATTTGAGTTCTTTCAGAACTCTTGGGTGAATGCCATCTGGTCCCGGTGACTTGTTACTGTTAAATTTATCAATTAATTCCAAAATCTCCTCTAGCGACACTTCAATCTGTGACAATTCCTCAGATTTGTCACCTACAAAAGCCGGCTCAGGTTTGGGAATCTCCCTCACATCCTCAGCCCTGAAGACTGAAGCAAAGAATCCATTTAGTTTCTCTGCAATGACTTTATCGTCTTTAAGCGCTCCTTTTGTATCTCGATCATCCAGGGGCCCCACTGGTTGTTTAGCAGGCTTCCTGCTTCTGATGTACTTAAAAAACATTTTGTTATTACCTTTGGAGTTTTTGGCTAGCCGTTCTTCAAACTCCTCTTTGGCTTTTCTTATGACATTTTTACACGTAGTTTGGCAGTGTTTATGCTCCTTTCTATTTACCTCACTAGGATTTGACTTCCACTTTTTAAAAGATGCCTTTTTATCTCTCACTGCTTCTTTTACATGGTTGTTTAAGCCACAGTGGCTCTTTAGTTCTTTTACTGTGTTTTTTAATTTGGGGTATACATTTAAGTTGGGCCTCTATTATGGTGTCTTTGAAAAGCATCCATGCAGCTTGCAGGGATTTCACTTTAGTCACTGTACCTTTTAATTTCTGTTTAACTAACCCCCTCATTTTTGCATAGTTCCCCTTTTTGAAATTAAATGCCACAGTGTTGGGCTGTTGAGATGTTCTTCCCACCACAGGGATGTTAAATGTTATTATATTATGGTCACTATTTCCAAGCGGTCCTCTTATAGTTACCTCTTGGACCAGCTCCTGCGCTCCACTCAGGACTAAATCGAGAGTTGCCTCTCCCCTTGTGGGTTCCCGTACCAGCTGCTCCAAGAAGCAGTCATTTAAAGTATCAAGAAATGTTGTCTCTGTATTTCGTCCTGAGGTGACATGTTCCCAGTCAATATGGGGATAATTGAAATCCCCCACTATTATTGAGTTCTTAATTTTGATAGCCTCTAATTTCCCTGAGCATTTCATCGTCAGTCACTATCACTGTCCTGGTCAGGTGGTCGATAATAGATCCCTAATGTTATATTCTTATTAGAGCATGAAATTATTATCCATAGAGATTCTACGGAACATGTGGATTCACTTAAGATTTTTACTTCATTTGATTCTACATTTTCTTTCACATATAATGCCACTCCCCCCACCCCCACCCCACGACCTGTTCTGTCCTTCCAATATATTTTGTACCCCGGAATGATTGTGCCCCATTGATTGTCCTCAGTCCACCAGGTTTCTGTGATGCCTATTATATCAATATCCTCCTTTATCACGAGGCACTCTAGTTCACCCATCTTATTGTTTAGATTTCTAGCATTTATGTACAAACACTTTAAAAACTTGTTACTGTTTATTTGTCTGCCCTTTTCTGATGTGTCCGATTCTTTTTTATGTGAATGTTTGTCGTCTGATCTGGCCCTTACATTATCCTCTTCCATCCTCTCCTCCTGACTAAAACCTAGAGAATCTCTATCAATAGACTCTCCTCTAAGAGAAGTCTCTGTCCGATCCACGTGCTCCTCTGCTTTCCCCCATCTCCTAATTTACAAACTGCTCTGCAACCTTTTTAATGTTAATTGCCAGCAGTCTGGTTCCGCCCGAGCACCCCCGGCCCGGCCCCGCGGCTCCGGCCCCGGCTGAGCACCCCCGGCCTGAGCGGCTCCGGCTCCGTCCCTGGCGGCTCTGGCTTGGGCCCCGGGGCGCCGTCCCCGGCCCTGGCCGAGCGACTCCGGCCCGGCCCCGTTCGAGCGGTGCTGGCCGAGCACCCCTGGACCCGGACCCAGCCCCAGCGGCTCCGGCCCGGACCCAAACCTCGCGACCCCAGCCGGAGCGCGGCCCGATTCCTGGGGGCGGGGCTTGCCGGCAAGCCCCGTCCCCAGGAATCAGGCCCCGCTCTTGCTAAGGCTGGCCCTGTTAAAGAGCAGCAAATGAACCTTGTCCCCTTCCCACTCCCCTTCCAAACTCCCTTGCGAAACTCCCTGTTAGCAGCACCTTGTTCGCAAAGCTCCAACTATCCTTATAGTTAGAAAGATTTTCCTAACAGCGAACATAAATCTTTCTTGCTACAGATTAAGCCAGTGATATTGAATAGAGAACCCTTGAGCCAAATGTGGCCTGCCACTGCTTCCCGTGTGGCCTGCCAGCTCGCCTTAAAAAAGAATACAATTTAGATGGGGCTACTATAAGGTGGGTGCATAACTGGCTGGATAACCGTACTCAGAGAGTTGTTATTAATGGTTCCCAATCCTGCTGGAAAGGCATAACAAGTGGGGTTCCGCAGGGGTCTGTTTTGTATGCTTATTAAGTTAGCAGATGATACCAAACTGGGAGGGATTGCAACTGCTTTGGAGGACAGGGTCATAATTCAAAATGATCTGGACAAATTGGAGAAATGGTCTGAGGTAAACAGGATGAAGTTTAACAAGGACAAATGCAAAGTGCTCCACTTAGGAAGGAAAAATCAGTTTCACACATTCAGAATGGGAAGAGACTGTCTAGGAAGGAGTACGGCAGAAAGGGATCTAGGGGTTATAGTGGACCACAAGCTAAATATGAGTCAACAGTGTGATGCTGTTGCAAAAAAAGCAAACATGATTCAGGGATGTATTAACAGGTGTGTTGTGAGCAAGACAGGAGAAGTCATTCTTCTGCTCTACTCTGCACTGATTAGGCCTCAACTGGAGTATTGTGTCCAGTTCTGGGCATCACGTTTCAAGAAAGATGTGGAGAAATTGGAGAGGGTCCAGAGAAGAGCCACAAGAATGATTAAAGGTCTTGAGAACATGACCTATGAAGGAAGGCTGAAAGAATTGGGTTTGTTTAGTTTGGAAAAGAGAAGACTGAGAGGGGACATGATAGCAGTTTTCAGGTATCTAAAAGGGTGTCATAAGGAGGAGGGAGAAAACTTGTTCACCTTAGCCTCTAAGGATAGAACAAGAAGCAATGAGCTTAAACTGCAGCAAGGGAGGTTTAGGTTGGACATTAAGAAAAAGTTCCTAACTGTCAGGGTGGTTAAACACTGGAATAAATTGCCTAGGGAGGTTGTGGAATCTCCATCTCTGGAGATATTTAAGAGTAGGTTAGATAAATGTCTATCAGGGATGGTCTAGACAGTATTTGGTCCTGCCATGAGGGCAGGGGACTGGACTCGATGACCTCTCGAGGTCCCTTCCAGTCCTAGAATCTATGAATCTATGAATGTTTATAATTAAATTCATCGCCTGGGGCTAACAGCCCAAGCCCCAGCGCCCAGGGCTGAAATCAAAGAAAGGATGCCATAATACAAGTTCGTTCAGGGTGCCATTTTTCAAAGGCCAACCCTAGATTCTCACAAACAAACTATGGAAATACAACCTAGAGCTACTATAAGGTGGGTGCAAAACTGGTTGGAAAATTGTTCCCAGAGAGTAGTTATCAGTGGTTCACAGTCATGCTGGAAGGGCATAATGAGTGGGGTCCCGTAGGGATCGGTTCTGGGTCCGGTTCTGTTCAGTATCTTCATCAGTGATTTAGATAATGGCATAGAGAGTACACTTATAAAGTTTGTGGACGATACCAAGCTGGGAGGGGTTGCAAGTGCTTTGGAGGATAGGATTAAAATTCAAAATGATCTGGACAAACTGGAGAAATGGTCTGAAGTAAATAGGATGAAATTCAATAAGGACAAATGCAAAGTACTCCATTTAGGAAGGAACAATCAGTTGCACACATACAAAATGGGAAACTACTGCCTAGGAAGGAGTACTGCAGAAAGGGATCTGGGGAACACAGGCGGCAAGGGGAACCCCAAAGCTGCCAGCCACCATGGGTCCCTGGAGCTGTGGGCAGCGGGGGCTCACGTAGCTCCCGACCGCCATGGGTGAACCTCCAAGCTCCCGGTGGCCATGGGCCCCTGTGTAGTAAGAGGAGGCCCTGAGATATAAACCTTGTTATCAGAGGCCTGGTATGAGGCCTAAGGCCTGAACTAAAGTAATGGTTAAGACTTTGCTAACATAAAGCAAAGTTAAGCTGTGAGCCAGAGGCAGGCCCTGCTCACAGAAGCTGGCCAGGAAAGGGCTGATGCTGCAAGAAGATACATACCTAAAAGGTACGGAACACTAGGTATCAGAACTTATACATTCCACACAGTTAACATGGAACAGGCTGACCCATCCCCATGACAGCGGCAAAAGGGTAAAATGATGGATAGAGTTGTTTTGATCGAACCAACATGTACAAGGTGAGAGGCAGCACCTTACTATGTAGAGGGGTTGTACCTCAATACGTCAGGAGTGATGTGTAACTTGTTTGTACCTGTGTATAAGAATGTATCCCTGGGGTGGTGTCTTTGTCCGGCCATGGGGGCAGTGGAAAGTCCCGCCACTGAGCCGGGTCCTTGCCAAGAGGCACTTTCTCATAGTATGCCCTGAGTTAGGCTAAGAAACCTACAGGGAACTGCAATTGTGTCCGAGGTCGCAATAAACCTAGTCGACGCGACTTTGCATCTTACTAGACTCTGTGGTTATTGGGGGTTCTCGTCGGGTTTGCTGTGTCAGCTATCTGCAGAGCTGGGACAGCACACACAGGGAACACATGCACGCAGCCGAGTGATATCAACATAGGAAAAAGCAGAGCACCACACCGCTAGCATCTGACTACACCCTGAAGCTGTGGGTGGCACAGATACCCTGCAGCTCCCAGCCACCGTGGTATTCACTCAAGAGTTCTGAAGGAACTCAAATGTGAAATTGCATGACTACTAACTGTAGTCTGTAATCTATCATTTAAATCAGCTTCTGTACCAAATGACTGGAGGATAACTAATGTGATGCCAATTTTTAAAAAAGGGCTCTAGAGGTGACCCCGGAAATTACAGACTGGGTAAGCCTTACTTCAGTACCGGGCAAACTGGTTGAAACTATAGTAAAAAAAAAAATAGTCTGACACATAGATGAACATAATTTGTTGGGGAAGAGTCAACATGGTTTTTGTAAAGGGAAATCATGCCTCACCCATCTATTAGAATTCTTTGAGGGAGACAACAAGCATGTGGACAAAGGGGATCCAGTGGATATAGTGTATTTAGATTTTCAGAAAGCCGGTCCCTCACCAAAGGCTCTTAAGCAAAACATGCAGTCATGGGATAAGAGGGAAGGTCCTCTCATGGATTAGTAACTGGTTAAAAGATAGGAAACAAAGGGTAGGAATAAATTATCAGTTCTCAGAATGGAGAGAGGTAAATAGTGGTGTCCCCCAGGGGTCTGTACTGGGCCCAGTCCTATTCAACATATTCATAAATTATCTGGAAAAAGGGGTAAACAGTGAGGTGGCAAAATTTGCAGATGATACAAAACTACTCAAGGTACTTAAGTCCCAGGCAGACTGCGAAGTGCTGCAAAAGGATCTCTCAAAACTGGGTGACTGGGCAACAAAATGGCAGATGAAATTCAGTATTTATAAATGCAAAGTAATACACATTGGAAAACATAATCCCAACTATATATATAAAATGATGGGGTCTAAATTACCACTCAAGAAAGAGATCTTGGAGTCATTGTGGATAGTTCTCTGAAAACATCCACTCAATGTGCAGCAGCAGTCAAAAAAGCGAACAGAATGCTGGGAATCATTAAGAAAGGAATATATAAATCCATGGTACGCCCACATCTTGAATACTGTACAGATGTGGTCGCCCAATCTCAAAAAAGATATATTGGAATTGGAAAAGGTTCAGAAAAGGGCAATGTGATGTTCCCCTGTTGTTATCCGGACCAGTGATATGCTAGGTCACTCCAATCCTTGACTCTGGGAGCCAGCCTTCTCCTGCTCTGCTGTGAGAAACCCCACTCCTGGGCTGTTCACGCACAGCCTCTGCCATGTAAGCTGCTCCTTTGATTGTGCAACCAAATGACACTAGCCAATATCTCTGGTCCCAGACACAACCCTAGGAACCTCTGTCTTGCAGTGTCCAGTTATGCCCGCTGGACATTGCAAGCTTATATGAGCTTGTCAATTTAACAAAGAAATTGATATGTACCAGGCTTGTTATCCCAAAGGGAGTCTCTGACACACTTCATAGAATATTAGGGTTGGAAGAGACCTTAGGAGGTCATCTAGTCCAACCCCCTGCTCAAAGCAGGACCAACACCAACTAAATCATCCCAGCCAGGGCTTTGTCAAGCTGGGCCTTAAAAACCTCTAAGGATAGAGATTCCACCACCTCCCTAGGTAACTCATTCCAGTGCTTCACCACCCTCCAAGTGAAATACAGTAACTCCTCACTTAACGTTGTAGTTATGTTCCTGGAAAATGCAACTTTAAGTGAAACGATGTTAAACAAATCCAATTTTCCCATAAGATTTAATGTAAATGCGGGGGGTTAGGTTCCAAGGACATTTTTGGGGGGCAGACAAAAGGCATTATATACTGTACAGTACTGTACTGTGGTGGGGAGGTGCCCCTGGCTTACCTCTGGGGCTCAGGGCTGGGGGTGCAGGGTCTGGGAAGGAGTTAGGGTGTGGGAGGGCGCTCAGGGTGGGGCTGCAGGGTCTGGGAGGGAGTTAGGATGCAGGAGGACGCTCAGGGTGGGGGTGCAGGAGGAGGCTCAGGGCTGGGGGCAGACAGGAGGTGCAGAGCACTTACCTGGGGCAGCTCCTGTTTGGTGCAGGGGGTGTGCAGGTGGCTCTGAGCAGCGCGGCACCACCCCCATGGCCGCGATTCTGGGTGCCGCGACTCTGGGAGCTGCCCCCACCCCCTGTAGGCAGGGCCACCTGGAACGCAGGGGCTGCAGGGCCCTGGGCTAAGGGGGCCCCGGGGTCCTGGCCTGCAGCTCTAAGGCCCCTTTCGGAATGCGGCCCTGTGAGCACGGGCCGGAGGACTCAGGAGGAGCAGGGGCAGCCACGCAGCCAGCAGCCGGAGAGAAGCGGCGCAGGAAGGCGTGTGCCAACTACTTCCACTATAGAGGAGTCTCTGCAGGCCCGGAGGCAGAAGACATGGACCTGAGTGCGCAAGCATGTCAGGCCCTGTCTGCCCTGTCCTCCCTCCTCCGGGGGAGATGGAGAACCCCCGTAGAGACCCAGTGCAGTCCTGGCCAAAAGACTCCAGAACCAGCTTCTGGATATCAGCCAGGAAACCCAGGGCTGGGATCAGGGCGTTGAGCTGGTGCCAGAGCATGGACAGGACTAGCTGGTTGAGCACCAGTGCCCTTCCCCGCATGGAGAGGCACCGGAGTAGTACTGTCCACCTCCGCAGCCGCTCAGGCACCCTGCCCTCCAACCCTTGCCAGTTCTCCAGTGGAGAAGAACGTGTGACAGAAAGATAAACACCAAGACAGAGCAGCAGACCCACACTCCACCGGATCGCTTGAAGCACGGGTGGGAGGGAGCTCACCAGTGCTCTTGACCCAGTTGACCCGGGCGGAGGAGGCCGCTGGGTAGATGGCCCGGCAAGCCTCCACCCGCACCAGGTTGCCTGGGTCCTGGACCACGAGGAGCACGTCAGTGGCGTATGCCAACAGGACCAGCCGTAACTCTGGCTCACGGAGCACCAACCCCGTCAACTTCCGACGGAGGAGACAGAGGAAGGGCTCAATCACCAGAGCATACAGCTGGCCTGACAGCGGACACCCCGATGCACCCCTCACCCGAAGCTGACCAGTTCAGTTGAGCTGGACCAGACACTCAGCGGAGGCGTACAGCGCCTGGAGAAAACCCACAAACTGGGGCCCAAAGCCGAACATCTGCAGAGTGCCCAGGAGATACCCATAGTCCACTCTGTCAAACACCTTCTCCTGATCCAAGGACAGGAGGGCGAACGACAGACCAACCCTACACCCAAGCTCCAAGAGATCCTGGACCAAGTACAAAAACAACAAGGAGTCTGGTGGCACCTTAAAGACTAACAGATTTATTTGGGCATAAGCTTTCGTGCATCTGAAGAAGTGAGGTTTTTACCCACGAAAGCTTATGCCCAAATAAATCTGTTAGTCTTTAAGGTGCCACCAGACTCCTTGTTGTTTTTGTAGATACAGACTAACACAGCTACCCCCTGATACTTGGACCAAGTACAGATTATCAAAGATGGTACGGCCCAGGATGGTGTAGGTCTGGTCGGGGTGGAGCACATCTGCCAGCACGGACCCAGCTACACCAGAGCCGGTGGGGGGGAATAACAGGGAGAAGAGAGAGGTACGCTGCAGCCGATGGCAGTGCCGCGGCAGAGTGGGCAGCTCCCAGCACGGAGGCCTTAGCCTTCTGGGCAGGGCCTTTGCCCTTCTTAGTCCCCTGGCCCTTCCTGCCAGCTGGGGGGCTCCCCTAGAGTCAGAGGAGACAAGGGGCGTGGGAGCAACAGAGTCCATCCCTATGCCCACCGCCACCAATGCCCCAGCAGGGGCGATGGCAGGCGGTTCAGCAGCGGCAGACAAGGCAGTAGCCACAGAGGGGGATGGGGGGGGACAGGTGGAGGAGGGGCAGCGGGTACCACCCAATGGGACCCACTAGCTTTTCCCCCCTGCCTTAGTCAGTGGGGACGGGAAACAAGCACTGGAAGGGGGAAAGGGAGAAGGGGGCATGAAGGTCAACCGCTCCTCCCCACTAGGCTGCAGGAGGGAGAGCACAGGGGCACCTCTCAAGGCAGGGAAGGAGGGGCGCAGTCACCAACACTAGACCTCCGGCTGCACCGGGGGGGGACTACAACGTCATTGGGGAGTGCAGTGAATACTGAGGTTCAACATAAAAGTGGGGGCACAAGCATATAGGAGGGGGACATGGGCACAAGAGGTCTAGCTGGGACAGGGGAGAAGCAAACAGGCTGGGGGCAGGGCAAGCAAAGGAAAAGGACTAGCTTCAGGGGCTGGGGCGGGGCAGGCAAACAAGCAAAACACCCAAGGGCAAAGGGCGGGGCAGGCAAACAAACTGAAGCTACCAGGGGTCACGGCAAAAAAAGGGGGAGGATGGACCGGAAGGGGCAGGCAGGGCAGGTAGTAAGGGGAAAGCGGGGAAACTGCTGCAGGGAGACCAGTGGGCAAGGCAGAGGGTGGGAAAGTCCACCAGCTGAAAGCAGCAGGAGAGGTAAGGGCTAGTCCAAGGGGAGGGAGAAGGCACGTGCGCTTGTAAACACAGTTCTCTTCTGGCTGCTGCTACAGGCCCAAGCGGTGTAAAGATGGGAGAGGCAAGCAGCTGAGTCCCGCAGTAAGAAGCGGAGGCAGATAGTAAGTGGGGGTGGTGGAGGGGGCAACAGTGGGGAGGGGGAGGGGGACAGATGGACTGGAGGCAGGCTGCACATCACACCCCCTGTCACCCCACAGCAACAGTCAATACCCCCACCACAAGCGCAAAGATGGAAAGTTACTCAGTCCTTCAGGAGGTTCCCCTCCACAGTGTCCTGCAGGGTTCCTGCACACTCCCCCAGAAACAGCGGTCTCCTTCCTCCTGAAGGCACCAGCAGGCAGTCTGGCAACCAGGCAGGAGAGACCCCTCAGGTGCTGGCAGTGGCAACAGCAGGGGAGGTGTCCCTCACTCCCCCTCCAGGGATCAGGCCAGCAGCCCCCCCCAAGGAGCAGCAGAAACCAGAAAGTCCACTAGCCAGCAAGGTGGCGGGGGGGTCTGGCCCAGATGAGAAGCTGAGGTAGCAAGAGACCCTGCAAGAGAGTGGTCTGGAAGGCCGATCTTTACCCCCAGGCTAAGCGGGTTCCTTTTCTCTTGGTAGCTGAACGGGGTACTCTAGGTTAATTAGGACACCTGGGGCCAATCAAGGGCATGCCCAAACCTGTTAAAAGCCTCCCCTCCAGCCAGATAGGCACCTGTGCTAGGAGAGGAGGGTGAACAACTGGAGAGCTGGGTGGTGCAGATTCTGACAAGCACCAGGAAAGAAACCCTGCAGGTACAGAGGGGAAGGAGTAGAGAATCTCTGCCTAACTGGGGTCTGAGGGAAGAGACCCTGCCCGAGGAGAGAGACTGAACTGGGTGTCTAGTCTGTGGCTACCATGCCCGCAGGGGCTACCAGCGACTGAGAGATTCCCTTGCCCCTTCCTCCCCGTCCCTCCTTCAAGGAGGATGGGAGGAACGTTGCTCCAGCAGGGTATGGATAGCAAGCCCAGGTGCATGGGGGAAACTCTGAGGGAAAGAGGAATACCCAGCACACTGCTAAACAGAAGTGTAGGACCCACCAAGGTGGAGAAGAAGCTCCATTACCTGTCAAAGAAAGCTATTAGGTTAGTTTGACATGATTTTTCTTGACAAATCCATGTTGACTGTTACTTATCACCTTATTATCTTCTAGGTGTTTGCAAATTGGTTGCTTCATTATTTGCTCCACTATCTTTCCAGGTATTGAAGTTAAAATGATTAGTTTGTAAATCTCCAGGTTGTACTTGCTTCCCTTTTTATAATTGGCACTATATTTGCCCTTTTCCAGTCCTCTGGAATCTCTCCCATCTTCCATGACTTTTTAAAGATAAATTGCTAATTGCTAAGATAGCTCTTCAGTCATCTCCTTAAGTATTCTAGGGTGTATTTCATCAGGCCCTAGTGACTTGAAAACATTTAACTTGTCATTTTTAACTTGTTAATTCTCTATTTTAGCCTCTGATCCTACCTCATTTTCACTGACATTCACTATGTTTTACATCCAAATACCACTATCCTTTTTGGTGAAAGCACTTCTGCCATTTCTACATTTTCTGTTATGGTCCCCCCCCCCCACCCTTGAGTAATGGGCCTATCCTGTCCTTGGTCTTCCTCTTGCTTCTAATGTATTTGCAGACTGTTTTATTGTTACCCTTTATGTCTCTAGCTAGTTTAAAATCTAGTTTTGTGCCTCGGCCTTTCTAATTTTATCCCTACATACCTGTGTTGTTTGTTTATGGTCATCCTGTGTAATGTTTCCACTTTTTGTAGGACTCTTTTTTGAGTTTCAGATCATTGAAGATCTCCTGGTTAAGCCAGGGTGGTCTCTTGCCATACTTCCTATCTTTCCTACGCAGTGGGATAGTTTGCTCTTGTGCTCTTAATAATGTCTCTGAAAAACTGACAACGCTTTTTCCCTTAGACTTGCTTCCCATGGGATCTTACCTACCAACACCCTGAGTTTGATAATTCTGTCTTCTTGAAATCCATTGTCTTTATTGTGCTGTTTTCCCTCCTTCCATTCCTTAAACTCAGGAACTCATCACTTCATGATCACTTTCACCTAAGCTGCCTTTCACTTTCAAATTCTCAACCAGTTTCTCCCTATTTGTCAAAATCAAATCTAGAACAGCCTCTCCCCGAGTAGCTTTCTCTGCCTTCTGAAATTAAAAAATTGTTTCCAATACATTCCAAGAACTTGGTGAATAATCTGTGCCCTGCTGTTATTTTCCCAACAGATGTCTGGGTAGTTGAAGTCCCCCATCACCCTTCAACTTCCCTGTTGATGGCCCACTGGACCCCTTAGCCCACACATCTCCTTGCCCCACCACCTCTTTTGACTTGCAGACTTGGGTCAAGTCTCCACTCACCAAAACAGCCACTCACTAGGTCTTGTGTTCACCAAACACTACTGTGATCTGTCCACCACTGAGTTCCCCATCTTATCACCACTTGGTCGCTTTCAGCACTGCTCATCTGTTCTATTTATTTAGATGGAATAGAGGGCCCAAAGCATTTAAGATGTTAACATGTCCCTGAAACCGTTCAATATTAAACAAGGTTTGGTATACAAAGACTTAGTGTGCTTAAGACCATGGTGCAAACACAATTAAACGTTCTTTTAAAAAAATTATTAAAGATACAGTAAAGAAGGGTGTGACATTATTGACAGGAACTGTGATCGTATAGATCATTGTTGCAACCAGGGTCCTATGGTTGCACCAGGTCTTGTACAGAGGAGGCCAAGTGGGGTGTCTATGGAAAGGTTGTAGTTTGCTGGTTATGATTATGCTGTCTGTATGTGTGTATCATTTTTGTATTTGAAGTTATGAATATTGGCTATGTACTTGTTTGATTCTAAGTAGCCTCAGTGAAGCATTTGGTCAGCTTCTTGAGAAAGTACTATTCTCAGTAAGGGCCCAATCAAGAAACACTTAACTCCCAATGGACTTTGGGAGACGCCAATCCACATCTGAGCCTCCCTGAGAACATTCAAACTAACATGTAAACAATGGCATCGGCCTGCAAAAAGCTGAATCATTCATAGACAAGTGACTTACCCAGGTGGCTACAGACTCCATCTTGTGGCTGTGATCTTGCACAGGAGAACAAATGGGTTTCCTCCCACGAGTGAGAATATAAAAGGCCCTAAACCCCCCCCTCCATTTTGTCTTCAGCTGGCTCAAGAGAGAGCCTCTCCAGCCCAAAGAGATGCCTGAAAGAAACTGGAACAAAGGACAGTAACTACGGGGGTGTGAGTGATTGCTGGACCCAGACTAGGAAGGAATCTAGTCTGTGAATGAAGCTTACAGGAACATCTCTGAGGGTGAGATTTACCTGCATTTAGTTTCCTACTGTATTAGGCTTAGCCTTGCATGTTTTTGTTTTATTTTGCTTGGTAACTTACTTGGTTCTGTCTGTTATTACTTGAAACCACTTAAATTCTACTTTTTGTACTTAATAAAATCAATTCTGCTTATTAATTGACCCAGAGTAAATAATTAACATCTGGGGGAGCAAACAGCTGTGCATATCTCTCTATCACTGTTATAGAGGGCGGACAATTTATGAGTTTACCCTATATAAGATTTATACAGAGTAAAATGGATTTATTTGGGGTTTGGACCCCATTGGGAACTGGGTATCTGGGTGCTAGAGACAGGAGCACTTCTTAAGCTGTTTTCTGTTAAGTCTGCAGTTTTGGGGGGACATGGTTCAGACCTGGGTCTGTGTTTCCAGCAGTGTCTGGCTCAATAAGACAGGGTACTGAAGTCCAAAGCTGGCAGGGAAAACGGGCTCAGAGGTAATCTCAGCACATCAGGTGGCAGACCCAACCCATCACAAAGCGAAAACAATTAAAGCATTTGAAATGTAAAGTATTGAGTAAGGCTTTTATTTTAACAACATTTCATGTTCCTTTTTCCTTTAGCAGAAGAGAGTTTTTGAAAAGAGACCCCACTTATTTGGCCATACTGCATTCCTTAACACAATCCAAATCAGCAATTTCCTCATCCTTCTAATTCAGGGTGCAGATGCCCACAGAGGCAAGTATAATTGCATACATATTCTCCTCAGAAGTCTAATTCCACCTCTATCCAAGGAAGATGAAGAGCAGATTCAGAATGATCCTCCTCCAGAAGGACAGATGCCATCTCCTTCTCCTGATGAGGCTGTTGCATCTTCTACTCCAACAACAGTAGATGACTTCAAAGCTTACCAAGAGCTGTTAAAGAGGATATTGGAGACATCAGAAATTCCTTTGGAACATGTGCAAGAAAAATCATATGAATAATTTGATATCCTACAATCTTCTACTCAAAATAAGGTAGCCTTACCTATTTAATGAAGGTATCCTTGAGCCAGCAAAGGAATTATGGGCAACGCCATTTTCTATATCTGCGACTTCCAAATAAGTAGATAGGCAATATCAAGTTCCTTCGATGGGGGTTGAATATTTCTATACTCACCTTCATCCTTAGTAATTACTGCCTTTCATGAGAAATCCAAAAAGATTTCCAGATCTGCAACAAAGGAGAAGGAATAAGGGGAGGGGGGGGGACTCGAGCGGGGTGGGGGGGGGAAAACACTTTCTCTTTGGCCTCTCTTCAGGTCAGAATTTTTAATTATCAAGCAGTGATAGCCAAATATAGTTACATACAATGGATCAAAGTGGCAAGTTTTCAAGATAACTCTTTTCTCAATTCAGAGGGAAGTTTTACTTCCTTATGCTCTGACAGCTTAAGTGCTAAAATCTCATTACAAGCAGCTCTGGATGTAGTGGATACAGGAGCATGAACAAGAGGTATTCTTGGCTTTCAGCATCAGGTCTAACAAAAGAGGTTCACAGGGCAGGGCAGGGCAGGGCAGGGGAAGGGGGGGAGTGATAGCTCAGTGGTTTTAGCATTGGCCTGCTAAACCCAGGGTTGTGTGTTCAATCCTTGAGGGGGGGGGCCACTTGAGGATCTGGGGCAAAATCAGTACTTGGTCCTGCTAGTGAAGGCAGGGGGGTAGACTCAATGACCTTTCAGGGTCCCTTCCAGTTCTATGAGATAGGTATATCTCCATATATTTTATTGGGTTTTTGTTTTTACCCTGTGAGGGTCAGGATCTGTTTAGTTCCAAGATGGATGATGCATTACATTCTTTAAAGGACTTAAGAGCTACTTTAAGACCCCATGGCCTTTATATCCCATCTTTCAAGAAGAAACCATATAGACCACAAATTTATACTGAAGAGTCCTCAACCCTCTACTTCTGGTTACGTCTTTCACCAGAGATCTTCCTTTCAACAGAGTAGACAGACCAAGATTCCAGAAGAGAAAATCATTTAATTCCTCTAATATCTCACCTCAGTTTGGTCACTCTGAAAATAAATCATTTTGAGGATATGGTGGAAGTTACAGATGAAATATATATTTTTTTCTCTACTTTTGATTCCCACCTATCCTTCAAGGAGGCTTGGACTGGAATAACTATGGACCAATGGGTACTTCAGGTCATTCAAGATGGTTAAGCGATATAATTGCAGTCCATTCCTCCTCCTACCCTCCTTACTCATCCCTGTTCAGGGACCACTCTCACAAGGTGGTCATGCAACAAGAGAGACTTGATGTTACAATGGGGTCTGATAGAGATAGTTCCTCCCCAATTTGTGGAGATGATTTTATTCTCCATACTTCCTGATTCCAACAAAGACAGGGGGTTGGAGTCTGATTTTTCAACCTCTGACACTAAACATGTAAATTCATGACATCAGATTTCACATAACACTCACTTCTCTCAAACCCTCCCTAGATCATTTTGACTGGTTCAGTACCCTTGACTTGTAAGATGTGTACTATCATGTACAGATTCATCGGGCACCCAGGAAGTTTCTCCATTTTGTAGTATTAGTTAAATGTTACCAGTTCAAAGTTCTCCTGTCTGAACAGTCAATGATACTTCAAGTCTTCAGATGATTTACTACTTTTTTGTGATCTGTCAGTTATCCAGCATTTAATCCATTTAATGTGTGTAGAAAGGCGGACTCACCGCTGAAGCACCCCTTCGTAGCTGTGCATGGTGTAGCAGTGCACCCTATGGCTATGGGTGCTCTGGCCCTGCCTCCTCTTGTGGCCGAGTTCTCCGGTCAGGTCATGTTTTGTTTACAACTTTTGCAGGGTAACAAAGTCCATCACAATAAAAGATATTTCTGCCCCCTTCTTGAGCTATTCTTTGGCTTATCCTTAAGGCTCAGTCTTCAGTCACATTATGGTCTCAATAGTTCTTATGTTGGGCTTGTACACCCTTTTCTGAGTGCTGGAAGGGGAACACAGACTCGCCTGCTGCTCTGGGTTCCAGCTAGGGTTGCCAACAGTCCCTTATTACAAGGGATGTCCCTTATTTTTTCATCTCTATACAGCAAGATCTGGAGTTGCTGAGTGTGGCAAAAAGCATCAAGAAATGCCCTTGGTGAACGTAGGTGAGTATTGCTTATTAGATGATGATGATGATGATGATGATATTGGGATGTGGGTGGGGCAGGAGTGCTAAGAAAACCATTCCTTATTTTTGAAATACAATGTTGGCAACCCTAGTTCCAGCACAGGGACTCTGTATTAAGCAGCTAGGTCTGATTTTTTTTTTTTTCCCCCCCCCCTGATGTCTTTAGCCTTCTTTATCAATTTTTTACACTTTATAACTTCTCATTTTATATTGAATGCTTGTAGTAGTAGAATTTTATGTTTGTATTTTGTATAATTTAGAATGAAGGATAAAGAATAATATACCATGTATTGATGTATGATCTGACCATATCCTGCCAGCCACCCTTTCTGAAAGCAGAAAGGAATGGCTTAGGGTAGCCATTGGTAAAGAGACACAGATTCTGGCTGATGCATGAGCTGATTTCAAGGCAGTAACAGACATTTTAGGGTGACCACTTTGTTGTAGGTTTAGCATTTTAAGATAAGTAAAAGAATGCAATGACTGGTTTTTTTTCTCTTGCATTGTAATTTGATGATCCTGTTCAAATGTTCTGTGTAAATCAATTCTGTTTTGTGTTAGTGAGGAATGTATATGTTAGATAAGTGTGAAGGCCATCACCAGACCATGGCATGCCTCCATCTTTCATCCAGACCACACCACACGATCCGGTGTCTACAGCCAAGCTCTAAGATACAACCGCATTTGCTCCAACCCCTCAGACAGAGACAAACACCTACAAGATCTCTATCAAGCATTCCTACAACTACAATACCCACCTGCTGAAGTGAAGAAACAGATTGACAGAGCCAGGAGAGTATCCAGAAGTAACCTACTACAGGACAGGCCCAACAAAGGAAGGAACAGAACGCCACTAGCCGTCACCTTCAGCCCCCAACTAAAACCTCTCCAGCGCATCATCAAGGATATACAACTTATCCTGAAGGACGATCCCTCACTCTCACAGATCTTGGGAGACAGGCCAGTCCTCGCTTACAGACAGCCCCCCAACCTGAAGCAAATACTCACCAGCAACCACACACCTACAACAAAAACACTAACCCAGGAA
This sequence comes from Terrapene triunguis, assembly GCF_002925995.2. Taxonomy (NCBI): domain Eukaryota; kingdom Metazoa; phylum Chordata; order Testudines; family Emydidae; genus Terrapene; species Terrapene triunguis. The sequence continues at coordinate 23,396 of NW_020664581.1, read as the reverse complement.
CCTATCCTTGCAACAAAGCCCGTTGCCAACTCTGTCCACATATCTATTCAGGGGACACCATCATAGAACCTAATCACATCAGCCACACTATCAGAGGCTTGTTCCCCTGCACATCTACCAATGTGATATATGCCATCATGTGCCAGCAATGCCCCTCTGCCATGTACATTGGCCAAACCGGACAGTCTCTACACAAAAGAATAAATGGACACAAATCAGACATCAAGAATTATAACATTCAAAAACCAGTCGCAGAACACTTCAACCTCCCTGGTCACTCGATTACAGACCTCAGTCACAATACTCCAACAAAAAAACTTCCAAAACACACTTCAACGAGAAACTGCAGAATTGGAATTAATTTGCAAACTGGACACCGTTAAATTAGGCTTGAATAAAGACCGGGAGTGGATGGGTCATTACACAAGGTAAAACTATTTCCCCATGCTTATTTTTCCCCCCTACTGTTACTCACACCTTCTTGTCAACTGTTGGAAATGGGCCATCCTGATTATCACTACAAAAGTATTTTTTTTTCTCCTGCTGATAATAGCCAACCTTAATTGAGTACTCTCGTTATAGTTGGTATGGCAACACCCATTTTTTTCATGTTGTGTGTGTATGTATATATAATCTTCCTACTGTATTGTCCACTGCATGCATCCGATGAAGTGGGTTTTAGCCCAAGAAAGCTTATGCTCAAATAAATTTGTTAGTCTCTAAGGTGCCAAAAGTACTCCTCATTCTTTCTAGTGAATATTTAGGTAGCCTTGTACATTTAGTATTGGCTCTTTGCTTGCAGAACTGGTGGCCACTGTTCCAGATTTCATGCCAAAATTGAAGAGATGGTTCTTAGTTTAATTAAAAAGTGTTCTGGTCCTTTGTGAGGGACACTGTAGAAATAATGTATTATTGTGTGAAAGGGGACTCTAAAGAGACCTGGTTGTGCGGAAGGGAAACTGGGTGTGAGAAGAGAGGCTGTAATGGAATCTCTAGAGTAGAGAAGGTTATTGCCTTTTCTGCCTATGAGTCTTCTCTGCCATGTTTAGGACAGTTTCTGCGATACCAAAATCTCCCCATATGTGTTTTATACAAAATTATCCAAGACTTTGACTCAGTCACTGTGAAGCCACAGAGAGGAGCAGATAACAATTCTAATTCTTCTTTTTTTTTTTTTTACTGCAAACACCACAGCCTTCAGCCTTTTTTGGCCAGAAAGGTCGAATAACATCTTCATGTAAAATTAGACCAATGCATGGAAAACAAGGGCAATACCAAGGCAGTTTCTCCTGCCAGTATCTGATTATCTCTCACCCCTTCTGATTTGCCTCCTGAAATAGCAATGCTTTGCTAGATTATCCTTCAACTTCTTTCCATTTCCAGGAGACTTTATATCATTGAGGCTTTAAGGTTTCTAAGTCAGCATAAGAGCAGATTAACAACTGTAATTGGCTTCTGGGAGGGTATATCCCTCACTTAAATGAGCTGATGTTGAGAGTGAAGGTGGAAGGCAGCAGGCAGAGATTGCTTTGAGAACTGTAAGAGGAAGAGGTGATTCCAGAGGGCTCTTAACATCCCACCACGCAAATGGGGAACAGTGGTAGTTCCACAGTAGATGATCTGCAAACTGTTGAGATCCACCATTGGTACAAAAAGTTTATGACCGAGTGTCCATCAGGACAGCTGACTGAGCATGAATTTAAACAGTTCTTTGGGCTTCGGGGGCTGGATCCTGCGGCCAATGAGTACATTGAACAGATGTTCCGCACTTTTGATATGAACAAGGTATGTTCTTACCCAATGGGAAACTTAGACAGCCTTGTACTGCTCACAAAGAAACCAAAGTATCACAGTTAGTGCAGTCATGATTGCATTTCTGATTTTACTTCCAAATCTTGGTCAGCAAAATGCTTTATAGCAGGGGCACCAAACTTAAACATCTGAATGTAAGAAATGTGCCTTAGGGAGCAAGATGGAGTTTAGAATATTGAAAAAGAGGGGAGCCTGACTGTCACATTACTGTTCATTGCTCTGGCAGGATTAGTATATTTCAGGGACCCTGTGTATTTGTAGTGTGTAGGAATGCAAAATTATGCATTTTACATTCCTTTTTTTGTATTCTTGGATGATTCTCGTGTAAGAGAGGTTCCTGCATCTTCTGCTATGGCACTTCATTGTCTGTGTGTCCTGAGTTTGGTCACCTGCATAATGAACCCTCTTCTCAGGTGCTTGCCATAAGCTGCAGTGTATCTCTCTTGCTTGGCTAATAGAGCATTGTAGGAAGTGGATGCAGGTTGAACCAGGTTCTTTTCAGTCCTTTTATTACAGTCCTGTAGTTTGCCCAGTATCAGATATCACTTGAGAATATGGAATACTAAAATAGATTTATTTGTAAATTTTACACAATAGGGCAATTTCCAGACTGTTTGTGATTGAAATGACTGTCTTATGGATGTGTAGGGGGTCCAGCTTAGGGCTTTCAACAGAGGATAGAGAAATGGGGTCTAGAGCACCTAGGAGGCAGGGTAGGACTCCTCCCTGAAACTCCTGATTCCAAGGCTGATGCATCCCATGTAGCTACCTCCCTGCTGCAAGCTACTGACTCTTATTGAGGTGGCAAGCTAGAGAGGAGCATGTATCTGTGGGTCAAGGAGGGAACTAATCATTGGCAGATGTGAATTGGATAGATGACTGCAGTCAGGTTGGTAGAGGGAAAGAAAAGCACGGGGGGAAGGGGAATCAGAAGGTGTTGCAGGAGTTACCAGGTCCAAGTGCTTTCCTAGGTGTCATCTCTTTATAGAGATGCTGAGGCATCCTCTGTCCTTTTGCTTTTACAGCATTTTTGGGAAGTACAATCAGTTTACAGTGGAGTGCTTAGAAACTGAAATGCACCAGAGCTGCCTTGGGGCCCAGTACAGCCAAGTCATGAGCCATTGATTCAGTGGGTCTGGAAATTTAAAAGTAGCTGTCTGCTTTCATTTAGGAAAACAGCATGTCTCTAGCTCCTTTCCTTGTGACAACAGCCTTGAAAATATAAATGGATGTAAATCAAGCTATAAAGCTGAGAGAGATGAGCAGCTGCACTCCTGTACAGCAGTACAGGGCTGAGGGTTCTACATAAATATCTCATATCCCAAAGAATCACTGTCCCTTCCTAAAATCCACAGGTCAGTCCTGTGTCTACAGTGGTGACCATGGTAAACAGGAAATTGTTTTGCAGGCCCACCCAAAAATATTAAGACAGCTCAGACAAAGCCCTTTGCTTTCCAGAAAAAAGAACGAGGAGTACTTGTGGCACCTTAGAGACTAACAAATTTACTTGGGGGGGGGGGGGGGTGTCTGTCTGTCTGTCTTCCTACTGTATTTTCCACTGCATGCATCCAATGAAGTGGGTTTTAGCCCACAAAAGTTTATGCCCAAATAAATGTGTTAGTCTCTAAGGAGCCACAAGTACTCCTTGTACTTTTTGCTGATACAGACTAACATGGCTACCACTCTGAAACTTGCTTTCCAGAGTCACTTTCTTGAGGTATTTTGGGACTGTGAGAAGTATTGAAGAAGGGGGATGTTCAATAGGTTATTATTAATGATAAAATAATATTATATATATTCCCAAGTGCCTGGCACTATAGTGTTTAGGCACCAGGTTGTGCAGTAAATATTAATTATTTAAAAGGAGACCTTCTCTTTTTTTATTTTTTTTTTATTTTTTATAAAATGACTAGATTTGAAGTTGGAGTATTTAAATAAAGCCATAACAACCCAAGAGCAATGGGTATGAAGCTGAGGTTTGGCAGGTCAGTACAGGTGACCTCCCATCTCACACAGGGTGTATAACAGATCTCCTTTAATAAGTATGAAGGAAGCCTAATGTGTTGAGCTCTTGTGTAGGGCTATTACAGAGCATAGGACTAAGACTATGTGTAGCTTTGTAGTGAATGGCAACCATCTGTCTCGAAAGATGATGGTGTAAGCACCAAAGCTCTTGAGTTACCATTTGTTATGCTGCAACATTGCGAGTGGCTAAAAAGTCAAATTCTCGAGTGACAGTCTTGCCACAGATAATCCAGGCATAAAGCACAGAGCCACATGATGAAGCCAACACACTACTCATGCTTGAGGCCAGCTATGCATGCCTCTTCGCTCTTTGCTTTCCTCTTTCAACCACCTCTCTTCAGTTTCTTTGACTCCCTGGTGCAGCACAGCCCTCCAGTGTAGCCCATTGCTAGCTTCAACTTCTCAGCGTGTAGTGTCAGCGTTGAACATTTTCAAGTCCCTCTTGCAAACATCCTTGAACCTGAGCTGAGGTCATCCAAGCTTTCTAATGCATCCATGCATTGGTCTTGGACACTACACACTGTGCAAGGCCAAGTGTTGTGTGCAGGAGGTGTTTGCTGTGGGTGCAGGAATATTTAACTTGTACTATAGACATGAGAGAGAAAAAAGCAGAAGGGTTAATAGTGGAAACAAATCAATCCCTAGTGTGAGGAGCTGAATTACATAAGTGTCTCACCTAATACCAGGATTATCGTGGGGGGACCTAAGAGCCAATTTTCCTGAACAGCTTAAGACTCTGAGAACTCTCCTGAGGTGCAACAACATTGCAGTGCTGAGTCCCTTTACAGAATTGAATAGTATAGGAGTAAGCTGAAAGTAGCAATGCTCACGTTGCATACAAGCAGCAGCTAATGGCGGAATTCCATCTTTCAGTACAAAAATTGAAAGGATCAGGCAATGTTCTGTCAGCAAGGTAAAATGTCTACCATACAGATAGGTATGGAACTTCCGAATTCCAAAGATAATGCTGAGAGCTTCACGGTCTATTGGTGCCTAGTTCTTCTTAGAAGTGGTGAGTATTTGTGATGCAAAGGCAGTTGCTTTCTCTGTGCCATTAGGAAAAATGTGACAAAGAACTGCACCCACTTCATATGGTGAAGCACTTGGAGAAGAGGAAGGTGATCAGGAACAGTCAACATGGATTCACCAAGGGCAAGTTGTGCCTGACCAACCTGATTGCCTTATATGATTAGATAACTGGCTCTGTAGATATGGGGAAAGCGGTGGACGTGATATATCTTGACTTTAGCAAAGCTTTTGATATGGTCTCCCACAGTATTCTTGCCAGCAAGTTAAAAAAGTATGATTGGATTAATGGACTATAAGGTAGATAGAAAGCTGGCTAGATTGTTGGGCTCAACGGGTAGTGATCAACAGCTCGATGTCTAGTTGGCAGCTGCTCTCAAGCAGAGTGCCCCAGGGGTCTGTCCTGGGGCCGGTTTTGTTGAACATCTTCTTCATTAATGATCTGGATGATGGGATGGATTGCACCAGCAGCAAGTTTGCAGATGACACTCAGCTGGGGGGAGAGGTAGATACGCTGGAGGATAAGGATAGGGTCCAGAGTGACCTAGACAAATTGGAGGATTCGTCCAAAAGAAATCTGATGACGTTCAACAAGGACAAGTGCACTTAGGACGGAAGAATCCCATGCACTGCTACAGGGTGGGGACCCACTAGCTAAGCGGCAGTTCTGCAGAAAAGGACCTGGGGATTACTGTGACAAGAAGCTGGATATGAGTCAACAGTGTGCCCTTGTTGCCAAGAAGGCTAACGGCATGCTGGGCTGCATTAGTAGGATCATTGCCAGCAGATCGCTCGAAGTGATTGTTCCCCTCTATTTGGCACTGGTGAGGTCACATCCGGAGTACTGTGTCCAGTTTTGGGCCCCCCACTACAGAAAGGATGTGGACAAATTGGAGAGAGTCCAGTGGGGGGCAACGAAAATTATTAGGGGGCTGGGGCACATGGCTTATGAGGAGATGCTGAGGGAACTGGGCTTATTTAGTCTTCAGAAGAGAAGAGTGAGGGTATTTAACCCTAATCTTCTATGATTCTATCATTTAACCATGGTGGCATTTTTTGGTCCAATTACAGGGTTTTTGTTTGTTTTTTTAAATTTGGGGTATGCATATAGTTCAAGCCTCTAATTATGGTGTTTTTAGAAAGTATTGATGCAGCATGCAGGCATTTCACTCTTGTGACTGTTCCTTTTAATTTCTGTTTAACTAGCTTTCTCATTTTTGTGTAGTTCCCCTTTTTTTAACTTAAATGCTACTGTGGTGGGTTTCTTTGGTATTTCCCCCCCTACAAGGATGTTAAATGTAAGTTTACATTATGATCTGTATTACTGAGCAGTTCAGCTATATTCACCTGTAGGACCAGATCCTGTGCTCCATTTAGGACTAAATCAAGAATTACCTCTCCCCTTGTGGGTTTCAGGACTAGCTGGTCCAAGAAGCAGTTATTAATGGTGTCTAGAAATTTTATCTCTGCATCCCACCCTGAGGTGACATGTTTCCAGTCAATATGAGGATAGTTGAACTCCCCCATTATTATAGGGTTTTCTGTTTTTATAGCCTCTCTAATCTCCTGGAGCATTTCACAGTCACCATCACCATCCTGGTCAGGTGTTCGCTAGTATATTCCTATTGCTGTACTCCTTATTCTAGGACAGAATTTATGTCTCTAGAGATTCTATGGTACTGTTTGATTTATTTAAGATTTTTACTATATTTGACTCTATGCTTTCTTTCACATATAGTGCCACTCCTCCAGTGTGCCCTAGTCTGTCATTCCTATATACAGTATTATGTACCCTGGTATTACCATGTCCCATTGATTATCATTGTTCCACCAAGTTTCTGTGATGTCTATTATATTATATTATATTAATATCCTCATTTAATACCAGGCACTTCTTTGACCTTGCCTTCTCTAACATAAACACATAGCAACAGGTATATTTATATTAAAAATACAACCCATACACCACCAAAACAAGACTTTCCACTGCACATGCTGCTTTCTGTGGGAAGAGGATGAGAGAGTAAACATACAACATATGTGTGGGCACATTGCTTAATGTGCAACTGGAACATGCACAGATACTATGGTGAGGAATGCCATATATGACTCTGAATAGAATGGAATAATGAATACACATACAGAGAGGCATTCATCATACAGTAGTTTTCATAAGAGCAATTCCATAATATTAACCAGACTTCATAAGCTGTAGAGACAGATCACCAAAATCATCATAGTTTCCGGCTCTCAGGAGGGAGTGCAAAACAGAGGGTCTGCACTCTGAGACTGTACCTAAGGATCCCAAGGTGGAGGGGCAATGGCTGGACTCTGTTTAGGCTCCAGATGCTTAAAACACCCTAGGGACCTAGTGGCTTGGGTTCCCTCATAGCAGTATCATGGGTGGCCAGCAGGGGCAGGCCAATAATATCTGTGATGGGGTTAATTAACTTGCTGAACAATTTATATAGGGATGTGCTGGATTAGTTATATTTCTAAAAGTTATGCTCTAGTGCAGTGGTTCTCAACCTTTCCAGACTAATGTACCCCTTTCAGGAGTCTGATTTGTTCCAAGTATCCCCAAGTTTCACCTCACTTAAAAACTACTTGCTTACAAAATCAGGCATAAAAATACAATATATATATATAATAAAATAAATCAATTGGAATATAAATATTGTACTTACATTTCATTATATAGTATATAGAGCAGTATAAACAAGTCATTGTCTGTATGAAATTTTAGTTTGTACTGAGTTCGCTAGTGCTTTTTATGTAGCCAGTTGTAAAATTAGGCAAATATCTAGATGAGTTGATGTACCCCCTGGAAGATCTCTAAGTACCCCCAGGGGTACACATACACCTGGTTGAGAACCACTGCTGTATTGCAACCAGACTTTATGGACTTGATGCAAGAATCAGTTGGTAACTACTAAGGCCTGCATTATGTAGGAGGTCAGACTTGATCATAGTGGTCCCTTCTGGCCTTAAAATCTGTGAAATCCCTTAGTACATTAGAATGCATGGCATCCAGATCCGTGCTATGATCTCAGCACAGGCGAATCCCTATTTGTTCCCCGACCTCTGTCTCTGTCCTCTCTGAGTCAGAAATTAACCCTAGAAATAACTGCTGCAGTCAGCTATAAACGAACACTTTTAGCTGGGAAGAGCCAGACCTCAGTTAGTACAAAGGACCATTCAGGGGCCCCTAGGAGGGGAAAGTCACACATGCCTCCCCATACCTCAGCAATAGTACAATGGACCAAGTCCCCTGTGCCTAAATATACAGAGGAAAGCTCTCTAACCTGATTAGGAGTCCTATCAGCCCCTGGCCAAAGTTTCTTAATCCCAAAATAGGGTTACTTCTTCCACTGCAAGTGCGAGCTTGGAGTGGTGAGTTCATCTCTGCTGCATTGTCTGGTGTCCATATTCATGGATGCCGTGATGGTCAGGTCTCCTCTGCTGCATATGGACCATCCTCCCAGCTTTCCTGTGAATATGCCCCAGCCTGCTCCCTAGGCTGATACCCTAACCCCAAGTTCAAGATACATTTGGGTCTCTTCCTCCTCCCAGCAGTAGCAATAGCAATGTGTGCTCTTGCCTAAGCCCTGTGGCTCCTGTATGCAGTTCAGCCTCTGTGCCAGCTGATTGGCATGGACACAACCACTTGGGAATGGCTGAGCTCCTGCTCTGAATTGGCATTCCTCGCCTACAATGAGAAATGGGCTGACAGCAGGAAGTCAGGGGTGAGATGTCATCCCAGTCCTCTAGCCAACCAGTGTTCTGGGGCTGGTTCTCCTGCCCCCTAATCAGTCATGGCTTGGGGGGAGAAGGACATGTTCATGTACATGTGGAGTGAGGGCTTCATATCTGGAAAGCACTGAGCACAGGGGCTATTATAAACATGTAAGAGATAATAATTACATGGAGCCTGTTTTCTCAAGTGTTCCAGAACCATTTTGTAGAAAAATCTGAAGTTGACCCATAACTATCGCATGCATCCTGAGCAGAGCCAGGCTGCTGCCTGTTTCCTCTTCCCAACTTAGACTAAAGCCAGCCATTTTCCACTAAGGCCAAGCTTCTGGTGCCAGGGCCGGCTCTAGGCACCAGCAAAGCAAGCAGTTGCTTGGGGCGGCAGATTTGCAAGGGGCGCAAGAATACAGCCTGGGAGCTGAGAACCAACAGGGGGCCCTGGGAGCTGTAGTTCCTTGGTTAGCTCCCTGCCTATAGAGCCAGCCCTGGAGCAGGGAAAGAACTACATTTCCCAGCATTCCATTGGCCACTAGCAACAGGAAAGGGTGTGGGAAAGGAGTATGGAACTGAAATCTGCAGCTTGCTGTGAATGGTAGGAACAGAGCCAGCTCTAGGTTTTTTTCCGCCCCCCGCCCTGGGCTCCCTCCTGCCCACACCCCCTGCTGCCCCAGCCCTGGGCTCTCCCCCCCCCGCACCTCCTGCTGCCCCAGCCCTGGGCTCTCCCCCAAAGAAGGAATTGGGGGGACTAAATGGACGGTGCACCTCTCTATCTGAAGCCTAGCAAGGGAGGTATGTGGATCCCACTAGAATTTAAAATGAAAAGTAAGGGAGGGGAGGCTCTGGACCTGGGCAGCTTTAGATACAGTACCAGGCACTTAGGAGGATTTCCACTTCTGAGCCATGGAAGCAGAAATTGACCTTTCCTCTCCAGATATAGCTAATATTCAGAAAGGGAATCTAGCACCTGCCTTCCAGATTTGAACACCCTCAAAATTCAGGAGTGCTCAAGCTCAATTTGGGCAGCTGTTACTTCATTTCCCACAAATCAAATATACTGATCCACTGTAACTTGCTGTAGAAAAAGTAGAATAAATTGAGCAAGAAATGCTTCCCAGTGGTTATTAGGACTGGAATTACTATTTTCAACAGCCATTGCTTTTTTTTTTTTAAGTTTTAGTTTTATTTGTTTAAAAGGAAGACCGTGATAGTGCATTCCCCATAGAAACAAAGAATGGAACAAAAGAATAATAAAGGAACCTCAACTTTTCCTCATTTATGTAGGACAGTCTTATAATATGCTTCCAGATATCCTCCAGTCACACAAGCTGAAAATTGTTTCACTTTACTGCAGTTCTGTAACCATATGGGAACCAATCCTGTCTGTGTTCTGTGCACATCCAAAATTCCTGCTGAATGACCCGCCCTGGGAGCGAGTTACCAGTGACCCAGGGCTGGGGCAGCAGGAGGGTGCAGTTGGGGGGGAGGGAAGGGGAGAGCCCAGGGCTGGGGTGGGGGGCAGCCAAAAATTTTTTTGCTTGGGGCAGCAAAAAACCTAGGGCCAGCCCTGTCTGGTGCCCAGGCACTTAGCTACACCTTTCCTGACCTTGCAGAGATATTAGCTATAGAGGCAGGACTCTCTCAGCACCTATGCCTGTGAACCCTAACTCTCACGCTCCCTTTCTTTTTCCCACAGGATGGGTATATCGATTTCATGGAGTATGTGGCTGCACTCAGCCTAGTTCTCCGTGGAAAGATGGAACAGAAATTACGTTGGTACTTCAAGCTCTATGATGTGGATGGCAATGGCTGCATTGACCAACATGAACTGCTCAACATCATTAAGGTGATAACACAGGGGGTTGTGTACACTTTGGCCCTCATTATTCTGTAAATCAGTTGGATGCCCACACTGAATCTCACTGGCGGAGAGTCCGGCGGAGAGTCCAGAGAGATTCCTGCTGTGCCGCAGCTCTCAATTCTGGCAGCCTTCCCTGTCACAGATCCAGTAGAGCATACTCTTTTTGCCACTCACCAGACTCCTGTGAGGTGCTCCAGCTGCTGGATCTCATATGTTTAAGCCGCCAAAGTCTGAGCTGAGTCTAGGCACTGCCCCTGCCTTAGGATTCTAGACATACTTTTGGGATGCAGCTTTTCTGTCAAGCACCCCCTCCTGAGGATAGAGACCTTGCAGCCCAACTGCCTAGCCCCTCTTACCAAGGCTGATGCCTCCAGACTTCCTCTTAGTTCGAACACACTCTCTCCCTGAACTCCAGATGTTGTAGGTATTCTGGGACCCTGGTTTATTTTACCTCTTCAAGGGGCATATGGTAGGCACAGCACATATCACATGCAGACTTTCTTTGCACAGGTTTCTAAAACACCATTGCTCTGTCTTTAATAGCATGAGAAATACGCAGGAAGTACAGGACCATAGAAAACAACAAACATCCTGAATGCACTTCCCCCACTCTAGCTCACCCTTCCCTTTGGGACTTCTTGGGGGCCATCTGAGTTCAGCTAGGAAGTCAGTTGGCTAACTATTGACTTAGTTCTAAGTAGCAGGTTTAAAATATAACTGTAGCTAGGCCACTAAGTAAGAGTGACCACAGCATAAATTAATGCAACATTCTTGGGGGAGAAAGGGTACCAAAAGCACAACAAGGTGACACTCAACTTTAGAAAGACATTTTAAAAAGACTGAAGAAGATTGCTAAAAAGTGTCTCAACTCAAAATGATAAAATTAAAATCCTTAGAATCAGCATGCTGGCCGCTGTCTGAGATAGCATCTTGAGCTGTATGGAACCTGCTCAGAGCCAACCTAGTAGTTTCTATGTTTCTAGGAGTGCTTTTCGTCATTTGCACTTGACACAAGGTTTGCAACCTTTTCCTTTCGGGTGCATGCCCTTTGAGTTTACCCAAGCCTTTGTTGTCTCGTGTTTGGATTACTACAAAGCACTCTGTGAGGCTGCACCTTAAATTGAATGAATAACTGCAACTAGTTCTGAATATGGTGGTCTGTTTATCCAGCAACATTACCTCTGGAGAGCATGTGACCCCACCAGGGCTCCATGACTTTTCCTTGGTACAAACTGATTTCCAGGTAAAGTTCAAGGGGTGAATTTTAACCTCTAAAGGCATAAGTAATTTGGTCCTGCCTTCCTGCCTTTGTCATTGTCTGATTCTTGGGCAGTTGTTACTAGCTGCTTGGGCTAGTACTCCACTATCTTGCATGAGTGGAGGCTGTTGGATGGCATGCTCAGTGAGCATTAGTTGCCCATTCCATCCACCAGAGTCCAGATTTCATGCCCTTCAGGGCATGCTGTGAGGCTTGGTGGTTTCTCCAGGCTTTTCCCGTGGAAACGGTGGGTGGGAGTGGGGAGACACCTTTGCTCATATTGAGGCCATTTGTGAGTGTTTTATATTCTGAGCCTGCACTATGAGGTGTGTGATTGATCAGTCCCGCCCATGGCAGCAGATTAATCCTGGGCCAGCTGCTTAGTTCCTCCTCTTCTCTTCCAGGCTATTCGTGCTATTAATGGCTGTGACCATGAAACTAGTGCAGAGGAGTTCACCAACCGAGTCTTCAATAAGATCGATGTCAATGGCGATGGTGAGATTCCTGTCTCTGCCCTCTGACTCAGCTCATCCTTCAGCCCCTCACACTTCATCTTGCCAGCAATACACTGGGGCCCAGTCTCCTCCAGTAGTCTCCTTGCTAACTTTATGCTCTCTTGTCTTTGATAAGATCTCACACACTCCTCCATCTATGCCCTTTCTGAGGCATTGCTCCTCTCATTTAATGCTTCTGTAAACCACACATCTCCTGGGTGTGGTGTTCTGTCCTATCTAGTGGCACCGAGACCACTTAGAGAGATAAAATGATTCTGCTCTACAGCCTGAGCTAACAGCCAGTTGGCTTTTAGCTCATGCAGTAGAGGCTCATGCACTAAGCTCCAGAGGTCCCTGGTTTGATCCCGCCTGACAACGACCAGCGTCTGTTGGCGTTACACTTCCCTTTCTGAATGCTTTGTTGATTGGTATTCATTCTATTATCCTCCTTTCAGTCTTTATTAATCAAGTCCCATATCTGCCACTCCATTATCTTGTCTGGGATCACTGTCAGACTGAAAGACCTATAGTTACCTCAGTGGGGAGGTTTTGGGGGGATACTGAAGGTGGGGGAGATCATCCTGAGGTATGAAGGATTTGGGATCAGAGAGGGTGGAGCAGAGAGTTCATGGGCAACTTTTTCAGCTGGACACAAATGAATGGGAAGCCTGTGAGAATGACAGGCTCTAATATGGGGCAACAAAAAATGATAAAACAATCAAGGATAGAGAAAAGGTTTGTACATCGGAAGAGGAGTGGGGAAGAGAACTGATCAAGCCAGGAAGTGGAAGTCAGACCTGCCAGCAGACCTCCCTTGTCTGGGCCAGTTCCAGCTTTTGGACATCTGTCTTGGGAAGTTGGAATCTAGGCTAAAACCCCAGTATTGTGGTAGGTAAGCTTCCCACTTTCTGCAGGCCCTCTACTCCAGATAGTTCAGGTGTCTTGAGCTACTAAGTATCAGAGGGGTAGCCGTGTTAGTCTGGATCTGTAACAAGCAACAGAGAGTCCTGTGGCATCTTTAAGACTAACAGATGTATTGGAGCATAAGCTTTCGTGGGTGAACATGCATCTGACGAAGTGGGTATTCATCCACGAAAGCTTATGCTCCAATACATCTGTTAGTCTTAAAGGTGCCACAGGACTCTCTGTTGCTTGAGCTACTAAGTGTCAGTACATGGCCCATTGCCCCTCTGGGAGGACACAAGTCTGATGTGAGTAAAGCCAACTGCTGGATTCCACGTGCACTTACATCAACCAGGTCGGGGAAAAGCTGAATCGCTGTTCCAAGCTCTGGGTCTTTAAAGTACACTCCCAGGTGCACAACATGTATCTTCCACCCTTGGGATGTGGGGCTCAGCAGTCCAGCTGCCTTAGACCTGTTCCCTCAGCGTTCCACCTCTCTGTGGAAGCACTGAGCTTCTCAATTAACTCTTTCAGGGACAATTTGGCCAGCAATGAAAGAACACAGACCTAGTCAAGGAATCTTAATCACTATCAATTTACTCTGAGGAAAGCACTAGAGAGTTACAGATCTTTGCAAAATAACAAACAGTCCTGAGATGCACTCCCTGCCCCATGCCCACCCCCACTTAGTCTGATCTCACCCCTTCTGTGAGTCTGAGGTCTAGTCAGCATTTCAGGCTAGGTAGCATCCCTCTTCTAGCCTGGGCTTCTGACAGATGCTGACCCCTCTCTCAGAGGAGCCCCCTCCTTGAATCTTGTCTGACCCTGTTCTGCCAGGTACCTAGCAGGGAAATGCCAACCTGTTATGTGAGTCCTATATGAAGAAAACCATTGTCCCCTGAGCTAGGCAGTCACTGAGAGTTTTTCAAACTGGATGGCTCCATCATCAATAGTCCTCTACAAGGTGTCCCATGTGCCTCCTGAGTGGGGCAGTGTCTGGAACAGACAGACCTTGTCCAGGCCAGGCTGTTTTTTTAACCTAGAACACAAAATGGCAGCTAGGGTACAAAAATGGAGTTTACAAAACAAAAGATCACTCACAGTTTGATACAGCCATATCCCACTCTGTCACACTAGGTTTTATTTTTTTGAACAGGCAGCAGAGCAGCATCAGCTACTAGTTCTTTTCCCAGGCTTGTGGGCCACATTGTCCCTGGTAGCGATTTTCACATTTTGATGAGTGTTGATGTTCAGTGGCAAAATGCCGAACTGTCTCAAGCCAAGGTTCGAACAGAGACTTCAAGAGGTATTGGATGGTTATATGGATAATAAGCATATCCATAATTACAACAGTGAAGACTAACAAAAGAGTTCTGGAAGAGTTATAAACTTCCTGCTTTAGGGCTTCAGCCACTCTCTAACTATTGGAGTTTAGGAGGAGTCTTTCCTGTGGACAGATTATCCTATAGCTTCCTAAAGTGTAAATTCATGCACTTAGAAACTAACAAGCAGAATTTCTGTGTAGGCTGGGGCGGGGTGTGTGTGTCAACATTGGAAATGACAGAGGATGAGAAAGGATTGCATTTGCTTTTTTATAGCCCCATTACATTGGAGCCTCATAGGCATGCTGCAGTTGACTAATACACACAAATCTAACATGTATCAGGTGAAGTATTTTTCCAGTAGAGAGAGGGAAATATTTATGCCATTTTACAAAGTACTGGGAACACCTTATCTGGAATACTGGGTACAGTTCTGGTCACCATGTTCAAAAAAGATTAATTCAAATTGGAACAGGTGCAGAGAAGGGCTACCAGGATGATTGGGGAATAGAGAACATAAGAACAGCTACACTGGGTTAAACCAAAGGTCCATCTAGCCCAGTATCCTGTCTTCCAACAGTGGCCACTGCCAGGTGCCTCAGAGGGAATGAACAGAACAGGTAATCATCAAGTGATCCATTCCTTGTCACCCATTCCCAGCTTCTGGCAAACAGACGCCAGGGACATCATCCCTGGATAATAGCCATTGATGGACCTATCCTCCAAGAATTTATCTAGTTCTTTTTTGGACCCATCTCATGTGAGGAGGCTAAAAGAGCTTGGCTTGTGCACCCTAGCAAAAGTAAGGCAGAAAAAGGATATGGTTGGTCTTTATAAATACATCAGTGGAGAAACAACAAAGAGGGAGAACAACTGTTTAAGCAATGTTGAATTAGAAGATTTCTATCAGAGGAATGAGGTTCTGAAACAGTCTTCCAATAGGAGTAGTGGGTGCAAACAAACTAACTAGCTACTGGGTGGATCTTGAAATACATTCTTAACGAGATTATATGCCAGGGTTTCCTGTAATTACAGGGAACGGATTTGATGACCCAGGAGGTCCCTTCCAATCCTAGGTCCCTAATGTGAGGTTTCCTGACTCTTCCCCCTAAGCATCTGCTGTTGGCCATTGTTGGAGAAAGGACACTGGACTAGATGGACCATGAGTCTGATCCAGTCTTGCAATTCCTGTGTTCCTAGAAGCCAGCAACCCCTGGCATTCTCTCTGTTTCCAGTGAGGACTGTAGGACTCAGCATTGCACAGAATCCAGCCTTTTGAGACAGGAGAGGGAGATATGGGCAAAAATCCAATCATTTTTTCCCTCTGTGTTTATGGAGGATGTAGAACTGGTGCCAGAAATTTTCCAAGAGAGAAAGTGGAATTGGGGATGGAAACCAGGGTCCCAGCTAAATGGGGATTGGGGGAATTGGCGCGTGGGATAATAAAAAGTCACCTGGGCCAGGGCAGGCAGTAGAGTCACAGGAGGTATGTCACTTTAGCTTAAATAGGTTTTCTGGCCTCCTGTCCTCTGGCCTTCCCTCTCTAACTCTCTCCTATTCCCCCAACATAAGCCCCATTCAGTTGCCTCCCTGTGAATTCCGAAAGAGGTCCGTTCCCTGAACATTATCTTTGCCACTCCCATGCATCTGCTGGCTGCCTTGCCTGCATGGAGCTTCTCTAAGCTGCTGCTGTGCACTGTCTGCAGGAGCCAGTAGGGGGGGAGGTGGGCACAGCAGTACTTCAGGCTAGCCCTGGGAGTCTCAGGCCAATGTCAACTCACTGTTTAGAGCAGTCTCCCCATGGCCCTTCCTCCTTGGCCCCACAGACCTTCCCTTCTGCATGGCACACTGCCCCGTAATGTACCCCCAAGTGACCTGTCTCTGGAGAGGAACTAGTTTCTTAT
This sequence comes from Terrapene triunguis, assembly GCF_002925995.2. Lineage (NCBI taxonomy): Eukaryota > Metazoa > Chordata > Testudines > Emydidae > Terrapene > Terrapene triunguis. The sequence goes on along the minus strand of NW_020664581.1, from coordinate 7,041 downwards.
GGGTTAACTCCCTTTTGGGAAGGAGGCAGGAGCGAAGGTCAGACTTGCATGGAGATAAAGGAGGCTCCAGACCTACCAGCACTGCCAGTTCTGGTGGCTTCAAAATGAGCAGGCTGTTCGGTACTTCCAAACACTGACTCTGTAGCAGGGGCCTCACTGATTGTGCAGGGGGCAATTATTCCCACCTTTCTCTGCCCCAGACACGAATGAGAGTTACCTGGTGTCATCTGTCTCTGTCTGAAACAGGTGAGCTTTCACTGGATGAGTTTGTGGAAGGAGCCAGAAAAGATGAGGAGTTCATGGAGGTGATGATGAAGAGCTTGGACCTGTCACACATTGTGACCATGATCAACAACCGGCGGCACAGTGTCTAGAGCCATCTGGAAGAGAGAGGGGTGTGTGAAAGAGAGACTACAGATGGGTGTGCAACTAGGTAAAGAAGGTGGGCATGAGAATAAAACAGATATGGTATGTGGGTTGAGAGAGAGAGAGAGACGTGGTTCTGTGTGTGCGTATTTTCTTTTGCGTGTGTGTGTTTGTGTGCTTGAACACATGCTGCAACTCAGACACATACACACAACGCTGGTTCAGCAAACTTGGACCCCTATGATGCTATTTTATTGGCCTTCTGGGCCAAAAGGGCCAAGTGCACAACTTTCTCCCCTCCGCCTGCCCCAGATTGCTCTGACATGCCTGATAACGGGGAGAGTGTCAAACCCATGGGGTAGGGAATATGTAATGTGTCCAGAACATGTTTGTGTCTGTGGCAAAAGCTTGGAGAAAAGGGAGGCTGGAAAGCCCCAGGGGATTCAGCTTTTATTAGCATAGAGCTCTGTCAGCAGAAAGCAACTCATCCTTCACTTGACGTGGCATTGGTGTGAGTGCACTAATGGTCCTGATAGCACTTCACCCTCCCTTGGTTGGGTGAGGCGCACGTGGGCTGTAGGTTTGGCAGCCTGTCTGAACTGGCCCTGCTCACACAAAGCCAACTCACTAGAAGAAACAAATTAACTGCTAAGGCAGTGGTTCCCCAAACTTTTTACTAAGGTGACTTATCAACTGCATTTTTATCTTTTTTGTGACCCCCCACACACACAGTTACATATATGCATCCTCCTCCCTGATACCTCCCTGCCTGGTATAGTGGAGAGGTCGTGGGAGAGGCTGCTCTGTACTCACTCCCACAAGAGTAGCTCCCATCTCACAGAACTGGGCCTTTCTCCCAGCTCCAGGTGTTCCTACCTGGTGCACAGGGTTGCAGAGCCACTCAGGTTTGGTCCAGCCACCCCTCTGTCATAACAGAGGAGAGACTAGGCCAAATTTGAGTGAGAGGCATTGTGACCCATGTGCAAGGTCACAGCGCCTAGTATGGGAGCCGGACCCACTCCATGGGATAGGAGAGACTGCACCAGGCCAGGACAACCTATCTAGAACCTTCCCATGACCCACTAGTGGGTTGGGACTCACCATTTGGGGAGCACTGCCCAAAGGGCAGTGGTGATGGGTCCTGTTCCCTGCTGACTCCCAGGGACTGAACTGCACTGGGCACCATTATTAGTGTTGTTTGCAGCTTTTGCCAGAACATGGAACTCTTCCGTCCAATTAAAGGTGCAAAGTGCAGTCACACTGCATGGGGGGAGGATCTCCATCCAACTTGGCAAGCCAAAAGCAGTATCCCAGTGATGAAGCCCTCTCTGCAGTCTTCGCACCTCTCTATGCTCTTTGCACCTGAAGCCATGATCTGATTCCTCACACTGTTATGCCTCTGATGTCAGCTGAGTTTTCACTGGTGTAGCAGAGTGGAGAACCAGGCACTCATGCTCTGGTATCTCAGAACCAGTTGCCTCTTTGTTTTGCATAGGGACAGCCAGTAGAATCATTAAACCGTCCCTTTGTCACACATCCTCCTTTGTTTTCTTTTCAATGCAGCTAACAAATGGTCTGGTTTCTGATACTGTGGCTGCCTGGCTGAACCCAATGCTGTACTTCAAACCAACACTGTTTGTAAACTGGTCTGCACCTTTGCTCATGTGGGGTACTGGTGCTGCTGGCAGAAAGCTGTGGGGTGGGGAGAGGCAAAGCTCAGCAAATAAATTATGACTTGTACCAGAGTGCATGTTCCCCAGCTGCGAATTTGTTGGCTGAACAGGATGGAAGGGGATTACTGCCACCGCCCCGACCTAACTCAAGTCCAGCTAAGTGTGATAGAGATTTATAGACGCACACCTTTCATCAACCTCATGAAACTCCTAAGAAGTCACGTGTGGTTCACTGTGTTGGATTTTGCTAATCCAGTGAGATCAGGGCACAATTTCTTTGTCAAACTCTGGTATACATGAGTTTTCCTCTGCAAGGGACATTTACTGCTTCCATGTACATTTTGGGGGCTGCGGTGGCTCCTATGAAGAGAGTGATGCTGCAGTTGTCCTTCTGGCTAGGTGCCAGTGGAACTCTGGGTAGGATGCAGTGTCAGAGTATTCCTAGTGACACTGAGCCCTTGCACCAGAGAATCCCAAGTGATCTGTGACCCCTGCCGCTGAGCTGTGCATAGGGAAGGATGCACACCAGTGTCTGCTGCACACCAGTGTCTGCTGCACAGGGAAACTCTAGTTTTTGCTTTTATAGGACACTAAAGAATTTTCCATATATGCTGCTGATGTTCAAGAGAAGTCACTAAATAGTTACAGATGCTTGTTGTGTCTTGTACTGAGTAGCTCTATATGCTTATGAGCATATATAATATTCTTGGCATGTGCAGTCTCCATATTAGTTTTGGCTATCTGTAAGTATTTACTTATTTTTACACTATTTATGTCAGCTGACATGTCCCTACACCCTGCATGTCACCCCTTTTCACAGTATCCATCACAGTCAATGAATGCTTTGCACTAACAAGGCAATGGGCAAAACAGGGCTTTAGTGAGGTGCAGGAATATGGTGTTGTGTGTAGACTCATTAGTCCTGTTCTTTTTTTTGGTTGGAAAATTTTACTGTTTGCCTGTTGTCTCTGTGGCCAGTCCATCCTGTGACTGATGGAGCCTGCAGGGCATGTGCCTTTATTAAGAAGTTTCGTTGTTTTGAAGGGATGGGGAGGATTTGTAAATAAGAAGTGATTTTTGGAAATATTTGGCTTTCTTTGTACAGTTAAGAATAAAAAATTCTATAAATCCAAACTCAGTCATGACAGTGCCTTTTATCAGCAGAATTGTGAGCAGGTGCTTGGAGGGGTGATCGCCACACTGAGAAGACAAATCTAGTTCTATGTTTGTATTTCATCTCCTAAAGTAGAGTAAATAGAAAGCAGTTCATTTTCAGCATTCCGTGAAGCACCCCTGCGCCCCCCCCCCCCCCCCCCGATCTCTAATAGCCCAAAACTCTGCCTGGAATAAAGGTGACTTTGGGGCAAAAACTTGATTTTAAAATAGATTTTATTTGAGCCTTCACGTCTCATTCTTTCTTATTTTCCAGACACCTACAATATTTGGGTCACAAAGATGGTTATTGTTGAGAGAACTAGCATCAGTTTTAGCCCTGCATCAAAGCTGGGCTTGTTGCAGAGACTAGAAGGGACTGGGGAGGAAAAGGTGCCTTTCTGCTACCTTTGCAAATCTCCTGTGCTGGGACTGCCAAGGGCTGTACTGCACCCAGCACAAATTATAGTAATCTCATTTATTAGCTGTTAGAGAAGTTACACAAACAAGCACTTCTCTATGGATCAGAGGCTATTTAATATTTGTTGTTGATGCATGGATGCCACTTTCAGCTCTCACAGTATAGAAAAAGAAGCCAGGCATAGAAGCTAGAGTTGGAAAAGAGCTTAGGGCAGCTGGGTCACTGCCCTGCCTATTCAGGGTGTAGTATGGGCAGAGGTGGAGGGCGATGGAAATTTAAATTGTTTACTAGGGAGGGAGTGGTTTAGGTTGTGAAATTATTTAATGTGAGTGGGACAGAATGATTTTGAGTGTTCTGAGGTTTATGGTAAACACCATGGATTATGGGGGAGAGCATTTGTGTGAGTGCACTGGAGAACTAATAATTCCCTGATCATTAATATTGTTGCATGGTGCATGTATGGGATGTGCACAACAAGTTATGGATATGTGCTAGAATTATGTTCTTAAAATGTTTGGCAAGCAATACATAGTCTAGTCTACCCTAGACCAGTGGTTCTCAACCTTTCCAGACTACTGTACCCCATTCAAGAGTCTGACGCCTGAGCCCACCTCTCGGGACTGAAGTATGTAAATTAGCTTCACGGAGCCCCCTTGCCACACCCTAACACCTGCCTTCCACTTGCGACCCCACTAAACCTGTCCCACCAGGTTGCGACACCCAGCTTGAGAAACACTGATCTAGATGAGTTGCTATACCCCCTGGAAGCCTCTGAATATACCATGGGGTACACATACCCCTGGTTGAGACCCACTGCCCTAAACAAAGAAATGTGTATTTGTTTGTCTGACCAGCCTAATCATCCAATAGAGCCAATGAAGGTACATTAACATAAAGGGTAAAAAATCCATCAGGAAAGCAAGTGGGGGAAAAGTGATCACTTAGCAATCTCAAGGGGGGCTGGAGACTGCATATCCAGAAAGCCTTCCTCCCTCTTGAAGCAGGACCAATGAATTTTGATCAATATACTTTTCAAAGGTTTACTGACTGTAAAGAGAGGGGGAGTGAACCCCAAAGTTATTTTTCCCCTAGGAACACAAGGGAAACCAGCACCTTCTGAGGAAGGCCCGTATGAAGAGAAAGTCAGCCATGGCTGGAAAGAAGAAAGAGAGTGGTATAAAATCTACCTTGAACAAAGACTCTAGCTTTTTAAGTTAGGTCTTAGCCATTAGAAAGCATATTTTTTACTTTTATTTGCTTGTTACCATTTTTCTTTACCCCTTGTACTTGAACTCACTTAAAACTGATCTCTTTTTGGTTAAATAAACTTGTTTTACTTTTAATGTAAACCAACCTAGGGCTGTGTTTGAAAAAAAGAGTAATTGTCAAACCCAGCTAAATTAATGGGCTGCAGTGTATTGACACTAAAGGAGGACTGAACTTTAATAAGGTTCTGTGAGTGCTACAGATAGGAGGCCTGGACACTATAAACAGATGGTTTGGGGGAAATTTAGAACTGGAGGGTGTTGGGGGGTCATTCTGCACAAAGTAAGTAAGGCTGGTGGTACCCAGGGTGGGTTGTGTTGTAGGCAGGCTGCTGGAGGGGAGGCGGGGGTCAGAGTGCTGAACCATAGTTGCACTCACCTATCTGTATGCTCGTCTCTTGGTGTCCGGGCCGTGAGCCACAGCAGTATAGCATTTATGGCGCCTAGAGTTGTAGGGCAGGTGGTGACACAACCCCTTATTGGTCTGGGTTTAACCCCAAAGCGTTGCACCTGGGTTTTGAAATGTAAGATGTTGGAACAATAGCACTGTCATTGACTTTTATTTACACTTTTAAAGTCAACCACCTGAAGTGGATATATTGGAATTGTCAAAAAAAATATTTTAGTATTTTAAAGTGAAATCTTGAACTAACAGATTCTAAAATGTATTGTTGTGAGGTTTTTTTACTTCCTTTTCTGAGTCAGCATGGAAGTATTAACTTCTAAACAGGAATGGCTCCTCTGGGATGGAAAATGCCACTTCCTGACCACCTCTTAACATGCTCTTTACAGAAATATTTGTACATCAGCAGAGCTATGTCTCATGAGAGAAGACAACCACCACCCATGTTCAGTGCTAGTGCGTCCTTCACTTTCAGTTCACTGGGTGATCACCACTTCTAAAATGGGAAAGTTAAAGTTGCACCTTACACACTATAGCAGGTCGCTTCAGAGAAATCTCCTGAACCCAGTTTAAGCACAGATCTTTCTGCCAGTAAGTAATGCTTTGGTCCTTGAAGTTCTCACTGGCCACTCAACTTTTGGCTTTTTATTATTGTACTAATCCTTTTTTGGAATAATCCTTCTTATGAGGAAGACAACATTTAGTTGTTTTCATACTGCCTGCTCCCTAATAGGTGAAGTTTTCTCCAGTCATTCCAAAGAAGAATAATGCCAAGAAGTCAACATAGGTATGTGAAGGAGTGAGTCATATCCTCCCTTCTTTTCTTGCCCTTAGTAATAGAAATGTGAGTCTTGTCTTCATAGGGGGCAGATAAGGATGCTACACACCAGTGCAGATCATTGTCATTCCTCTTATTTGATACATAATATTGGGCAGATGTGTTGCAGGATCTGAATTCAGGTAGGCTGATAGCTAATATTATCCATGATCAGCCTAGTCTGGAAGTACACAAGAGCAGCTGTCAGTTCCCTGCAGTATTAATGTCAGTGTTGGATTGGCTACTGCTTTCTCTGTCCAGTGTTGGGGTTTTGTGTCAGTCCTTCCCCCTGCATAAGAAGGGTAAAAACCCCACTCCCTCTGCTGTGCTATGCTCCACTTGCAATTCCATTTGTCACAACTAAATTCATGTGGATCATTTTTACTTCACCAATGAGCAAAGTAAATTTAGAAAACTGCATTAATTATTGAACCTGGGCCAACTTAACTGAAAAGCCTGAAGACTGACAAATAAAACTAGGACAGGGCTGGCTCTGTATTTTGGCACAGACATCCTTAACTATATTATAGAGATTCAAACACCTCCTTATGCAGGCAAAGAAGATTATGCTGGCCAGCTGCTTGGGATAGGGGGGAGGATGGTGATGAAGAGAGGGAGAATGCAGGGAACAGTAGCATAGTCTAGTGCTCAATGCCATCATGAAGGACATGGATTTGGCTCAGCAGCTGATAACATTATATGGCACAAGGACTACAGATGGAAGGAATAGTTACCTGAAGTTGTGTTAGGTGTCTACACCAATGCAGGTCAACATTTTCTATATATATAATCTATGTGCACTGTATGGCCAGGCAATGTATAAAGAGACCAAAAACAAAACAAAGCAAGAAACCCCAAACCAACACCAAACCAGAAAACCCTCCCAAAACAAAACAATCATGTACAATGATAGGGTGTTTGTGTGTCTAGGTTAGGGTGAGGGT